>NC_071531.1:43215064-43546314 GCF_026979565.1 Vidua chalybeata | reverse complement strand
TTCCCACGCCCACATGGGGAAAATGGCGCCTGGGAAAGGGGGGGAGTGGGATGATATAGGAGGTGTGATAGGGAGGGTAGACGTCCACCCAATGAATACAGATGCCGTGGTGCTGACGTGTACTACAGCAACAAATAGGAACACAGCAGGGGTGGATACAGGGCTTTGGGGTGAGTGGGACCGCGGGATCGGGGTGACAGACAGAGAACTCCTCAGGACTGGATGGGGGAGTGGTCACAGGAGTGACGGGGGGAACACTCCAATGGCGGGCAGCCTGGGGCTAACAACCGTGGGGGGGGAGAACACGAGGGTACACAGGACTCAGCTAGCTAACATAGATAAGAACCCCTAATCTAAACCCAAACCCGGGATGCAACAGTTGACATTTTGTTTTTCATAGCATTTTCATATTTAGAATTAGAAAATTAGGTGGCACAGCACTAAGATGACTGTACAACTCACTTAAAGCATGTACTTTGAAAAGTAGTTAACCCTGTCTCAGAGGAAAACTAGCAGAACGCTCCATGTGGAGTACAGGACATCTAGCAGGTTCAATTAAATATTTGCTTGAATTATTTAAATAATGCAATAAAAAGGCTGCATAGAAAATCCATTTGCTACTCAGAGTTGGAAATTGTTGCAATTTCTGAGGCCAAAACTAGAATTTAAATCATCTTGATTAAATTGGAATGATTTAAAATCTATAATTGTCAATAATTATTATTGATCAATAATCACTAATCAATCAATTAAATCCTATAAAGATGTGGACAAAGTTCTGTGTTCAATCAAGAAATATCAAAATCACAACCAAAAAATGGGAAATAACCAACTGAAGAAAAAGCTCAAAAAATATGATGAGTGATAAACTGAACCGAGCAAATTGTGATCCTAATGCACAAAAGTCAAATTTCATTATTGTGTAAATCTTAAAGACTATCACATATAGAACAGAAGGCTGTTAAACTTTGAACTGAAATGTTAGTTTTAGTTTTTTAGATCTGGAAAGTATTATTGTAGACAAATGTATTTTTACAAAATTTAGGAGTGGCAAGATTGAGGAAATGATTGAAAATGATGTCTAAGAAATTTATAAAGAAAGTTTGAATGCTTTTCTTCTGACTGAAATTATTTGTTTTCATGCAGGAAAGGATAAGACCAAAAATAAATGTAACTATCTAGAAGCTGGGACTTTATAGTTAGAAAAACTTCTAAGAATAGGAAATGTTGTCTTTTACTTAAAATATCTATTTCTGCTGTTTTAAAGGGAAGGTAATGAATACCTCTTAGAACACTGACAGTATGTTTTATGTTTCAGAAATAGAAGAAAACAGTCATTTGCAAACTTTTCTGTTTGGGTTTTTGTTTTGTTTTATTTTTTTGTAACTGTAAGCTCATCTTAAAAATTTAAAACAAAATAAAACAAAACAAATCTTTTGAATATTAGCATTCTGAATTTTGAATATGCAAATCTTGTATATGAAGACTGTTAAACAATTAATTAATAACAATGAGGGAAATTCTTTAAAAAGCTACTATTCCATTTCAAGTATCTCAGCCTTTCCTCATATGAAAGTCCACAAAATAGTTATGGTTAAAAGGCCATTTGGTCCAACCCTACCTTCTTGAGTTTCACCAAGAATGGGGTTCCACAGTCTTTGTGGGCAAGCTGTTTCAGTGACTGACTAATCTCACAGTGCAGGGCGTCACAGACCTGTTGTTACTCTATCTTGTGTTGCGGAATGCCAGTTGTCCCTTGAAGAAGTTGAAGTATGTTGACCTCTGGAGGGGTTTCCACTACTAGGTAGAATATGTTTTGTTTATTGTGTCTTGAATTAACCAAAGTGCTCCACCACTCAGGGAACTGGCTGTCTATCTGCCAACCCTGTCTGTGTCCAGGCTGGGTGAAGCTATCCACGATGTTCCAATCTCTTAACCATCTCTGTGGACTACTTCTGGATTTTTCTAGTATATCCGTATTTTTCTTGTGCTGAAGCACCCAAACTGGACACATCACACTAGCTGTGACCTTGCCTCTGCTGAGCAGAGGTGAAGGATCATTTCCCTTGACTGGAAATGCTCTGTCTATTATAGCTCGGGATTCTATTGGTCTTTTTTGACATAAGGGAGATTTATTGGCCCATTGTCAGGTTATGGTTTAGCAGGAATCCAAGGTCTTCCTCAGCGGAGCTGCTTTACAGCCATTCACCCCCAGTCAAACCCTAGCATGTACAAGTGCCTGCAGTAATTTCTCTCAGGGTCCAGATTTTTGCCTTTTGTTTAGTGGAACTGCAGGACATTCTCCTCAGTTTAATTCTGCAGACCTTCCTTCTGATGACAGCACAACTCTCTAGTGCAACAACTCCTACTCTTAGTTTCATATCTGTAAAAACTTACTCAGTATGCACACTGTCTCAGCATATAGGCCATTAATGAGATTTCATTAATGAGACCAGTGAAACAGCATTGGTCCTAGCACTGTCCACAGAGTACAGAATTGATGACATGCCTCTAGCTGGACTCTACCACTGATCACAACCCTCTGGACCAAAGCCATTGAGTCATTTTTCAATCCACCTCACCATGCATTTATCTAACCTGTGTTTTTTCAGCTTACCTATAAAGATGTTATAGGAACAATGTCAAACCCTTCACTAAGGAAAAGACTTACTAGAGTAAAAAATGGTGGACGCCTCTATATATATTCTATGCATGCTTTATTCCTCATGAATTAACCTTTCTCAATTTGAATTTTGTTGGTTACACACACAGTATGAAATTAAATCAGAACTTGGTGTCAGTTTTCTCTTAAAAAATTACAGAAACTGAATTTAGGTTTCTGTTCTGAATCAAGTATGAAGAGGATTCAAAATAAGTTGCTGTCTTAATGACCTCACCTCAATGGTGTAATACTGTTCTACATTCATGTCACCAAATATCAAATGTAACAGCATTTGGAGGAAAGACTGTATGTGACTCACAGCAGAAAGCAGGGAATGTGTCATAAAATTTGTTCAATTTGTCAAAGTATTTAAGTAAGATTCAAGAGTGCTCTAATGACTGACTAATATGTTGAACTGGCACAGAGTCAACACTGTCTCTTTTTGGTTTTGCCCTTTATTAAATATGTCCCAAACCACTTAATTCTTATGTGGAAGAAAACCAGAAGGTGAACTTGTGAACAGCAGAGGTTGCCCCCAAACAGAGAGAGTATCTTTTTTTCAAGAAAGGTTAAGAAGAACAGAAAGAATTGGAAGAACAAGGTTAAAAGTGATAGCAATAACAATGCGTCATAATGAAAAAGAATAGTTCTAAGGTGGCTTTTACTAGTAAAAGCCATATTAAATCTTAATATTACTTTCTATTTATGTGTAGTGTAGAGAGTTTTCTGCCATTAAAATTAAATACACTCTGTCAGATAAGTAATGGAAAGAGACTCACAACAGTTCAGCTTTAAAGAAGTTGTCTAGCTAAAGGAACATGTGTATTAATTCCTGGAAATTACAAAATTTAGGCTTCCAGGATTATAGTTTCATTGTACTAGATATTCTTCAGTTCAATAGAATATAAGATATGGGTAACAAGTAGTTTTGTTCATGGATGTTTTTAACTGGAACTATACCTCCAGGGGCAGCTGTACTACACGAGCATCTGCTGTAGCTTCTATACAGAAGAGAGTTCTTTCAAGTTTTGATATTCCTATCTGCGGCGTGGGTTTTCGCTCTCCCTGGCTGCACGCGGCTCTTGGGAGCCCGGCTGTGGCGTAGCTTCCATGTGCTGCCGGGGTTTGCTGCCGCGGGTTCCCGGACACAGCTCCGTGTCTCGGGTGCGTGGGCTGGCCAGCCTCTGTTACCGTGCGCTAGGGATCTGGCAAAGAGGTAAGGAATTTGTCCATTTACTCCGTGCTTGGCAGGAGTGGTTTATTGGTCACACATGGCGCGGTTCGATGGAAAGACGCGACCGTTCCTGTCACTCGCATGGGAGAAAATGGCGCCTGGCTGCCGGCAGGATAGGGTTTTATGGAGGGGCGGGGCGAGAGGATCCACGGCCTGCGGGCCAATAGGGGCGGCTGCCGTGGCGGTGACGCCAGCAACAGCGACCAACCAGAGAACCCCGCAGGGGCGGGCACCGAGCCTCGGGCTGAGCGGGATCGTGTGGCTTGGGGCGGCCAGCATGGGGCTTCCCGGGGCTGGACGGCAGGGTGGTTACAGGAGCGGCAGAGGGGTAAGATCCGGCAGCAGGCAGCATGGGGCCAGAAACCGCGGTGGGGGACAACACGGGGGAAATGCGGGATTACAGAACTTGATTTATTTCAACATAAATTAAAAACCCTAATCTAAACCCAAACTCCAGGATGCAACACCTATCCAAAATAGAAAGTACATATTAAGTGGAAGAATCATGAATCTTAACAATCAGGAACAAGAAAAAAAGCAAAAGAAAAGGGAAAACTAAGAAGGAACATGGGATTATAACAGAATTTACCTTGAAGACAAATTACAGTTGATTGAGAAAGATGAAGTATGAAATTTTACAAGATAAATGAGAAACAATCTACATGAAAGCAATATTAAAACTTAAAAAATATAAAAATCTGAAACAAGAAATGCCTTCAATTTTATAAAATATAAAAGTAAATGCCTTCTGCAATGTTAGCATATATTAACTAACACAAATCTTAATACTCACTACTTTCTCCTGTCTCAAATCTTTTGTGAATATTGCTAAAATTAACAGGTAGAAGAATGAGAAGAAATTTAACATAGTATGAATATTAGGATATTACTTTGTAAACATGGAATAGAGGTCCATTGTGTCTTGCTGCATTTTGTGAGTGGATTTTTGTTTTGATTTATTTGCAACACTAGCAACGATGTCAGAAAGAAAAATTTAAAAAATAAAAACAAGTAAGGAAGAATCTGATGAAAATAAATTTGTGTGGGAATATTTGGAACAACAATAAGTGACGCAAAGCTTGGAACTTACCAAAACAAAACTAAAAATACTACATAAAATTGCTTCTAAACTGCAAAAAATATTTTAAACAGCGGGTTTTTTTTGTTTGGTTGTTTGTTTGGTTTTTTGGGTTTTTTTTAATGTTGTTTTATTAGGAATAGTATTCTAAAGTAACAAAACATGACTTCATTTGTGAGGCTGCTTTGAAGATCAAATGGAAAACAGAGCTACCTAATTATATAAAAAATTAAAAAAGAGGATTGTAATTTTTACTTTTGGGTACAAATAGGATTGTGACTTTTACTTTTGGGTACTTTTGGGTTCCTGCTGTCTGCTTATTCTGGTTAAAATAATGTGCAGTGGTAATTTACTGGAACTCAAGTAAGTAATGTACTTAATAATCTAATCCAGTGAAGTGAATTTCATTCTTTATGAAATGTTAATTACACACTAAAAGATATTTATTACTTAGCAAAATTACAAAAATTGCATTAATCTATACTAGTAAATGTTAACAAATTGAACACAGCTGCTGGTATATAAAGGTATGATAAACAGTTTATAAATATTATATAAACAATAATAATTAAATTAAATATTAATAACATTGGTTATTATATAACATGTTTAATGTTATATTTAAAAATATTCATATGGTGAAGTTTTCTTAAAAACATTCTCAGATAAATGAGATCTTTAGTCCATCTGTCCAGATCTAACTCATTAAATGATTCTGATTTGCTAACAAGCAAAACCAGGTAGGTTTTTTAGGGGGGAGGAATTCCAAAGGCTCTAGACTTCATCTACTGAACTCTAATGATTTAGGTATGTCTGGGAAAGAAAAAAATGAGAGAGAAGCTCTAAATATATTCCCTTCTAATACACCAAGATCAGAAAGTAAAAATGCAATAATGCAGTTTAGTCTACTGACAACTAATTGGCTTTAGATACCAATAAAGTAAGAGACATTGGCTTGGGGTTACAGGGCCAACAAGGCCATTGTCTGTTCATGTCAAATATCTGTCAGAGACTAAAATGCTATTGTTCATAGTTTAAATATTGTTATGAAGGTGTTTGGGCCATTATGGCAAAACTGTATAAAGAAGCTAAGGAAACTGAAGCCCTTCCCTCCCTGAAGATACCTCCTAAGGGGAACTTTGGACTGTGAGTTAAGGCACCTAAGGGAATTCAAGATAACACACTATTGTTCAATCATCTTAGTTCTAGGAAGAAACAAACAAGGATGAGGGAGAAGAATGCATCAACAAGAAGCCTTACTACAGGTTTCTAGTCAGAGGAGCCTCTGAACACCCATCCTCCCTTACACAATCCTGGCTATGGAACCTCCAACAAGTCCGGCTATGGAACCTCCAACCCCAGAAAGGCCACATCCACAGGACATTCACATGAGAGGCATTTGAGGGGGTGTCATAATCTATCAAAGACCAGCTAAGTTCTCCCCAGACTTATTCCTGTGGCCCTGTACCACAGGACTGCATGTGATGCAAAGTGATGCAACTGATCCAGAGTCTGCTGCAAGAGACTGAGTCAAACTGGCCTCCCCTCTGCCACCCCCAAGGGGAGGTATCTGGGCATTCCCACCTGAAAAGTATATTAATCAATTGGATTCAAAGTTTTCCTGGGGGACCCTCACCACAAGGAAGACCAGCTGGTTAAATAAATAGAATAACATTCTCAGTCACCATCTATTTTGCATTAAGGTGCTTAAATTTGAATTTAAAGGAAGTTAGCATTTAAAGAAAGAATGAATAATGTATGTCTTTATATGGCTTTTTAACCCCAAGGAACTTTTGTCTGAGTTTAGAGTGGAAGTGCTGGAGCAGAAGTTGGATACAGCAATTGTATAAATCATAACCTTTTGCCTAGTAGAGGTCGCAAAAGAGAAAAAGAATATGGAAAAGAACATATTCATGCAGAAGAAATGAGAATCAATATTCTGAAAAATGAGGTGATAAACAGAAAATAAAAAAAAAAAGAAATAAACCCACTTACGAGTAATATCAATCACAAAATCATTATGTAGCTTTTCTAATCTCCTATATGATACATAGAATAAAGCTTAAGATTTATTTAAGAAAACATGTCTAAGAAAGTAGTTATTATTATGCATTAATATGGATGAAGTTTAATACCATTATTTTGGGGTCAGTTTTATATGTCTTCATTCTTTAAACAATTCTCCTGAAAAGATGAAAACCTTACATAATTCACTTTTTAAAAAACTAAACATAGCTATTAATTCAGAAATACCCTAGTCTGATTTTTAATAAATGTCCTTTAAAACAATATGACCAACTATATAGATGGTTATTTGGAAAAATTTCCACATTTACTGGTGTGATTTATGCCATTACCACAAGAAAAAGAAAATTAAAAAAAAAACCTAAAATAGTAACATATTTATAAATAAATAAAATTTTAATTTACTAATGAAAAAATAATGGAAGATTTAGTACATACAGTGTGGCTTTTAAGGCATTTCTATAGATGAAGTGGAATTGCTGAAGACAGCTAAAGGAAGAGAATATATCTAATTTAAATTAAATTCTTTAGGCAAAACTAGCAGAACCAGTCTAACATTCTGATGCAGAGCTTTCTAATAGTGAGACTATAAAATTACTTAATATAGAAGTTACTCTAAAGAAAACACTCTCAATTATATTTTATAGGTTAATTTTTACTGCTTTATTAATTTTCTTAGTTAATTCTTGCTATCAGTAATTTACCTCCAGTAAAAATGAAAGTGTACTTTGAAAAGCCTGTTTGTGTGTTCCAGCACTGTTATGGATGCTGATGGCCAGGCCTGACCTGACACCAGCAATCTCCAGTCAGTCCTGGACAAGACCAAGCCACCTTCCTGGCTGCCCTATCTTTGTTGTTCTAGGGTTTTAGAACTTGCCTTCTGGTATTTTCTTTCATGAATCCTTGAGGCTGTAATGATCCCTGTCATCAGTCCCACCACCAGCTGCACCTGTGACTTTCCTATCTTGAAGAAGGCTTTCTCACTACTCGCTTAGCAGCCCAAGTCCCCATAATGTATCTGCACAGTATCAGAGCTGGGCCTGATACAGCCCAGAGGCCCAGAGAGTAACCAATCAGTCTTTGGGGTTTTTTCCCTTTTTTTTTTTTTTTTTTTTTCTTTTTTCTTTTTTTTTTTTTTTTTTTTTTTTTTTTTTTTTTTTTTTATTAGTTGGTCAGGATTGGGTTCCTCTATGAGCTCTTTGCAGTAAATTAGAAAGATATTCAGAATATGGTTCACATGATGATTGGTTATGTCTAAAACGGCTAAGTGAGAAAACGGCTGCCTGGTAGCCCTTATTTCACTAATGTTGATTATCAAAACACCATTGACCACATTTCATTAGTTGATTTGTATGTCTGAGAAAACGGAGTGAAATGGTTAGAGACCATCAAACAACCACTCTCAGAATAGGCATCACACCTGTAAACGGGATAGAAATCCTCATAAAAGTGAGCTGAGAGGTGTTAGCATGTCAGACAAAGGACTAAGTATTCCAGTAAGAGGGGAATATTCTTTAGGCAGGGATAAGAGGGAGAGAGTTGTTTGGTGAAGTGGAAGAGTACTCATGGAATCATGGGAAGGGTGCACCACCATTTCCAGTTAATCCTGTCACTTGTGTATTCACAGCCATTAGCAAGGCGAACACGTGTCCTCACTCTGTATTTAAGAATCTGAAATAGAGAAAACCACAATATTTTTAAAGAAGCCCTGAGCCAACAATGCAGTAGTGTTCCGTGTAGCTGTATTCCAAAATGCTGAATAGGACCTGCATCCTTGTGAGACTGTTTCTTGAAGAAAAGTGAATTCAAACATATATTTAAGTGATATATGAATGGATTTCCTTAGCATTCTTTAGCCATTCATAAAAATTCCACACATAGTTGATTAATTTTTTTTTTATTAGAAAGAGTCAGTAGTAGAAGTGCAGCATTGGTTTCATGGCAAAAAAATGACACTCTACAGTCATTTCAGTGAAAAAATACAGTATTTTTTATTACTAATTATTGCAAAAAATTATAACTTAAAATATTAATTTGAAAATATTCTATAAGGTCATCTAGCCAAGAAGGTCACAATACTCCTTCTGTTAAAAACTGCAGAAACATATATTATTTTTTTTAGATAATTCAGTCTTGCCTATAAGAAAAAAAAATACTTGAAAATTAAGAAACTGACCTACTTTAATTTCTGTAAGTGAAACCAGCATCTGTGCAGTCAGGTAAATATATTTATATCTTATTTTTATGGATTTTTCCATCACTTTCTCATTATTCAACCTTTTCCTTCACTGGTTTTTATTGTTTTCTGATAATAATTCTGCAGAAGTCTGCGACAGGCCTTATACATAAGAGTCTGAATAACTGTAGGACTTCTGAATCAACACTTTGTGCTATTTTATCCATTACCTCAATGTATATAATCTTTTCATCTGTACTGTGTTAGTAGTTCATATTGAATTGCTAATCACACTACTGGGAATTATTGTTTCTCTGATAATTTATTAATATTAGGTTTATTTCAAAAGATATATCACAGAATCAAGGGTACATTAAATATCTATACATAGGCATAAAAAACCATACCAATTCTCTATCTGTTTTCCTCTCCATATCATTTAATTTTAATCATCAGTTGAGATAATGGGATACACTCACAACAAAATTCTTAGGAATATAGCTGTGGGCGTACCAATGTTGTTGTTATAAAATGTACTCTTTTTTTTCTTTTATATAGTAAATTTAAGGCTTAATTCCAACTTGAAAAAAAGACAAAAATGGGGGCTTTGTTTGTTTATGTATGGGGCTTTTTGGGCTTTTTGGGGTTCTTTAAATCTGACATATTCTCTAAAGATGCTAAGCATTCCTTAGGAATGTGGAATATGTGAAAGTCTTCAGTAAAGACTTCAATGTTGATTACTACGGTATCTATAAACAGTATTGAATTTCTTTTCTAAAGTTTGAATGGAATGTTCATCTTCTTCCTTATAATATCAGTATCAAATAAATTAGAAAGATTTCAGAAACAGCCAAGTCATCTTAAAGGGAGGACAAACCAATCCAAGAAAGGGACCCAACCATCTCAAAAAATGTGAAGGCAAACAAAACTGACTCCAAAAGTGGGCCCATAGGAAGAACACTAAGGTCACAGAAAGTCTTACTTCAAAGATGATCTGTCACAGAATGGAGTCAGTCAAGTGTCCCCAAGGAGAGGCCAACATCTGTGGATAGCTTGTGTGGAGAATTCAGCCTGTTTAGGAAAAGAAAAGTGCATGCAGCATAGGAAGTTCTGGGAGAGAGAGATGGTCAGTTTTGCATAAAATAAGTACTTTCTATACAATAGAGATATAAGAGTGCATGGGATGCAACCCCTTTGAGCAGTCAATAGATAAAAATTTCTGGTTTTCGAAAAAAATTAATTTCAAAATTAATTAACTAATTTCTACAGATTTTTTTTTTTAACAGAAAGTAGATGATGATGTTTTCTGGTCTTTCAGTCCAATTTTAGTTTTCCAGGCTGTTTCATACCATTTTAGCTCATACCCTGCTGTTCCAGTTTCCTGGGTTTTGCACTAATTCATAGCCGTTTGTCATGTCGAATGCTCACAAATAGATTTGTATGAGAGCTGGTAAAAGGTCTCCTTTGTGTTCTATCAGTGTCCCATTTGTGGTCAATGGCTGTCCTTCCTTCTGAAGAGGAAGAGAGAGTCAACCCCTTCCCATATAACATTTTCTTTTGTTTTGTTAAGGTTATTTAGTTCACTTGTTAATGTCTCTGAAATATTAAACCAAGTAATCATAAATCTAAAGCTTTCCAAGACCGAACTGAGAAGGTTAATTGTGGTAGTCTGTTGTTTTGCAGTTTGTTCTTCTGTAGTAGATTTTAAATATTCCTTGTTATAAATTTGGAATGGTACATT
Source organism: Vidua chalybeata (assembly GCF_026979565.1). Classification (NCBI taxonomy): domain Eukaryota; kingdom Metazoa; phylum Chordata; class Aves; order Passeriformes; family Viduidae; genus Vidua; species Vidua chalybeata. The sequence goes on along the minus strand of NC_071531.1, from coordinate 43,535,398 downwards.
CCATGTACCCCATTTGGCTTCCCTAATGGTTCAGTCCTGAGTTTTTTACCCTAGGATTTTCCTGCCAAGTGTATGTCAATACACCTATCAGTCTCCTTGTACCTCCTTTGTTCCCTTCTGGAATGTTCCCTGTCCTTCATCCCTTCCTCGAAGCAAGATTGGGGTGCAAGGTTTGCTCCTTCTCCTTGCTGGCTTCTATTGGATAGACCTTACCCTGTGCTCCTCCCCTAATGCCTTCCTATTGGTAAAAGGTTGTGTCCTCTCCTTATTCCTGCCTCTCCTTAAAAGCAGCTTTTTGCCCTCAGTTATTGTCACTTGCCGCTGAATCCTTTGGGGAATAAAACTTCCTTGGAACTCAAACAAGTGACCCCTCTCTATTCCTTTGCCTTGGTTTCTCGTACTGTGCTGCTGCTGTGTTCCCCACGCCACAGCCATCTGCTGCAGGGAGCTGTGAGCCCCCGCACACACCACCACCCGAGGGACTGAGTAGAGATCCGGGGGCGGCCGCTCTTGTAACTACACACCGGTCTCGAGGAGAGAGCTGGCTGGGGAATATCTTCCCTGTGACCACAGCGCGCAGATACAGTTCATATGTATTCCTTGATTCATATGATTCAAAATACGCCTAAATTCTTGTACTAAATCCCAGGCTAAATTTGGTTGAGTTCTCTAATTCTCAATTAGTTGAGACAAAATTGTACATGCATAAGGCAAAAGTAGATGCTTCCCCCACCCACTACAGATCAAGATGGTGACCATTGTTTTGATCAATGGACATCTGACTTGCAACAATCGAGCCTTGTCACTGGATCCACAGGTGGTAATATCTTTCTTCTCTGCTATGTACCCTTATAATTTCTTTCTCTTTCTTTCTTTTCTTTATATATTTTCTTAAGTAATATTTTCATACTTTTATATTGTCATATTACCATAGATAATAAACAAAATAGGTAGGGACTTCCTTTCCATTGCAACTAAATTGTCCTAAAATGTACATATATATAAAATACACTGGTCATTCAGTGTCATTTGGCTCTAATATATTATGATATTATATTAAAAAGAACCTCAATTACCACACCTCAGAAGTAGGTTATAGTATTAAATTGGATGTGCCTTCTTGGAAGTGCTTAAGGCCATGTTGGATGGAATTCTGGGCAACCTGGTCTAGTGGAAGGTATTCCTGTCCATGGCAAGAGGGCTGTAACTAGATGGCCCCTTGCAATCCAAACATTTCTATGATTCTATGTCACTGGTTTCTAGATACCCAAGCTGTAGTTCAAAGAGGCCAGCTGCACTTCTTAAGGATGCTTTAGGATCCAAGGTCTGATTCCCAAGCTCACAACTACTATTTTGCTATGGCAATTTCTCTATCACTATTTTTCTGCAGACATTTGCTTTTTCTTCCCAATTTTCATTGCCATTCTGGCTGTTCACATCACATCAAAAATATATGAAGTGTACTTGATAAAAATACTAAACTTCTACAAAAAATTATGAAATAATATTATTACACATTTCTTACAGTGAAAGTAGTGTAGTCTTACAGGGACACAACATCAGTTAGGAAATGTCCATCACAGCAAGGACTAAAAAGACTGATTTCACAAGTCTTAATTTTGAAAGAAAATTCTATGTGATCCATGTGTTGAGAAAATTTTTCCATGCCAATTAATTTGTTTCCTCTTATGACTGTAAATCTAGGAGTCTATATATGAGTCAATAAACATGTGGTTTAATTTCAAAACAAGCCTATTAGCTAATATTTTTCTGTAAACAACATAAGGAATGGTATCAATGTCATGAAGAATAGTAAAAACTTTGAGAATATTCCTTGAAACATTTCTGCAGATTTATATCAAATGTACATATGCAAAAGCTTATTTGTGTATCCCTTTAATTCTCAAATGCTTGGTTCTTTGATGAAACAAAATATTTGATAGTATGTAATTCACCAATTATTTCCATTAAATATTATATCTCAGACTTGAATACTTTTGAAATCCCTGGGCAAGATTTTCAAAGGCACAAATAGTGTTTATTACACTCTACTATTTTGCTTTGACAACTCAATAATTTCAAATGGCCAAATTTTCTGCTATTGAAGTAAGTTAATTTGCTGTCTTTAAAATCCTATTTGTTAACCAGTAAGTGGTGATATTCTCTGCTTCATAATATCTGTAGTAATGGCAACTACCTTAAAGGATTTTCTACTTATGTTAGCCCACATCTTTTTTATGCTTTTTTGCTATTTTCTTAGATCTGTTTCTGGGAGGCTGTGTTTTATCATTAAGTGCATCCTTGACAACATGCTGTCAAAGCAACATAGCATGCATTTGTAATTAATTTTTCTTTTTTCAGATTGCCTATTTTAATTTTGGTTTTCCTATACAAATTCTAGTCAGACCCTTAATATGAAATATATTTACTGTAATCTGTATTTGTAAACCTTTAAAGATTGCTGGAATAAAATAAAACAGCCTTAATGAAGTAATTGAAAAACTTACACAAACTTAAACACTTATTTCACAAGGAAATTAAAATGATCACTCACAGAATATGCATATAACAGGTTGAAAGCTAAATACCTGTAATATGCAATATTGTAAACCTAAATACCTGTAATATGCAAATATGAAAATACCTGAATAATTTAAAACCCAAGTGCTAAATTGTTTAATATTTAAAAATATTTCATCATTATAGAATCATATTCTTCATGACTTTTCTCCTCTGAAATAGACATACACACAAAAACCCCAAACTAAGACATTTGTGAAAATAAACAATGACATGAAGATGTTTGCTTCAGTTTGGCCTTTATATGGATTCAACATGAATAATTTTTGGGACTTGAGATTTAAAACTTAACACAAAAAATATATCTGCATTTGTAAAACAAGCTAATGGAAAATTCCATTTTTGGGATCTACAAATATTTTCCTAGCTGTATTCTCTATGGTGTTACAAATTTACTGAGTTGATGGAAATATTATGTGTATGTGGCTTGAGAGAATGAAAATAGTACCATTTCAACATTATACAACAAGATAAATATTACCACTCTATAATATATAAACTGCAATCATTCTATCAGTAAAGAAAAATGCGTATCCATACTAGTTACACCAACTTATATTTTGGTAATGAACTGCAGATCAAATTAAAGGGAAAGAAGTAAATGCACAGGCAGTGGAAACAAGGACAGGTAATGTGGGAAGAGTATAGAGATGAAGTTTGGTTGCGATGAAGTTTGAGGGAAGCCTGCAGGAAAGATGGAGAGCACATGCAGTGACTGGACAAGGCGTAATGGTTTTAAACTGCAAGAGGATAGACTTAGATGCTGGAAAAAGTTCTTTACTGAGACGGTGGTGAGGCACTGGAACAGGTTGCCCAGAGAACTTGTGGATATCATAGCCCTGGAAGTGTTCATGGTTGGGTTAGATGGAACTCTGAGCAATCTGCTCTAGAGGAAAGTGATCCTGCCCAGGTCAGAGTGGTTTGAACTAGATGATCATTAAGTCCCTTCTAACCCAAGCAATTCTTCTTGTTGTTTGTTTTGTTTTGTTTTGTTTCTTTTTTACCTTTTCGTTTGAAAAAGAACTATAGTAATACTTACATATACTGATATTTTCTTTAGCGAAGATTCATGTACACTGCGGTGTTCAGCAGGAGTAATTGGATTTCAGGATAAAAAAACATTCAACAATTTTATTTATGCACAGTAGCTTGTGCCTTCTCTGAGAGTTACTGACTACCACTCCTGAAAAGCTAATCCACTCAGAGAGTCCTGGCTCACAGTTTGTTCTTCCTGCAATGAGAGTTTACTGGTGAAAGAACAAATACAGATAAAATAATTATTGAATTAATAACTACAATTTGTTTTCTTTGGGAACACAGTTAAATAAACGAAATCCAAAGTCTTTAACATGATTGCTATCAACACTTGTTGAAATGCTTGTTTTGAATAAACATAATGTATAAGGCCTGTGAGAGTTTAATTTTATGAGGGGAAAAGTATTCTCAAATAATAGTGTCTTGTAACCAGTCCTCTGCAATATATTTTATGACTTTTACGACATAAAGAGGAGCCTTTAGTAAACAAAAGGACAGCCTTAAGCACAAGTGTAGCTTTGGTCATTTCTTTAGCCAGTTAAGCTAATAAAAGTTGTAGGTGGTAAGTAATGGTTTTAACATCCTGAATGGCTAGCAGAACCTTACTTTGGATTTCATCTATTAGTGATAACTATAATTAAATAAAATTTTCTAATTAACTGAATATTGACATACACACACACTTTAGATGGTTGAGGAGGAGTTGAATATTTGTTATTATGACTTAGTTTCACACAAAATTAGATCTTGTTATGGGGGTGGGAGAATCAATATACAAATGTTATGATTTTAAAAAAGTATGATGAGAAGCAGCAGAGGAAATACTTCTTCTATTAGCCATAGTCATGGAATTATTTGAGCTAGAAAAAATAGTGCTGGAACAGATGTTCTCATTCAGAAAAAGAGTTCTTGAAGCTCAGAGAAATAAATTAGCCTATTCAGTTGTTCTATACACTGAAAAATAACCATTTAGCAAACTCTTCCCCTCCCACCCTTCATCCCTGCCTCTCATTTCAAATACCTACAACAGAAGTTTCAATTTTAATGAATAAATCATAGCTTTCAGTAAGGCTTGAATCACAGTATAAGCCTACTTAAATTTAACACTACTGCTTTTGAAAACCAAGAAACTTTTACCAAAATCAGAGACAAGATGGATGGCTGAGGAGAAACATAATGCATTATGCACTGTAGCAGAAGGTGAACTTCTAAAGATAAGGAGAAAAAGAAGAAGCAGTTGTGGTTTGAAAGAGAAAGAGTGACAGTATTTTTCTCGCTGTCAGTACGTCTTCTATATCACCTCCACTGAATATGTTCACAGAAAAATATTTGTTCCTCCAGATGTAAAAGTAAATATGAGATAGGAAATGTCTTGATGATTAAAATAAAAATCAAAGATTTGAAAAGCTTGTAATAAAAGTATGCTGAGTAGCCATACGCATTCAAGATTAGGCTCAGTCATAACAAGAAAGTGTCAGTTCTTATCTTATTAAATTCCTACTATTAAAACAAACATTTTTGGGGTATACTCTAATAGCAGAGATAAAATTGGTGAAGCTTAGAGTACAATTTTGATGAATCAGCAATTTCCACAGTTGCTTTTACATGCTTTTTGAAGGCCAGTACTAGAGAGAGGCATATACAGGATGTGTTAGATATACTGATAAACAAATGCCAACCGTAAATCCACAACCATAGGAAAAGTCACAAATCGTGATTATATCTTATCACAATGCCTAGTATTGATTATTTGAATTAATAAGAATTGTAACTGAAAAATGCTGTACATTTCTACTAGATGGCTCCACAGGCTTCTGCTAGCTTGTTTTTCCATCTCAGAAAATTATTTCCTCGATAAAATTTTCAAGCTTGTATGCTAAGTTTTTTTTTCTGGTAAACACCAAGCCTGTGTAATAGCAACCAGACTAGGAATGTCCCTTTCTCTAAGGCTTGTAATTGATCATAGTGACTGAAACTTAAGCAATTTATTTGAAGGTATCTGTTTAATCGTGATAGCTTCATTATGTTTATCCATGGCAGAGAAGATTAATTTATGGCATCAAAATGGCTTTAGAGGATTTGTTTTATTCAATATTGTTTTGCTGAAATGGGAGTAAAATGAGGAAGAAAGTGCAAGATACAGAGGGCACAAAATTGGAATATTAAGAAACATACAACTTATTTCATTTTATATTTGTCTGAAACTGTAATAGACAGTCTCTGGTTTTGCATATCAGGGTGCAGATGAATATCAATGGAGTGAGTAACAGATCTAATACACAAACAGCACAATAGGCTGAATTATAAATCAGAATATTTTAATTTAATTTAAAAATGTCTGCATTTGAGAGTTAAACTTGACTGAAGAATGCAAATCTGTATTTTATAGCTATAGTGTGATATCTTTATTTTTTTGTATTTTTTGTGATTAATATAACACTGTCTTTTCTTTATTACATACTCCTTTAATTTGCTTCCATTACAGAGTATACTTTAACAGAGTTACTACCATTTTGTATCAATCAAAACTCCCCAAATACAACAAACAAATAAAGAATGGGGGTTTTGTACATTTCTTAGAGTCCATACTATAGAAGCGTCCATACAAACAGCATGTTCTTAGCTGTGTTTAAAATAAAGGAAAATTGTACAAGTGTATGTATGGAATAATACATGTATTACATTACTGAAAAATAAGAAAAAACCGCACAGAATTACTGTTAGGAAAGTTTGAAACGGCGTAGCATTTTCAGAGAAAAAAAACTTGACAAAGATAAGCAAATTTAATGGGATGATGTTATAAATTAATCAGACGTTGCTGGCAATATTTCCCATGCTGGAAGCAAAGAAAACCAGTCACCTTGGAGAAAAAAGGGTCTGTACTCTCATCCTGGGTGACCTTGAATAGAATTTAATGACTTTTATTAGAATAAAAATGAACATGATTTTTTAGGACACCTCTGCATATCAGAATAAAAGTGTGATCAAGATTTAGCATAATTTTCCTGACTTCTAAGTCTTTCAATATTAGCAATAAAGACATTAATGTTTATGAATATACTGTGAGAAAGCAAATACTTCAGGATTAAGGTTTTTTCTTTAGATTTTTATTTTATGACTGTGTTTTTTTCTATGACAGTGGTAATAACCACTTAATCTGACAAGACTGTGACTGTGTGATGTCCAAAATACATGGACAATAGCAAACATACTTTATTTCTCCAATGATTCAGTTGTTTCTGGAGCAGTCACCACCCATCACAACTTTTTTCAATTAGATTCTACAGGTTCCTATCCTCTCTGACAGAGCAATAGTCAGTCAATAAACTTCCCATCACCTAGATATCACCTGTTTTATGCAATATATATGATACATCTATACACATTGAATATATTTAAGATTCTGTAAGGCTCCTCATATATTATATGGTAGGTGTGCACTTTATATATTGCTACATCATGGCCATTTCATTGACAAAGAAACAAGTTATTTGGATCTTGTGTGTTCCATAACTTATTTCCATACATATATTCTACATGGTAACATAGACACAGTTTATTATATAAACCAAATATATAGTTTATATGTATAGTCTCTCTCTCTCTCTTTTATATATATATTTATGGTTTATGTACCCACAAGAGAATTAACAAGCAAGCTATACAGGAGCCTGTACTTTCCTATTTTCTTTCTTTATGAAAAGGAATTACAATTGAGGAGTCCAAGCATAAAATAAAGATTGACATCATGGACCTTAACAAATAACTTATTATGCCAGTCAGGCAAAACTTTTTAGAATCTACTGGTAAGACAAATGATCAGATAAATTAAAAATTAGTATAAATGTATAAATAAAAATAAATGAAAATAAAATTGCTATTAAAAAGTATAAATTACTAACTGGAGGGCTGGAATCCAGAATCCATCTCATTGCACTTCTCTTCCTTTTTTCCTAACTTGCTTCTCCATACTGTAACACTATTTAGTGGCTTAAGTAAATTGAGAATGCATTATATTTGATTATTTTATATTTTTCATAACAAAAAAAAATTGAACTCAAACCACATGGTTTGGTTAGAGAGGGTGAGATGATTATTTTTTTGCAAACCCAGATGCCCTCCAAGCTATTCAATACTAGGTGTTAGTGGGTTTACATGACAAGGTTTTGGTAGCAGAGAGCTACAGGCCATAGGCATGGCACCTGTAAGTGGAAGTCAGAAGCTGTTCTCATGTCCAAAAGAGCTGGTTCCAGCATGCTTCAAGATGGACCCCAGAAAAATGAAACAGTCAGATATTTTGGTGCACCTCTATCATAACATATTTAACAAAGAGTAAAAACTGACCTAAAACAGCAGATAGGAGAGAGCAATGAGAAAATTTGAGAGAAATAATCCTGCAGATACCAGGGTCATTGAAGAAGTAAGGGGAGGAGGTGCTAGAGGTGCCAGAGCAGAGATTCCCCAGGAGCCCATGGAGAAGACCATGCTTATGCAGGTTGTTCCCCTCCACACCATGGAGGTCTACAATGAGGCACAGAAATTGGTAGTGAGGTTGAGCCCAGGAACAAGGAAAGAGTCAGGGGAAGGTGTTTTAAAGTTTGTTTTTATTTCTTGTGATTCTATCCTGATTTGGTTGGCAAAAAACTAAATTAATCTCCCTAAGCTGAGTTTGGTTTTGTCTGTGATGGCAGTTGGTGAGTGATCTCTCTGTCCTTATCCTGACTCATGAACTTTTCACTGTAATTTCTCTTCGCTGTCCAGTTAAGGAAGGGGAGTGAGAAAGCAGCTTGTTGCGCACCTGACAGTCAGCCAAGGTAAACCGCCAGTATGTATTTTCCTTTTGAGTAGCGCAAAATGGATATGGAGGTGCTTGCTTGCAAGGAAAATTCAAATCTAATTAACAGATTTAAATACAATAATGCCATAAAGAAGCCTTTTGTACTGCTAGATTCTTTAGTCTGTGTTTTAAATAAGAAACAATTGTAAGTTAATTCCAAATATATTCTTTCAGTGTTCAAGAGAAATGCTATATGCTACTACTGAATCATGAAGGTTTTAAGGGATTTTACTCAAGAATCATTTTATTGTTACCACAATAAAAATTTAATACCGCAGTAAAAATTTAATACCCCCTCTGGCTATGTACGTTTTATTTGCATTTGAAAATAAAATAATTCTTCTGCCATCTTATCAGAGTTTTGTAAGAAAGATCAGTTTTTCTTTTAATCAATGTATTTTTGTTTAGTATTTATTACTTTAATTAAGGTCATTAATTCTAAATATTTATAGCAAAATTCAATTCTATTGACTTAGTATTCAACATGACATATGTAGTTAATGCCTGTACAATAGAATGGAGTCAGAACCTTCAGAAATATTTTGTTGCTTGTCTTCCGTTGATGGTCTGAAGAATTGAATGCTGGTTTTTAAAGTGTTTCATCTGAAATCAGAGAAGAATAAATTAAATTTTTCTGCTCAGATGATTTGCATCGAAGTACTCAAAGCCATTGTCAGTATGTTAAGCTAAAAGGCTCCACACTAGCAAACCAAACAAGGACTCTATTCAAGCACAGGAAGATAGTTTTACATAGTGTTTGTCTCAAGCTAGCCCTTTTCCAGGCCTTGGGAACAATTAAAGAGGTAACACTCACTCTATCAAATAGACAGCATGAATAGGCCATCCTGCTCTTAACGGAATAAGTTCAATCACAAAGCTGTAAACTATGGCCTATTTCCTGTTCTTAGGGACAGAGAAAGAGCCTGACTGGGATTTATTTATATCATAGTTTTATTCAAGATGATGCAATTTCCAGTACTACTGACTCTGTGTGATGCTTAGCAATTAATTTGAAACTAGATTCCTGAGAGAATCAGCCAATCAAAGGAGTCTAGAGACCTCTTTATCTGACAGACATGACTTGTTCAAATTGAGGCAACATGAAAAATTCTCTAGATTCCATTGAAGATATTGATTATATTTTCTTACACTATTACAATTCCTCATTTACATGCTCCTATTCGCCCATGCTGAGGAATCTGTATCAGCACCTGAATCCCAGCCAAAGATGTGAAGTGTAAAGGTATTTTTCAGGATATATTTCAGTCAGTGGTACTGAGATTAGTGTTTATGATTATTCATCCCACTACAGTTTACTCAAACTAATTTCCACTTCTAATCTCCACAGATATCATGATGGAGTCTGTTATAGACCATCCAACCAGAAAGAAGAGGAAAACAATATTCTATAATTAGAACTCCTCAAACATTGTGAAGTTATTCAGGAAATTTCTTGAGTGAAACACATGTAAAACTATTTGTGCGCTAAGTTACACATAAAATTATTCACTTACTAACATGTTATTTTCTAGAGTATTCTGACCCACAAAGAAGCGCATATGGAAGGAAGAAGCATGTAGGTAACCAATAAGGTCTATATGAACTGGAGGCTGACTGACAGAAAGGAAATTTGAACTCCAAAGAAAGGTATATAATGAATAATACCTTGTAAAATGTTCAGAAATCAGTGCACTTCTGGAGGAAGTTGAAGAAATCAAGATTGAAATTGTTTCATTCGTGTCAAATCCTCTTACTGATGAGGAAAGAATCAGTTTTGAGGCCTATGAGATATATGTGAAATACACTGCTTCCTGGTTGTTCAGAGAACAAGCAGGAAAGTTCCAGATAAAACTATAAAAGTGACTGCACACTTAGGGATAAACGGTGGCTAAAAGGATCTGCATTGTGTATTTATACACTTAAGATTTTTCAGTCACATAGCTCTGTATGTCTGAATCCTTTCGATTCTGAAAGATTCTGCATTTCACCCCCCTCTTTTTTTTTATAAAAACTAGGAATAAAAACCTTGCCTAATGAATTACATAAATTACCTATAATAAGAATTGCAAAACCAGTAAAACCGGCTGTCCCAAAAAGCAAGGTCTTAACAAATAAATACATGGGAGCCAATACCTTAATAGGTATTACTATCTCTGGCAATATAATTTATGGATGAATTTTGATTTCACAGGGATGCCACCTGTAATTGTGGGACTGTGGGGATTTTGCATTTTGTCTTTTAATTTTTTTGGAAACTAATTTGTGGCATGAGAGAACGATCTGACCAACAAAATAAATAAACTTTCCAGTCTCTCAGATATCACCTGGACTTGGCATCAATACAGTAATATTACTTTGAGGTCTCTAATTACTAATATATTTGCAAAGGTAGGAAATAAAACTTATCTCTCTAAAGATCAAATGTTTGCACTGGAAGGAAAAAACTATAACAGTAATAAAATATTTCTTGAGTAAAATGAAAAATAAAAAAGGAAACAGGAGAATTTCTTGAGAGATTTCTCAATTATTTCTTAATTTCATGGCATGAATTATGAGGAGTCTTACAAAAAAAATCCAAAAACTTTCTGAAAAACATACAGGTAATTCTTTTAAAGAAAGTGCTAAACTGTTTTTTTGACATTCTACCTTCATACTTCAAAGTTGTGACAAGAAGTAGCAGCTCTACATTATATGGAAATAGCTTATTAAAAAGAGTTCTAAGACATTGATATTCTGCACATAAGGCAATTTTATAAGTTTTATCTAAACCAGAAGGAAAAAAAAATGCTTTAAAATTAAAGCAATTTAATTAAATTTAAAACATTAAGTATAAAAAAAAACTTCTGCACTTCTGTATATTCTGTATATGCTCCTGTTTCTTCATCCAAACTTTTAACCAATTACTTTTTGAATATTAACAGACTTCTATCTTTTCTGTTCTGCCATGAAACCCATAAAAGTCGAAGAAAAAAGTCTTTAGCTGTGTCTTTATTAAAGACATTATGTTGTCTGGAGATGAGGTACCAAAGAAATTGTCTCAGTTTAAAAAAGTCAAAACAGTAAGACATAATAGCTATGTAAGTGAACTCTCTACATTCAGTATGAACTGCATCTGGTTGTCAAGTGCTAATTCCTTCTGCCTCAACATTTGTCTTCCTACTGATATTTGTTCTTTCTTTGAATGTGTTTGTGTTGTTATAGGCTGGCTGATTCTCAGGACACTGTCTACGTCATATTTATTTCCAGACTTAGTTATATGGAAATCAATGCATATAAATCATCATTCAATTCTCAATTTTATTATAAATGCCAACAATGTTATTTCAGCAGACTGCTTTGTTAGCTCCAAAAAGTATATAGATTTTCACTTGTTAAAGATGAGGAATAGTAGGCTTTAGGTATGGAGGTCAAATTCTGCCTCCAGTTAGAAAGGTCTGATAGGATTGAAGGTAGTGGTGTAAAGCCTGCATATTGTCTATGTTACACAACACTGACTTCAAGTAAAATCAGGTCGTTCATGTTCTCTGAGTATTTAAACCCTGGCCTATCTTCTGATAATTAACAAAAGCGAAAATTAACACCAGTAATGGTGGAAACCTTGGTCTACTAGAAAATCGCTTGAAATATCCTGTGTAAGTACTGTGGTCTATGAGTAAACCATGACAACATAGGCTCACTGACTTTAACCACATGAAGTGAGCTTCATGTTGGGAAAAGAAGAAAAAAAAAATCTTAGGAGCAGCATTTTGACATGTTTTTTCCTCTCTAGTAAATGATAGTTTTTCATCTATCAGATTGTTACTTCTATGCAGATAAAATAGCAATAATATGGTAACACAAATCATAGGTCTGTTTAACTATTTACCAATCATTATCTGAAAATTAAGTTATATATCAATAGTAAAAGTCATATTACAACTTATTAGCATGTGGAAAAAATAAACTTGTTTGCATCTCAGTAAAGATTCTATGATTTCAAGAACTGAGACCTTAAATGAAAGATGATATATTCAATAATATTTTTTCAGGATTTATTTGGGAGTATGAAAATTTGTACTATATGAATGAGGTTAAAGTCAAATATTTCATTTTAAGGACAATACTGTGAAGACAATCCATATAATGTCTGTAAAACCTGGAACAATTCTGAATTCTCCCATATCCTTTAAAATGTCTTGCACTCACCTCTAAACTGAAGTGGAAAGAATAAACCAGAGCCGTAGCCTTGAGTTAGAAAACTCTTTAAATATTTAGATGTTTTAACCAATGCTCAGCTATTAAATTGTGGGAAAACAAAGTAGAAAATCTCACCAATAAAAATAATAAATGCTGGATAACTATAGAAATTGGTTTAAATTATCATGCTTCACCTTTCCCAGAGTTCTGTTACAGCTATAACATCACTTAAGTTAGTTTCAGGTGTCAGTGAAGAAATAGAAAATTAAACCTGCTTAGTCTGATTTATAACAGTCAGGTAAGGTTACTTTAAGCAATGCCAGTGAAGGTTCCAATTCATCTAACACTGCATGGGAGCATATTATCAGCATGTACACAATCAGTTACAGCTGACACACAGCTGCTTCTTATAGTCTGTTTCCAATCATGTCTCTTTTACAGCACGCTTACAGCATGCTTACACATCAAATATTGCTGTACATTTTGCATAATAATAGCATGAAAAAATTCCAAACTCTAAAGGATCCTGCCTTTATTAGATTTTCTCTTTGTCATCTGCAGTGTGTGATACTTCAGTGAGATACTTAACTCAGAAATAACCTGTTCTAGTGTAAAATAGTAAATTGAAGTAAATGAAATAATTTATTATCATTATCAAGAATTCAACAGGTGTTTCTTGATGTGAGCTAGAAAAAAAGCACAAAAATCCAAGCTCTTAGTCACCATACTCATTTTAATCAACTAAACTAATCTTCTTACTAAAACTGTTTTCTCTATTTGCTTGATCCAATGCTTATTTTAGACAAAGTTCCTGGTGTCCTTAATGATGAAATGTTATATATTCTTTCCTGGGTCAGCATCAATTTAAAATGTCAGTACATAAAGGAAACTATATGAAGAAACTGTAATTCTTACTCTGGTGCTCATTGAAAGGTTCATACAATATTGGCAGAATAATGATTGGGAAATAAAGCCATACTAATATATCAGCTTAAAATGTACCTGAGTACAGAGGGCTGTACCCTCAATATTAAAAAAAATTATGGAACTGTCATAAGAGTGGTCAATGTTAAGGGAAGCTGACTTCTGTAAACTTAATACTCAAGGGATTTCTTCTCTTCCACTTCCTTGGTGCTGCTCCTGTTTGCAGGTCCATACAGTCACAAGGTAGAACACATAATATATGCCAGAGATCCAGTTATACACACTCACAGTATACACAGAGCATTTGTATAGATTATGTATGCATAATACCTCCAGTCCCTTCCTTCCAGCTGAACAAGATGCAAGCTCATGAGTGGACTTAAACATGTTCTCCTTTGATTTCCCAAATTCATTCCCAAATTTTTGGAACACTCAAAATGTTGTACCAGACCATAGTAATCCAAGCCTAGACCCTGTTTATGCAGTCTCCAGATTCAAACTCAAGTCTTTCCAGACTATGTCTTCCTCCTACTTTACCGGCTGGTGTAGGTTGAGGATAACTAGCAAATCAAATACACAGAATGAAGAGCAATATCACACCCCAAGTAAGAATATAACTTAATAATAAAACATGACAGACTGCATTGATCAGGAAAAGTGCTTAGCTGTTGCATCCCGGAGTTTGGGTTTAGATTAGGGTTTTTAATTTATGTTAAAATAAGTCAAGTGCTGTAATCCCGCGTTTCCCCCGCGTTGTTCCCCCCCGCGGTTTCTGCCCCCATGTTGCCTGCTGCCGGATCTTCCCCCTCTGCCGCTCCTGTAACCACCCTGCCGTCCGGCCCCGGGAAACCCCGTGCTGGCCGCCCCGAGCCACACGATCCCGCTCAGCCCGCTCTGGCTCGGTGCCCGCCCCTGCGGGGTTCTCTGGTTGGTCGCTGTTGCTGGCGTCACCGCCACGGCAGCCGCCCCTATTGGCCGGCACGCCGTGGATCCTCTCGCCCCGCCCCTCTATAAAGCCCTATCCCGCCGGCAGTCAGACGCCATTTGCTCCCATGCGAGTGCCGGGAGCGGTCGCGTCTTTCCATCGAACTGCGCCGCGTGACCAATAAACTGTTCCTGCTAAGCACGGAGTAAATGGACAAATTCCTTCCTCTTTGCCGGGTCCTTAGCGCACGGTAACAGAGACTGGCCAGCCCATGCGCCCGAGACACGGAGCCGTGTCCGGGAACCCGTGGCAGCAAACCCTGGCAGCACGTGAAAGCTACGCCACAGCCAGGCTCCCAAGAGCCGCGTGCAGCCGGGGAGAGCAAAAACCCACGCCACACTTAGCCATACAAGCATATTCATCAGCAGCATATTTACATATGTATGACCCCTTTTCTCCCCTCTCCATTTTCACACAGTCATTCCCCACCCCTCAATCCACCTTGATCCCTCCTTTTGACTTTTTATCTGATAATAAATGTATATTTGCACCAATAGATAATTTTCCTATACTGCATTTTATGTAATCACACAAGTACTCACAGACTTCCTTAATAATCTTATGAGACCTGTGATCATTTTTTTCTGTCTTTCTTACCAGCTACAAAACTCTGGCTCAAGATCTATAAGACTACAGTTGAGAGGTTGCCTCAATGGCATTTCAGTCAGTAAGCTGAGAGCTCTGATCTTTGAAAATATATGTATATTAAAAAAAAATTCTCACTGGGTTTCACTTTTCAGGGATTCATTTGAAAACCTCAGCCAGGTGATTCATTACCTACTTGCTTCTGCATATAGGTGAATTGATTTTCCAAGTTAGCAGACAAATTGTCCACTTAAGCTGTTTTAGAAGCTTGTAGTCCCTCTTCAGTGTTAGCCTTTCATTCACATCTATTGGAACTTCACACAAACAGAAGAATTCTCACAGTGATACCCAAATATAAACAGAAAGTAGTTTTCTCTGTTGCACTTCAGAAATATGGAGCCACTCCTTTGGCTCCATAGTCAGGATTTTCCTTAATAACACTGCTTTATAAAGAACTTGAAGGATGAAATTCACTTTGAGCATGTAGGTGCCTGTATCTAGGTATATAAAGGTGCACATCTACAAATATAATTAGAATTAAATATGTTCTGTCCATTTACTATATGGAATCTGTGGAATCCTTGAGCTCTGTTTAGACAGTTTGTCCAATAAAAGCTTCTGCAGTTTGTCCAATAGAAAGCCTTGTAGACCCCATTGACTATGATCACGTGGTATTATCCTCACTTGCCAAAACAGAGTCATTCTAGAAGTCTCTAAGGAATCCCTCCTGGTTTCCAGGTGTGGAGACAGAAAGGAAAGAATCTCTGCTTTGTCCTAAAGCTTGTCAAATATCCCTGTACTGCAAGCTTGGGCATCCTGTGTCAGTTCAGAGACCATGGGGTGCCTAACTGTGACAACTGCATTAACTTTCTCAGGGGCTAAATTAAGCAGCCTGAATCACAATTCAGGAATGGAATTATTGCTTATTGTTTATTGAGAATGAAGTACAAGATAATATCATTCAGAATTTCATTTGTGTTGCCCAAAGCACTGACATCACAGAAATCATTGCTAAGATTCAGGATGAATTATTTAAATACAGGCTGGGGAAGAAGCCCAGAAACAATAACAGTTTTTAAAAGTAGGACAATCTAATAAAGAAACCAGTTCTAAAAAAAAAGAAGAATGTGAAATTATCTGTCTATTGAAATAAACAATTGAAAATTGGCATATATTTCACAAATGTGCTATTTTGTGTTTACATAGTCACACTTTTTGTGTATGTGAGAGAAAAAAATCTAAGAAATTATTATTGGAAAAGAACATTTTTTATTTTAAAATATTATTAGTTTATTTATTTCTTTATTATTATTGGCTTTTATTTTAAAGGTTTCTGCTTATACACAAAGATGGATAGAGGTGAAAGAGTAGATTTTAATTAAATAAAAAAAAATTTCCCTCAAGAATTTGTTTAAAATAAATTTAACTTTTTATACACTTGAGTACAAAATTTGAAATGGATGACCAAACGTTGTAATGTTTTAACTGGAAGTGTTTTCTGACTGACTTCCTAGCCACTCTTTGCTACTGTATCCGAGGTCAGCACTTCATTATTTGCTTATGAGTCAGTATTCTAGGAATAGAAGAAATCATTTAAGGAGTAAAACCTATTTACAAGAGCCAAAAAAAAAAAAAAAAAAAAAAAAAGGAAGCAAATTTTAAGGTAATAATAATATTAACTTTGTTCTGGAGTTTGAAAGTGTATTCAACAATACTTATCTCTACTTTTTCCCTCTTTGGTGTTCTACACATCTTTTGCATCATGATCATAATGATTGATGCTTTTAACTTCATCTGTCCTTCACAGACTGCAGTGTAGCTATCTATATCCAGGCTTGTAATTTAGATGGCACTTACATTCAATGGCAAAAATATGGTCAGGAATGATTCACCAAACTTATTTTAGTTGTTTATACAAATACGAAATCAAAGCCATTCTGGAAGTTCTCATTTCTGCCCTTCAACCACATAGGGAGTTCATACAGTGAACTGAAATGGTGGCATGTGTTTTTTTAGGCTTCTGAAATCAGACAGAATGAAGTACTTTATCAGGAAGAATTTGGCTCTATACTACTATAAAGTAGGCATATACTACTCTTCTGTGGTGGGGAATATACTACTCTTCTGTGGTGGGGTTTTGTTTTCTATCAGGGAACAGCTGCAAATGAATATGTTGCACTCCATTCCACAAGACAGGTATGCTTCTAGACCTTTAACACAGGGCAAGCAAGAGAAAAGAGCCTGGAATGAATAAGGAATGATATTTAAAAATGGAGAATATAGTTGAGTTGTAAACTCAAAGAAGGGAGTCAATGCTAAACTGATAAGATTTGATCCATTCTATTTATGAAATGATTTGCACATGACTATAATGTGGTTGCTGAGATATTATTCAGTGATGGTTAATGGCTGTAAGTGAAAATGAGGTGATAAGTCTTTTAAAAATATTAAAAATATTGTTGCATAAATTAGATACATATCTATCCTGGAGTGACTACTTAATGATGCTGAATTGTATCCCCATCCATCTGTTTAGCCCAGAAATAAGTTTTGCACCTTTAAAACTAGATCTGAGAGTGGAGGAGAAGGAGAAGCGGTGGAATGTCTGAGGAAGTTGTATTCAAAACCATAAAGATAAGAGCTTCAGCATTCTCTCTCATGATCTGTGTTGTCTGCAGCATGGACAGAGGAAGAGCTCTCCTTTGCTTTTTAGTTAGTTTTTTTTAGCTAGCTGAGGCAGAGAAGTTCCCCTGACTGTGACTTTTTCTTTTTCTTGGAACTGATCATCCTGCCCTGAACTGAAAGCCCAGAAAAACACCAGGAGCTCACACCTGTGACCCACCAGGGCCCGGAATGCGGCATTTTCCATCACAAGAAAGACTATAAGAGACTGAGTGAGCCGAGTTACAAACCACAACAAGGACTTTCTGAATTTTCCATCTCTTCAGAACAATGAGAGGTTCTATTGTTTAATATTATTCATTTTTGTGAGTAATTTGTTTGTTAAATAAACAGTTTTTTTCCACTTTCCTCCAAGGAAATCTTTTCCCAGACCAGCTGGGGGAGAGGCCACTTCAATCTGCTTTCTAGAGGGACCCATTTGGAAATTTCCTCCCAAATTTGCCTAAACCAGGACAATATCAAACATTATTTTCCTCTCTTCCACAAGACATCTTTATCTTCTTATGACATTTGATGTAAACTATGGTTCTTCTGTATCTATATAAAGGCCCTTTTTCCATGTAGGTTTTCTTCAGTTAATGAGTTCTTTGAGTTGCTTTCCACCTTTTCATAAATACAGCTGCATACACAGATGCACAGAGGTGCCCGTGCACACAAAAAACCCCAACCCATATGTACTGTTATTTAAATATAGTGACTCACACATGGTTCTGACCAAGTATTTTGTATTTTCTAGATGTTTTAAACTCTACTGTTTGAAATTACTTTGTGTTATTCCACATGATATGAATTTACTTCTGGAAAATTACAATTCAATAAGTAAACATACCTCAATTAGCTTCAGTGTTCACATTCACTTAGTTACTCAAATGAATTTTATATATTTTCTATAAAATGGAATTTAATTGCATGACATCAAGTTCTCAGAATTCATAATAGTAATAAAATTGTATCTTTAAACCATCAGAGTTTTTAAAAAATACAACAACATTGGCAGAAACCAAAACCATTTTTGCAAAAAATATGATTTAAACTAAAAAGACCCACCTAAAATAATTGAGAGGAAGAAATTACCCCCAAGAAATTTTATGACCTCAGGGTTATCCTCTACAATGGACTGAAGGTGTATGTACTCAGGCTTCTTTGTGTTCTTTAGGTAAATATAAAGGTAATTTGGCTAAGGAGTTAAACCAAATGCTAAAAAAGGCTTCCTTGAAAGGTAGTCCCAATGCCCCAAGCCTGCCAGTGTTTAAGGAGCATTTGAACAATGCTTTAAAACCATGCTTTACCTTTCAGTCAGCCTTGAGGTGGTCAGGCAGTTGGATGATCATGGTAGATCCCTCCCCGCTGAAATAGTCTACTCTATCTCATTCTAAAGAGATATTTTGTGTTGCATTATTCATAATATAGAAAAATTATCACTAGTGACACCGTAAATGCTATGTGTTTTAATTAGAAAAATTTTGCTTGACTTCAAAAAACAACACAAAATACCCAAAAGAAAAAACTGAGCAGTCTGGCACATTGTTTTTACTGAAGAACTTGAAAGAAAATTGAGATACAAATAGATGCAAATTTTCAAACCAGGACTGTCTTTATTTTCTATCAGATATCTCATTAACTTTGACAATGTAACATGCTGCTGAATACTGAAAAACCTGTTATATTTGACTACTGCAGATGTCTCTGTAGGTGTCTGTGAAGAGCACCCACCAAATTATCTCTGAGTATTGAGAAATATTTAAGTTAACTAACACATTTTTAATTAAAAAAATATTATGTTTATTAATAACCACACTGTATGATTATAAACTGTTGTTTTAGCATGAGGAATCATTCTTCACACCACACACCTGAGGAAATAAGTGTCATCAACTATTTTTCTGATAATGGGTATATCTGGGCTATAAAAACCATAGTGAGAAGGGCCCTGAACTCAACTCACCCTAACTCACTTATGAATATTTAAATTCAGAGGAACTTCTGTCTGTAACAAATCCTCTGTTGCTGCAGAAACTGAAAGTAAGGTATTCTCAGATGATCAAAACTCACATCAATCAAAACTTATAGCTCTAGGCAAGTACTTTGATTATGCCACATAACAAAACAGATTTTTTTTTTCAGGAACAAATATATATATATATTCAAATTATACCAAGCCTGAAGAAAATCACCTGTTTCAGTAGTGGCTATGATATAGAAGAAAATTTAACAACTTTTTTTTTTTTTTTTTTTTATCCTGCTGAGAACCCTCATCAGTGTGGTCTCTCTGTGGCCTATAGTTTCCTTCAGGACAGATCCACCTGTTTCAGCATGGGTTGTAGGGGGGATATCTGCTCCACCATGGTTGTCCATGGGCTACAGGGGGATTAAGGGCTTCACCATGGTCTTCTCCAAGAGATGGAGGGGAGCGTCTTCTCTGATGCCTGAAGCACACCTGCTTTCTTTCTTTTCTCACCTTGATGTCTGCTGGGATGTTTCTCTCACATCTCTCTGAGACCTCTCTGTCACATACACCACTCAAAAGTTTATTTTACCCTTTTTAAAATGTGGTCACTCAAAATTGCCACCAGCACTGCTGATAGTGTCAGCTTTTGACAGCAGCAGGTTTATTTTGTACACTCCTTAAATTGGTTCTGTCAAACATGGAGGCAGCCCCTGGTGTCTTCTCACAGAAGGCACTTCTGGAGTCACTTCCCACTACAAAAACCTTATCACAAAAAACCAATGCAATATTATTTATTGTTATATTTATATTCAATATTTTGGAAAAAAAAACAAAAACAAAAACAAACAAACAAACAAACAACCCCCCCCTGCACTTCTAAATATTCCATTATGTGATGTGATTCCAAACAATTTCTATGTAAAATTTTAATTTCTTATTATCTCTGTGTGAGTGTTGTAGATTGTGATGATGTAGTGTGTTGATCCTGGCTGGATGCCAGGCATCTACCAAAGCTGCTCTATCACTCCCCTCCTCAGGTGTATGGGGGAGAAAAAATAAAATGGAAGGTTCATGAGTTGAGGTAAAAACAGGGAGTAATCACTCACTGATTACCATCATGGACAATGGACTTGGTTTGGAGATACCAATTGTATTTATTACTTAACAAAGTCAGAGTGGGATAATGAGAAATTAAATGAATCTTAATACTTTCCCACCACCCTTCCCTCCTTCTTAGGTGTTGCATCTGGGTTGCGTTCAGATTAGGGGTTTTATAATGTTAAGTTAGCCGGTTCTGTGTTCCCCTTTGTACAACCCTGTTCCCCCCGCGATGGTTCGCTCCAGGCTGCCTGCCATTGGAGCTTCCCCACATCACTCCAGTAACCAGCCCCTGTTCTTTCCTGAATCTTCCTTGTCAGTTACCCCATCGCCACGTCCCCGTTCATCCCAGAGCCCTGTGTCTGCACCTGTCGCATCCCGTTGGTCGCTGTGGTCCACGTCACCGCCATGGTGCCTGTTCCTGTTGGGCAGGAGGCCTTCTGCCCTCCTTGGCCCACCCCCTATAAAATCCCACGTGCCCCCAGTTCCAGCGCCATTTTGTCCACGTGGCGTTAGGGAGCGAGTTGCGCTTCTCCATCGCAGCTCTACGCAACAATAAAAGCTCTCCAGCTAGCCACGAGGACAGATTGGACATTCCTTCCCTCTTTGTCTTGCCCCTTGTGCCAGCAACAGAATGTGGCCAGCCCCACCCCGGTGAGCAGAACACAGCAGCACCCAGGACAAGCGGTGTCCCGGTCCCACTGAGAAGCAGCGCTTTTGCCGGGCTCTCCAGGGCTGCCTGAGACCGGGGAAAACAACGCAAAGCCGCACTTAGGCACTATCTTCTTCCCTGCAGCAGCTCAGGGAGATGAGGAATAGGTGTTACAGTCAGTTCATTGTGTGTTGTTCTTGCTGCTGCTCAGGGGGAAGAGTCCTTCCCCTTCTCCACTGTGGGGTCCTTCCCCTGGGAGACATTCTTCACAAACTAATCCAACATGAGTCCATCCCACAGGCAACAGTTATCCATGATCTGCTCCAATGTGAATCACTCTTCCACAGTGTGCAGTCCTTCAAGCACAAGCCTGCTCCAGTGTAGGTCCCCCACATGGTCACAAGTCCTACCAGAGAAACTGCTCCAGTGTGGGCTCCTCTCTCCATGGGTCTGCAGGTCCCTGCCAGGACCCTGCTCCAGCACAGGCCTCCCACAGAATCACAGCCTCCTCTCAGCCACTCACCTGCTCCAACATGGGCTCCTCCATGGGCTGCAGGTGGATCTTTGTATCCCTAGGGATCTCCATGGGCTACAAGGGCACAGCTGCCTCACCATGGGCTGGCTACACCACGGGCTGCAGGGAATATCAGCTATGGTACCTGGAGAACCTCCTGCCCCTCCTTCTGCACTGACCTTGGTGTCTACAGGGCTCTTCCTCTCACATTTTCACTCTACTCTTTTCTGGTGGCAACTACAATTGCACAATACTTTTTTTTTTTTCCCCTTCTTAACTATGTTATCACAGAGGTGTTACCACCATTCCTGACTGGCCCAGCCTTGGCCAGCAGAGTCTGTCCTGGAGCCGGCTGGCATTGGCTCTGCTGGACATGGGGAAAGCTTCTGGCAGCTCCTTACAGACACCAACTCTGTGGCGCCCCTACTGTCAAAATCTGGCCACATAAACCCAACACAAATGAAAATATTTCAAAACTAATCTTCTTACAGTCTTCCCCAGAGGCCTTATACAATTGAGCTACCGGAAGTGTGACAGATCAGGTTTCTGCAGAAGTAGATAATATGGCTTCCTGAATATTTGAATGACTGTGGAATACTATCCCTTCAATATCCATGAGAAACTGGTACTATTATAAAATTATTTTCCTTGCTTCAGATTAGATTGATATCTAATGCATGTGGTCTGTGTAAGCCAAATATTTCTGTAAATACAACAAAAAGAAAAAAAAAAAATCAGTTTGCATTATTTACCTCAGGATTCTACAACAGAGGGAAATCAGCCAGAAAGTGTTACCAGTGCAAAACATTGGATGCTAGAGATAAAAAATAGGAAGTAAGATGTACAAATTGCTCATTCATGCATAGAGATAAAAGGAAAACTGACTAAGGTAGAAATTATGCAATTGCACATTACATTTGTTTTCTACAAGTAATAAGACTGAGTAATCGGAATGGTTAAATCATCTATAACTTTATAACTTAATGGATTCCTCAGTAGCAAGCTAAAGATCTTGGTTTAGGTGGCTTGGGTATATTACGTGCTATAAAATCTTGGATTACTTTCATTTTGGTTGTTCAACTGTTAAAAAAACACTTGAATTCTGAAATTATCTTGACAATTATAGTGTAAGAGATGGGAATATTGGCTTCACTTTTAGAAAAATCCTTATATTTAAGGGAATACTTTCATATTAGAGCATTTAAAACACATATTTCTCCATATTAAGAATGGAAAAGAAAAAAAAAAGTGCTCTATTATTTCCAGCATTGTTGAAACTGTGGACAGAGCAGCAAAAAGAAATTAAGCTGCTTGGACAATTTCAGCAGATGCTTCATTGTCTGTTTTGCTGGAAAAAGTGATACTTTTATGAACAGTATTCTGGTGTAAGAATCTAATATGAAAATTGTTTTTCAGAGTCAAAATCTTAATTTTAAAGAGCTGTTGCAGTTTTGAAACAAAAATGAAATTCATTCAGACAACAGAGTTTCATAAAACCCTCCATGGTATTTATTTTTCCACATTTTAGTCTCAGAACCCTAATAAAGTTAGCTTTTATTGTGTTGGTTCTTATAAATCACTGTTTAACACTCGTAGCTATTCTTTTGCAAAGGTATTTACATACTGCTATTATGAACTCCTCTCCCAGAGTTCAACTTAATTCTTCATAATTGAAAAATGTATGGCTTTATGAAAGCATATGAAGCATATGCAAAGCTTTCCAAACATGTTTTTGAAAGTTTTCCATTTTAAGCTAAATCCACTGCCTTGTTTGCACAGTTGAACTGTTAATTTAAGTTAAATGTAAGTGATTTTAAGGCATTTATCATTTGAAGTTTCACCACACATACATCTAAATATTAGACAAAATGTCCTATGACAGCTTCTGTTGATTCTTTAATATTTCTAAGGAAATAGAATGAGAAAAGGAAAAGGGGTAAATTAATTTATCAGAATTTAAATAATTATTATAATACAATGCCAAATAAGAGATGTTCATTTAAAGCAGAAAAGGCTCTGATAGTACATGAAATGTAAAGTATAGACAGCACTATGTAAGGAGAAAATAATTCTTTGATTAGAGAAGAAGCAGCCACCTGGAAGTTTCAGGATGCCGTGTTGGGACTGACTTGATGTACATTTTAGTTTGTGACCTTAGTATAGGAAGTAGGAAGGTATGAAGGCAATTTTCTAAGTTAGAGAGTTAAGACACAATCTTCACATGAAGAAATAATCAAATCCACAAAGAACTGGGTAACCTAAAGTAACAAGAAAAAGGTATTTGAAACCTAAGGGATTTAAAACAACCTTGCACTTGTAGAGATAAGTGAAAAGAATCCAAATCAAGGATTCTTGAACTATAAATAATTAAAAAGTAAAATATATTATATTATCACTACATTAAAAGAAACCATCAAAATGCAAAGCTGAAAATAAAAAATGACATTTAGAAAATGATGAATTAGACATATACTCTCTCACATCTATAAAATACTACAGATGCTTCATCTAAAATATTTTATCCCAGGGTTAACTTCAAACCAAAGAATAAGAAAAGACTCCTCTGGCCAATCAAGGAAAAAAAAAAAAACTGCCACATAATAGAAAATGGAGCACACTTTTTGTAACTCAGCATAATCAAGATGGAATGAACTGGGTTGTTAGTTTGGGTTTTGGGTATGTGTTTGGGTTTTTTAAATTTTTTGTGGGCTTTTTTTGGTTTTTTTTTTTGTTTGTTTGTTTTGTTTGGTTGATTGGTTTGGTTTGGTTTGGGGTTTTTTTGTTTAATTTTGTTCTTTCCTGTAATAACTGAAAAGGTGACTATTAGAAGAAATTCCATAAAATTTCTCATTAAGAACTCTGATCTTAAGACAATCTTGATTTGATTTTGAAGATTTGTGGAGCTCTGACACACTTTCTTGTGAATGCAGTTTATGGATTTAAGAGGTTAGATAGTTATTTTCATATATTTTTTCCTCATTAGCACAACAGACCTCTAGACGACCCATTTTTTTTTCATCTCTTCTTTTTACACGCAGTTTAAATGCAAGCATCTCATTAAGGTTGGTCTAAACCGTCCTATTTTCTTCTGAGTGTTTATAGTCTAGTAATAGTCAAGGCTGTTCTCAAATATGTCACTCTGCCTACTTAATTGTTTCAGACAGTCTTTCCTCATTATCTTCTTGGCCTTAAGATCCAAAAGCAGTGACTGGAAACTGTTCAAAAAACTGTTCATTCAATTTATCCTGCAAAGATAGCACAACCATAAGTTATAGCTGAAAGGCAAAATCTTGTTCAGCAAAAAGACAAATTAGGGTGAAAACAAGTATCAGCAGTGAAGGAAACTCCAGTTAAACTTATAAAGTTTATACAAAGCCCTGAGGGTGTTTTAGTTCCCAAGGAAATGTATGAATCTTATGTTCACTTGTTTGCTCTTTGTAATTTTTGCATATCCCTAGATCACTGGTTATTTTCTATACGTATCAAGTTGTTTAACAAGTTTTCATGTCTCACCTTTTTTTTTTTAATTTACATTAAAAACTGCTTTTTGTTTGGACTCAGGCCTTAATTAAACGAAGATGATAGATGTGCACGTGAGAGAATAAAAAGTGGGATTTGGTTTTTGAGTTTGTTTGGTTTTGTTTGTTGTGGAGTCTTTTAATCTTATTTTAGTTGCAAACTGCATGGATTAAAATATCCAGGATTTGGAAATAACCTTTTAATTTGTTTTATCATTCTTAATTATGTTTGTTAATATCAATCTACTCAATGACTACTTTAACAAGTCACTTGGTAACAAATGAAAAATTACAATGACACTTTTCTAAACTTTGTTAGGACCCCTAAGCAAAAGGTTTTCTATACACAGTCCTGTAAAGCCTAATTAAAAAAAAAAAAAAAAAGTTAGAAGCTGCACTTTTTAAAAGACGCTACTCTTTTTATGAGTGGAATTTCTCACAACATTTCTAAATTTACTATTGCTGACTATATAGTGTTCCAGCTTTAAGAGAATGGATGGGGATCATAGAGGCATTCAAGTGCTTCCTCAAGTGCTACCTTCTGCATCTAAATATCTCCTAAAGTTTCTGGACTAAGATCACTTGATGCATGTGTGTGTAAAACTGTCCAGGGAGATACTGATACAGTGGCTTCACCACTACAACTTAGGTTACATCCCATATCTCATGGAAAAAAAAAAAAAAAAAGGGAGAGGTAGATAAGAATGAAAGAAAAGAAAAAAAAATACTGTAATGCAAGATAAATCTTATGGATGGCTCTTTTCTTCCACATAGTCTCAGAGAAATATCTAGATTTTTATTGATACTATGGATTTGTGGTGGGGCTTTGCAACTTCTCTGTGGATGATGGAAGAAAATGGAAATTTCCAGAAAAACAGGTGAGTGTGACAGTAATCAATCTTGCCTAATTTTTTCTTTTATTTATTGTAGTTCTTCTACATTCTATCTATAATCAAAAGAAAGAAGCATGTAGTTGCATGGAATACTCAGCTCAATCTAAAAAAACTGAGACAGAAAGGATGAATTAACTGAAAGAGGCAATATATTTTCATTAAATGTGAAGAGAGTTTTGATGACTGTTTATATTACATGTCTGATTTCTAAAACAAAATATCTGAAGCTATGTAAAATGAATCCCATTAAAGATTAGTTTTCATCTCTTTTCCTCAGTAATTAAGGGAGAGATATTACTTGGGTTGATTCTATCCAAAATAGCTGAAGATTTATGTCTTTTGAATATATATGTATTTAAACAACTTCTTTGCATCAGGAGTATAACTTGTTTGTATGCTTAAGGACAAGAGGATTATTTCTACCTAACCTGTCTTGCTTTTTATATTAAAGTAGGTGACCAAAATCACCCTTCAGGGAAAAGAAAAACACCACACAGTTTATAGCCCAAGCTATACAGTGGCTGAGAATGTGGCTTTCCATTTAATCATTGAAACTTTTTCACATTTTACTCTTCAGAAATTTTTCTTTCATAGACAATTTATTTGTTTAAACACTGCCCTTAATTTAGACATTTTTGTTCTTGTTGTACAGGGAAAAATGTGTAAATAAGGATTCCAAGGAAATATTGCCTAAGTAAACACAACACTGTTTATGGATTTTTGTATAAATATGTAGCAATCATCTCTTTTAAAAAGGAAAAATAGACTGTGACCACAGACATCAGAATGAATAACAGTAAAAATCATACATAAATATGAGATGTTACTCAATGCAGTAAATTTCTTTCAAATAGTCAAAGAAAAATGCAATTATTTTTAAAACTTATTGCAAAAAAGACTAATGCAATGGATTTAAAAGTTCCTTGCTTCCTAGCTATAGTTAAAAATAAGTTTAAATTCGACTTACAAATGTAGTACATTCATTCAATATTCGTTGGTTACATATAAAGGCAAATATAGACTCTCATTATATTTTTAATGGATTGTATTTTAACATAGGCATGAATTCTCTACTCTTCTGTATTTTGTGTGGTAATTTAGTGTTATGCAGTTAAAATGAAAATGTTTCCAAATGACCTTTTCACTTTCCCCAACATCCATGGCAATATGTTACACCTGCACTTATTTTTGTAATTTGTTGAATAATTATTTGTCTTAGTAGAACTGAAAACCACTACATATTAGCATTTCAAATTGTTTTTTTCTCTGTTGCACTGTGAAAATATGTATATTACATGCAAGGAAGGATAGACAGAGGCCATATGCTTCAGACTTTTTAGACATTTTTTACAGGCAACAACAGCTTCTCCAGTATGTTAATGAAACAAGTATTTTAAAAAACAAAGAAACAAAACCAACAATCAAACAAAACTCATACAATCATACAAAAATACAAAAAACAAAAATCATACAATCATACCAATAACCCTGTTTTATACTAATAACCCCCTCTCAGAAATAAAAACATCTAAAATATACTATCATGTTCTTCTTTATAGCATAAAATGTGGACAAAATCACTGAGTCTAACCTTGAGAAATACTTTATTTCCCTTTTAACAAAAAATATGTAAAACTGAAGTTTGTAAGTGTGATTAATCTTGCAAAAGCCACAACAGTCCAAACTACAATTTACAGAAACCTTCTTTATACACTTATGGCTACAGATTTAGAGTTCAAATTTATTTGTCCATTGTGAATGCCTATAAAAGATTATTAGCCTATCATATGTTGGCATTTTTTTCTGAGGCATGAGCATATCCATTGAAATAGCTAGTTTATGATTCATTTATATTGAAATATGCCTCTTTTTTTACCTAAATGGGTTGTGATAAGTAAAAGACATTTTTACCTCTATCTTTCCATGAATTTTATCATGCTTCTTGTAATTACCATCAGAAATTTCAAGAGATGATTAGTATTAAAACATAAAAATTTTTGTCTCTTAAGAAATGATTTTATAAAAAATAACTTTAATAGCAGATAGAAGAGACTGATCTTGGAGACGTTTATTTCTGTAAAATCTAAATTTTAATAAAGCTACCTCTTGCCTCAAGTTTTTCATTATCTACCTTAATAACATTTATCTAGTAGTATTAGCCTTGGTGTTGATGCTTAATAATGATGTTTCAGAGTTAAACAGTATGTTGCGAAGGAGACCTGCCTCTTTAGGATAGAATTTACTGATTCATTATCCTTGATGATCTCAATCAAACCAATAGCACAAACAAAGAATGATAGAAAAAGGAATCTGGAGGATCACAGAGGATTTTCTATAAATCCATATCCACTTATGCTCCATATGAAAAAAGAATAATGGTACAGATTGCATTAAAGCTTCTTTTCATTACACAGACAGCTATTTTTTTAAATTAACTTTACCTCCCTAATTATCTTATGTTTCTCACTCATAAATATATGTAAGAAAAATCTGGTGCTAAACTGAAAAGCAATGTGTCATATCAATGCTACTACAACACGTCAATGTTCAAAGAAAATGCCATGAGATGTCAGTTTTAGGCATCGGTCTTTTATCTTTTGATCAACACACAGTAGTAAGTTTCAAAATAACTGATATTAGAGATTTGCCATTCATTATACTGTATGCTTATTATGCTATTTATAAAGTCAAAGGAGTATGGTGCAGAAAAAAGAAGGGAGACAGAAAGGAATATTTGCAAACTGCACCAAACTTGGGACTGTTTATAGAGGAGTGAGGTTTTTGCATTTGACAAAGACCAACCTGAATGATATTGATCAACATTTACAAGGATGTTTTCAGTAATACATTAGTGCTAAAATATTTCCAAGAGTTGATATACTTAGAATAATTTTAGTCTAATCAAACCAGTTACTTAAATCTTTTTCTCCCTTCTATATGTTTGAGACATGTTTCCTTATGTGCTGTCATATAGAATGATTTCAGTGTGCTTAAAATCTCTGTGTGACTCAGTAATGAAGTACTGTATAACCTCTGCACTCACCCTTTGTATAGGGGCAAAATTTACCTCATATATTTAAAGAATTATTAAATGCTGATGGCACAATGGAAATTAATTTCACATGAGAGCTTTTGGTGAAGACATTGATATCAGGTGAAGAAGGATTTTTACTTTATGAAAATGACCTTTGACACTGCAATATTATCTGTACTGGTTTATTATCAGAAATAAACAAAGCTGCCTCAGGCAACAGTGCAATCAATTACTGCTTTCTTATTCCATACTAGCTATGTTCTTCAATTTATTCTTTGCTTCTTATTGTTGTGTTTGAAGAGGGAATTATATTCTCCAGGCTGATGTAGGATGTGTTTTGCTTCTTTCAAAGATGTATAATTTATAAGCTCAGAAGGCTTCACCTATAAACTATGCACATACATACTCACACATTTTATATGTGCATGTGTGAAGATATCCTTTTTAATATATCATTATAAAATAGGAATAGTGCATACAAACAAACCTGCTTAGCTTTTTAATTTAATATTAAAGCCAGATGCTTCTTTATAATTTACTTTGTTGTAGAGGAAGAGAGTTTTTTTTTTTTTGCCTTTCCACATAGGCAAAAACCACTTAAAATCTAACATGGAGATAATATTATCGCCTTTTTTCCTACTCTTTTTAATTAATATGTTTATACTAAGTTCAGAAGTAGAAACTTATATAAAAAGTAGATTTCTGTAAATATATTTGTAAACAATTTAATATGCTAGTGCAGAAATTAAAATTAAAATTTACTTATTGGAGAATACAAAAGTATTGATAGTTACATGGTTTCTATTTTCAAGACAGCCTCATATCACTGCAGAAGCCTCCTTGACTCTTTCCTCTTTGCATTGTACTTTCAATAAGTTGAAGTCCTGCCCAAGGACAAAGTCTAGCCGTTGTGAGACTTCTTCCAGTTGCTTATAGAATATTTCATTCTTCTTCTTGGTTGAGTGGTCTATAACAGACTCCTACCATTATATTTGCCTTGTTGGCCTTTCCCCGACTCTTACCCATAAGCACTCAACCCTCTCATCACTGTCATTGAACTCTAGACACTCAAATGTTAGTAGTTGTATTTGCAGTTATATCATCAATTATATGTAATCACAGTCTAGAGTGTGTGTATCTCACTAATTGCATTAAGCTAATAGGGAAATTGAAAAATTATTCTTATTGTCAATGCAAAAATGGACACATGTAAACCTCCACCTGTAACTTTCAGCACTGGATGTGCTGAAAACTAGAGCAAAATAAATTTTATTAGTGAACATAGATTAAAAGGGCAAATGCAGATCTAGTTCAAAACAAGGCTTAGTTTATGTCCTTTTTTCTCATCCTCTGAAACTTGCAGGGCATTACAAGATTGCTCTGGTTTTGACAAAGTTTAAACCAATGTCTACTCATTGAAGATGAGCTTTTCTAAAGATCTATAACAAAGCAAACATACACAGCTGCTCCAGACATGTTTTCTGTGTCTACGTCAAATACTGTAAAAAAGAAATAGAATGCATTCCAGATGCTTATGAAGAGTGATGATTTCAACCAACTCCTAATCACTCTTTCTTTAAAACAGCTTGTGAATATCAAATAGGATTGCCAAAATCATTCATCAGTAAAATGTTTTTATTAGTGCTTATAAAAGATACAAATTGCTTCATTTCCTCAGAGGAAAAAAAAAGTGACCTAGCATTCTAAGTGGAATGAAGCATATTTGTGGATAATATACAAAACTGAAGATTAGGAAGTGCCATGCACACAAGTTTGAATCCATAATTTTATTGTTCCACAATTTTATCTCATATAAAGGAATGAAACATGACAGATATTATTTTTTAAAATTAAATTAATATATTTATGCTAGCTGACCAGGAAGTTTTAATTTCATATTTAAAAGCCAACATAAAAGATTTGGGAGGATAGCTATTTTCTTTTAATATATTATAGACTTACTATTAGCATATTTAGATTAATACCAACAGAGACTATTGTTCGTAGCAGAAAAATAAGAAGCCATAACATTATAAATTTTGGTAAGAGCATTTAGAATGTTTGCAATCTTTGTAATGTTGGGATTTTATTTTCAGATAATTCTCTTCCTTTTTCTAGGGCTTTTTTTTTTTCTCTTTTCATAAATCCAAAGGGACTAAATCAAGATTCAGATTTAAATGTTTAAATGTTATGGATCTTACAAGATTTTCTCTCTATAAGACAAATAATTTCTACTGCATCAAACATTCAATTATGCTTTATTTAGGTGGTATTTCTTAGTAATGTGTACAATTGTTCTCCATAAGACTACAGAATTATGAGGCATTTAGCTTCCTTTAAAAAAATCCAAAATTATTTGCATACAATATTGAAAAAGTCAATATAATTTAAAGCTAAGGAATACCTTAAATAAAAATCATATTCTGATTGATAGCATCATTGTTTGGCTTGAGCTGTTTAAATACCCAAAGTTTTCATCTCCTCACGATGTTTGCTGTACAAACATACTCTAATGGATTATTCCTATCTCTAAGATAATGGTCAATATTGCCAAATATACCCCTTTTTCAAAAATATAAAAACAGAGGCTGATATGAAATATCACTTTTTAGATGTTGAGAATCTGATGACTTTATCCACACCACACTGTACAGTGCCTCCCTTATTAACAAAGCAATCTGGGAACAATTGAGAAATCTGTTAAAGCAAAGCTGATTAATTGAAATATGTGGCAATAAATGTCCCTGTTGCATTGCAATCATCCTGTTCTATATTACATAAAACATTACTACTAAATAATCTCTGTGTTACAGGCATACATTTAGTATGCAATATCCATTATGAACTTTTGTTATACACTGGAGAGTTCTATGGAGTGCTGAAATTTTAGGGGAAAAAAATATAATATTGCCTTTTTTCCCTGAGAGAAATAATTTATTATTTGCAAAATTTGGAGTGGTAAAATGGTCTGATCTGAAAGATAAACTGAGATGGGTACCTAGAGATGAAAATACCAAGAAGTGAAAATAGCAGTGGGTCACTTAAAATGCAAGAACCCAGACATTGCTTCAGCTATGTGTCATGTGGAGGAATACGCTTCTTTATGAATCTCAATTGTTGCAAGACTCGAGTGATATCTATGAAGGATGTCTAAAATCACCATTTGAGTCCTGATTTTGCTTAAATTGTGTAAAAAAATTTAGTTCCAGTATACCGTATCACTGTGGCTAGTAACAGAGCACAGACTTTGCACTAGTTTTGCAACCCCTCAGGGCTGAAATTGGTTACGTGGAATCTGTGTTAGCTTTTTTTTACCTTACTGCTGCTTTGTTTTACTTAGTTTAATTGCTACAACCTTTTTTTTTTTTTTTCTGATCAGATGTTTGTGGCTAATTTTTTTTCCATATAATTGGGTCCTAAAACCATGGTTTTGTACAGAAAGGAGAAAATGGGCCAGCAGTTCACACCAGTGACTAAATTAAATGAGACTTGGGCCACATGGATTATATTTCAGGCTTGGTTTTTATCTATGAAAATGTGAACAGTAGGTAAAGATACATAAGTTAAACTTCAACTGCAGGATATTCTGTACAAAAGAAAAATGATGCCTGGAGGCTGTGAAAGCAAATCAGAAGAGAAGACCCCTGACTCTGCAAAGATGATTGGATGAGCAGTAGTGCCATCAGGAAATCAGGTGACCTATAGAGAATATAAAACTCGATAACAATCAACAGCCAGGGTCCCTCTTCATAGGCACCCATCTTGACCTCTCACCACTACTGCATATTAAGTCATCCTCTCAGTATCTTCCAGGCTGAACAAGACCAACTGACGCTGTTGAGCAGGACGGGAACAGAGAACTCCAGATCAGAAGGCTAAGAAAATGAGCTCTGATTTATTTCAAATGTACCGCTCTATATATAGAGAACATCGAGAAGACTAATTTCATTGGTCGTAGAGTGAAAACATATCACACCATTGGTGTGCAGTGAATGACGCACAGTAGCAGAACATATCTATAAACAATGTGAATAACAAGATAGATAAGAGAATTATTTACATTCTTTCCCAACTGTTTCCCAGGATCTTGCCTGGTTAGAAAACCTTTCTCTTTCTCTCTGACTGAGCTGAGAATATCCACAGCCAACAACCTCAGCTGTTCCTCATATGTGTTCCCTTCTGGACCCCTCACCATCTTCACAGACCTCTTTTGGATGGTCTCTAAAAGCGTTATGTCTTTCTTATATTGTAACATCCAAAACTGACCACTGGACTCGAGGTGAGGCTGCACCAATGAGTGAAGAAGCGGACAATCACCTCCCTCAGTTGGCAATGTTAGGAGTAAGTGCTTGCTTTATATCTAAGGAATGTTTGCTGTTCATCCATAAAGACGATACTGAGAGTAAAATAAATAAATCCAAAAAGTACTGACATGCACATATTCCGCCCACACAAACACACACCCTCTTGGCCAGCCTTGGGAGTTTCCTCCTGCAGAAGACATGTCTACTCTAGCTTTGTGTTGCTTCTGGTCCTGTGCCAACACACCCACCACTGTGGAGGTACCCTGAAGGTGCCTCCACACCACGGTGTGGGGTCCCTGCATGCTGGCCCTGCACGGCCAGACTCTTGTCAGGCGCAAGCTGCTCCTGGTGCCCCATGAGGGAGCTGTGCTGCCTGGCTGCAATCGAAATCTCCTGGCCTCCTCTATGAAAGCAGATTCTTTTCCTAATCATACAAGTTTTAACAGATTTTTTGTCCAGTTCTAAAGGGGCATTTCTAGACAAAACCACAAAAAATGAAAACAGTTCTATACAGAACCATCCCTTCCAACACTTCAATTTTTTGATTGTAAAACAAGAATTGAAAATAAATTGCTTGAAGTATATTCCTGACTTCAATTCAGACCTTAGGAAAAATTGCCTGCTACCAACTTTAGTTCATTAATTATCAGGCAATTTTCTCTGTAAATAGCAGGCAATAGCAGGCAGATGATGTTTAACTTGCTTTAGTAAAAATAAAAAATATAACTTGGGTGAAAATAAAAGTGCCTTTTTCTTTATTCCTAGCTACTTTGGCACTAAAGATTTAGATCTAGAAATCATCTTCATTTAAGTTACCAGAGACTTCAGCTGAAAAAAAAAGACATTGAAACAACCCTTATTAAATTAATTTAGCTTTTTCTTTTTTGCATATTGTCTACAAATCTAAATTATGTCTTGAAATGTGGGAGACTGGATTGCAGTTAGAAAGGTTAATGCTCAAGGGCACAAAATAGTTCTTAGAATTTGAAATCTATTTTCAGTTATTCAAGAACTAATTTGGGAAAATAATGTCTAGTCTGTGAATAGTCGCTAGATGTGTTTAATGTTAATGGTTTGCTGTTGGGACTATTTAAATGGTCACCTTTCACATAATACTGTCTTTTTTCTCTGATGGAAGCCTTTAATCTTTATAAATGAAAAAAAAAAAAAGAATTCAAGAACCCTTGGGACTTGAAGGGTTTGGACTAGGGAGTGATACCTATGTAAAAAATGCTGATTGCAAGAGATTATGCTCTGTGAGGAAGTTTTGAAAATTTAATAATATTTACTTGTATTTTCTCTTGTCCTATCACAAACAAAACTATACTTTCTATAGCTACCTAAATTATTATCAAAATTAAATACAACAATGTTCCTTTCTTATGGAAAAAAAAAAACAAAAAGAGAGATTTTGTGACAATGTATATTTTTTTTCATTCATGGAGAACATTTAGGTTGTTCTGACCTTCAATTCATATTAAAAAATATACAAACAAGGCTGTATTTTAAAAAATCATTATAGAAACTATTATGGTTGACAAAAAAATCATAAAATCATAGAATTACTGGGGTTGGAAAGGACCTTAAAGGTCATCTAATTCCAAACCCCCTGCCGTAAGCAGAATACTTTCCACTTTCTCTGAGATTGCTCAGAGACCCATCCAACCTGGTTTTAAATACTTTGAGAAATGGGACATCCACAACTTCTCTGGGTAACCAGTTCCAATGTCTCACATTTATTACAATAAAGAATTTTTCCTAAAATCTAATCTGAACCTACTCTCTCACCTAAAAGCCATTCTACTCCTTGTCCTCCATGCTCTTGTAGGCTTCTTGTAGGCTTCTCTATGAACTCAATGGAAACTTACTAATGTAACCCCTAAAAGATTAGGATTTCACCCTTTTATATGTCTCATGGGCAGGAATGATACAAGAACACCAATGCCTTTTCACTTTTCAATGTGACATCTTCAAATAAGTAGCATGTTTTTTTAAAAATGTGGAGTTACAGTCAGACACACACAGAACAATAAAACAATACAAGGGAAATATCTGTGACTAACACTCCAGATTGAAGCTTAGAAAACTGGGTTATTACTTCTAATTTTGGCATAGGTTTTGAACTGAAACCTCTACAGTTTCTTATCAAATGTTACCCAGTCCTCAAAGGCTGTGCTCACAAAAGGTCATACAGTTGTAATGTAATTGTTACCATTCTTCTTTTTCTGCAAAATACAACTTCAGGTTAATACCTGACCTCTTCAAGTGCTTAAGAATAGACTTTTAAATAGACTTTTAAAAATCAGAAAAGCTGTAGAAAATTTTGAGAAAAACACCTTTATTCCAAGACCTCTTTTCCTCCAGGAAAGGACTTGCATGTCTCACTTTGGTGAGGACTGTGGCAGTTGTTGCTGCACTTTATCAGTGATGGAGGTATGTCATCTTAGAATTGATGGCAATGGAGAGTTGATTCTGACTAGATACTTTGGCATTACAGAAATACAAAAAATAATTGGTTAAGTATTATAATTTAGTTAAAAGCTATTTTGAAATGGTTGAAAGTATTTTGGATGCATTAGATTAAGTTTTACTAGATAAAGAATTGGAGTGCACTCTGAACTTAAGAATTGTTTGCATAGGAAAAAATTAATTCATCACCCAAAGAATTAAAAGGAAGAGAATGCTTTTAAACCTGTTGTTGTATTTTCTTGTCACGGGAGTTGTGTATCACGTAAAATCACTGCTGTCTAGATATTCATTTAGGAATCAGCATGAAATCCACATATGATTCAAAACAAAGGTTTTTCAAATACTGGTGGCAAAAGCCTGCACAGGTCTGCAAGCAGACAGCTGTTGGAATTACTAATCAATTCACACTCCAAAAAACAGTCAGCATCTAAAAACATATTTAAATCAAATAGAAATGCTTTCATAAATCTCCTAGCTTAACATATGTAATTAGTTTCCATGAAAAAAAAAAAAAAAAACACTGCTAAATTAATTTTAATGAAGGGATTGCAGTAGCTAAAATGACATGACTGCATTGGCTGCTTAAACTAATCTGGCATTGAGTCCAAGGCTTACAAAGTCAACATAACTTTTAGGATATTGTGCTTACTTAACCACATTGTTTGAATTACCTGCTTCAGAAGCAGTTAAGTAAGTCAAGATTTATTAGACAATTTCAACAAAGTATACAGAAATATCTCAAAGTATTGCTTACAAGCTAAAATGTGAAGAGAAGAAGCAAACACTTCCACAGACACTACTTTAATCTGAGGAAACTTTTAAATAATGTCTTCATGGCATTTTGGTATAAATTATGCCCTTGTGTGCTGCCAAACAATATTTATGATGTCTTTTTTTAACTTATGCTAAACAATTTTTGCCTTCTATATGCTGAACTGTTTTCTTTTCAGTCTGACTGAATGCCTAGTGCATTTTATACATGAGTTTTTTGTATATGAGTTATCATATTTGGTATTGAAACACTGTGTCATTAATATAGTATTAATATAGTATTAATATAGTATAAAGAGACTGGTTTGTCCTTGATTTTCTTGCTGTATAGTTGGTTTGTTGCAAAAGGAAAAAAGTTTCCCTTCAAAATAAAAGAAGTATCATTACATTAAAATATTCTCTATTGTATTGTTTTAACATTTATTATTTCTATATTTTAAATTAAAATATTCTTTAAAGACTTTAAAGAAATATGAAAATAACAGAATTAATATAAAAGACCTAAAACAGTATACTAAGAATTTTCATTGCAGTTCTTGCTTGATATTCAGGCTCCTTGAAAAGCATGAAGAACAAAAAGGATTTTAATCCATTCAGTGGCTTTGTACATTAAATGTATGATACCATAATAGAGTCGCCTTGAATCCAGAATAAAAACTGCCTCAAATCATTAAGGAAAACTCTCCAAAATTTAATTTTAAGATCTCAGTCAAGTGAAACATTTCAGCAGGTGGAGCTAGACTGTTGGTGGAAATGCAAAAACTGTCATTACTACAACTACTGCCGTTACTACTGCTGCTGTTGTTGAGTGATAAAGATGTTTTAGGCTCTTTAATACAGGTAATATAGTATTCTGGGAAAGTGATGAAATTATCCAATGTGGGCCACTTGCATCCTATTTACTATATAAATTCTGGGCTCTTACTCTGAAGAAAGCACTTTATCTTTCCATTTCTTTTGAAATAATTAGATTTGTGTTCATCACCCACAGGAGCTTTATCTTTTACTAGCACAATATGCCACATTACAAAACATTGTTTTATGTTGCCTTGTCAGTCATTCACATAACCACTGGTATGGCAACTACAGTGGCTGTTCAGGCAGAAAAATAAACTGCAGAGCAACTTCAGTGATATTCTTGATTGCATCTGTATGCAATGAAGAAATCCTCACCACTGGACTAGACAGGTTTTCCCAGAGTAATAGCAAATACACCAGGAACCAGCCATGATCTGATAAATACTCCACAAAAAAAAATTCAGTTATTGGAAAAAAATTTGGAAGGTCAAAATTGAGCAAGTCTAATCATCATGATAACTGGCTTGTTTATGTCTAACCACAACACTTTATGATGTGGGCTCTATTGACAGTCTGACAGTGTTGTCCAGTATCGTTTAATGCAAAGTATAAGGTTACCCACAATTAAGATATTCAGATTTGGTGGTGTATATGTCTCTCTTCTCCATCCCCATCTGTGCCACTGCTATTTAACTAGATGGAACCTAGGAAAAGAACATTAAGTTATTTTAAGGATCAATCTTAAAGTAGTTGAAAATAACACTCCAGATATCAGGAAGAATTTTTATTCCAAATTCATGTCTCTGTCCAAAATGTGGTGCTACTTATTATTATGCACTATAATCTAGACCCAAGTGATATCGCATGGCAGGTGCAATGTGCTTTTGACTATAATCCATTTGAATTAAGTCTTATGTGGCCAAAATGCAAAGCCCATCAGTTTAATAACTTTCTCACAAGTAAATAAAAAACCCACAAACAAATGAACAAAGAAAATTCCAAGCACCTGCTTGGAAAAAGAGAAAATTCAGCCCTGCAGTAGGCCATCTCTAAGAATTTATCTAAGACACGTGAGACAGTCTGAGGCTCACAAAACAAACAAAACAGGCAAAGCAACCCAAACCAAAACCAAACTTCTGCCAGCATTATGTCCTTTTCTCCCTTTGATTTCCAATACTGGCAATGCATTTTTTTCCTGCTTGCATGAAGGGCAAGAATACTCTCCCATTCTCTTTTGCATTATTAATCTGCTGACCAAATGATATTGCTTATAGTTCTTCCACCTCCTCGAATCCATTCTGATTAATAAAATT
This sequence comes from Vidua chalybeata, assembly GCF_026979565.1. Classification (NCBI taxonomy): domain Eukaryota; kingdom Metazoa; phylum Chordata; class Aves; order Passeriformes; family Viduidae; genus Vidua; species Vidua chalybeata. The sequence goes on along the minus strand of NC_071531.1, from coordinate 43,496,282 downwards.
TCACAGTTTATTTCACACCTTTTGGACTATCGTATATGAACAACACTCAAGCTATTCTTAGGATACAGGAAAATGTAATAACATTAACACAGCAGGGCCAAAATTAGGGTAATGAAGGGCATTATAAGTTCTCTTATAGTTACACATAAGAGAGCTTCCCTCCTGTTACAGGCAAGCCAAGCTTCTGACCATTATTTGAGACATTGCCAGATTTGCTACTCATATAGCAGATATCTTCTAGAATTTTACTACTTGTATTAAAACACTTATATGAGTAATGACTTAGTAGTGTCTAGAATCACATTCTTAAGGGAGATACAAGCTCAGAAATGCTTCTGAGTTTTACTTTACTTTCTGACTATTACTTCTGGTCAGATTTTATTATGTAGTTCTTGGTTTGAAAAATGTTGGTGTCTAATTCTAGATCACATTCGTTTATAAATGTTAGCTCTGGTGACTGTGAAAGTTCTTTCAATATCCAAGCCCATTTTAGATTTGAGCTACTGTGAGTAATGATTTCCAGATTTATCTGCATTTATGTCACAATTGTAAAGGTTGTTTGTTGTCTTGGAGTTAGTCTCATGGATGCTATCAAGTAACAAAAAAATTTCTGAATCAGAATATTAAGTGATACGTTCATAGGAAGTGACTATATAGTCATAGCCACAATTTCTTTCCAGCAACAACAACCAAAAAAAACCACACAAAAAAACCCCAAAACAAACAAACAAACAAACAAAAAAGTGGTTGAACCAATAGAATCATGTCCCTTTCTTTTCCACAATCCCACTAAAAATTCCTAATCTTTGCTTACTTAGCTTTTGCTCTTACAACTAAGACTATTTAATGGGAGGTTATCACTCAACATCTGCAATCATCAGTGCAAATGCAAACACCACTTCTGTTTTTACATGCTACTTCCCACTTCTTCAATCTGTCTGAACTTCATAGCCAAATTTCCACCTCCTCTCCCTCCCTTTTACCTCAATCAGTTGATTTTCATCCCTAATTCTTCTCCCTTTTTGGCAGCAAATACAGGTTTCCTTTTCCCATATGCTAACATCTCCATCATTCTAGATCTCCTACACTTTACTTTAGACCCTTAACATATTTTCATGTCTTACCCTATTTTTTTTTTGATATAAGCAGCCACAATTTTTTTAAAAATAGCCCTATTCTACTTCTCATTTTCCTACCCTCCATGAACAACTTTTCAATTTTTTTTACTTCCTACACAGTTTTAAACAGCTGCCTTTGCAAAGCACATTTTTTTCCTTCTGTTCAGTTGTTTGTGGTTTATTTTATTTTTTTTTTTACTTCAGTGTTTTCATCTCTTGTTTAAATTTCTGTCTTCTTGCTGTGTTGTTGTAGATATAGAATAATATAAATTAGGTCAGAATTGTTAATTGGTAAAACTTCATAGTCTTCAATGTACGTATGTGTCACATAAATATATAATCTCTCATTCGTGCTGCTCCGTAGTGTATTTTTCTACTGTTACACTCTGTAGAACTCAGGTTGCTGATTTTCTCTCTGAGTTTTGTTTTCCTTTTCTATTTACCTCTTTGTTTCTATTGGCTACATTGGAATGTCTGAAGTACCTCCTAAACAATTAGCACCCAACGCAGATAATTTGATCACTAGTGATTTAGAAGAGCTATGGGGAAGCTGGCTAGCACAGTCAGAAGTGCTTACCAGGAGAGACTTTTCTGATCCTCATTTTCACTGGAAGTAAAAAGTTAATGTAGCATCAGCCAGTTATGATGTTAACAGCTGTACACTTGACTGCATGCAGGCTGGCATACTGGGAAGGGCAGAAAATATGTAGAGCACATGGAACATCTCTAATTCCTTAGTAAGCTCTCCCAGTTATCCACCACTACCTCCCCTTGTCCTCCACTACCTGGGTGTCTTCAAAGGTTTAGTTTTAGCACTGTTCACAGACCTAAGATGTGGATTTTTTGTTAGTCTATGTGAAGTTTACTCTAAGAGGTGGATTTTTTGTTAGTCTATGTGAAGTTTACTCTAAGAGGTTTTTAATCGATAGCTTGAACTACATGAGAAAAAAAAACCAAACCTACCTTTTATAATGCTCAGCATTGTGCTCAGTTGAAATATCTGCAAGAATAATGACAGATACTTATAGTAATGTATCTCTTTCAGTCATTTCAGCAGAAAGGATAAAATTTTACATAACTTGTGAAATTTGGATTGTTGCTACTTTCTTATTATTTAGCAATAAGATTTTGAAATGCAGAAGGAATACTTACCTGTTTTTTTCTTTTTTCCTTAGAACATGACAAACCCATAATACACAAAGAAGGTTTTTATAAGTAGCATTATGAGAAGTATGTGTAAAATACACTGTGAATAGCAAACTTGGTTTATAAGACAGGGTGGCATTTTTATATTCACTAAGTCTTGGTTTTACTAGAGATGCAATCTTTCTAACATATAAAAGTCTTCAGGAGTATCTGAGAATATATATCAACACTAAGTAGCTCTTACACTTTATAGTACCATAAATGTAAAAGCAGTACTATTACACTTGAGAGTTACTTGCTTTTTTACAGCACTGACTACATAGGAATTAAATAACATTGAGCAAATAAACAAAGTGATTGTACAAAAAATACAATAGACTTTATTTAGTCTGTGAAAGTGAAAAATTAATGCCTAAGGGCTTTTTTCCTTTTTCACTTTGCTTATATTAGGTAGGTCCAAAGTAATGAGCCACAATAACATCTTCGCTTCATCTTCTGTTACATGGATCATATCAGGTCCCCTGTGGTGAGTGAGAGAATCCAGAATGAGGAAAGGTGATAATAAGATCTTGACATAAGTTTTTTGAGGGAATTTGTTTGACACTACTGAGAGGATCTATATGTGTAATACTTGTGAGTCCAAGTATATAGTGTTCCACCCTCCCACCATCAACCTTTATTTGATTCTGTGGATGCATAGAAGAAGGAGATGCATATGTATGTAAGAGAAATTATTAAAGTATCAAAATAAGTGGCACAGCCTCTTGGCATAATTAGATGTGTTTCAAATTCCCTAGTTTTTGTTTTCTTAAGCCATTTGGAGGATCCCCCCTGGTGCCTTGATGCTAGATTAATGGCTGATTCCCTTTAACTAACTATAGGAAAACAAGAGTAGATAAAGTACATGGAGTTTATGTAGTTGAATTCAAAACAGACAAAACAAACCTAATGTGTTTAAATTAGCTGCTTTTCTTCACTTTACCATGTCAGAAGCCATGCAACTCTGAACAAGAAGAATAATATGCACAAAGCCCTTTGTCCTCCTGTAGCCTTGATAAATACAAGAAAAAGTTCTACTTAGTAACATGAAGGAAGCTTTTACAGGAATACATCAACATTACCTGCTAATATAAAACCAACTGACAATTATGTCCTTGTTCTGTTGATTCATTAGGAAGTCAGAGGCTTCCAACACTTACTACACTTTAGAAAAAATCTGCATGACATGACAATAATTGACAGTTCTTAAAGAAGGAAAAGAAAAATGACAATATTATTATTACCTGAATAAGTAAAATATAAAATAATCTAGATAAGATGATCAACTAGTTTAAAAGCAAAGGGAATGCAGAATGCACAAGTTTTTTTGTTTTTTTTTTTTATTTTCACGGCTTTAATCTGAATGTCATTCATTTCAAATTAAAAAATCATTTGAGGCATTGGAGTGTTTGTACAAGTTTGTTTTTCATTACATCACTAATTTCAGATGAAACCCAAAGAAAATGTAATGGCTTTAATGTGATTCAGTGTGATTTCAACTGGGCAATATTTTAATAATTAATAATTTACTCTATGTACTAATGTACAACATGAAATGTCACTGTAATAGTAGGCCAAATTTCATTGACTTTTCCTGTATGGCCTGCATTATGGATGCAATTGGGGTTACCTTCAGTTATTTTCCAGTCAGCGTTACTTATATTTTCTATTTTTATTCCTGCCCTTTCATTTTCTGTAAAGCCTTTTTTCTTCTCTTAAAATAACTTTTTATTACCTAATTAATTAATTAGATCTGCAGTGCATTAAAACCCTAAAAAAAGGAAACCTAGTCCAACTATTGTGCAAGTTTTCCAAATAAGATTAAATCCATTGTCTGATTTAGACATAATTGGACTTGGGTACAGACAGGTCCATAATTTTGTAACTAGACAGATGTTATCACAAGAATTTATAAAAATAAGAAACTTGACAAAGGAGAAATCTTCAGTACAAGGTAAATTTAAAATCTGATAGCTGTCAAATCAAAGTAAGGTATAAGAGATAGCTTTTTATTATTATTTCAGGCTTTGATATCACTCCATATCCTGAAAAATGGTGGATTTTCAAAGTTAAAATCAAAATGCACTCTAACTATTCTTAAATGAAAAGAGACCAAAATTTTCAATCTTCACTTTACATACAAATATTGTGAGTGCTTCTTGCTGATTAAATATGTGGGAGTATGTGTGTTTATGTACACATATGTATCTATGTATATGTATGCATGAGAAATACCAGGTTGAATTTCCTTGGTGAACAAAATCTGATTCTGCTAATAAGTAGAGGAAGAGGATGAATATATTCAGAAGGTGGAGAACATGGGAATATTGCTATTGAGGTCTGAAAATCATAGCATTAAAGGGGTTAATTTTTCACTAGAAGTGCAGATGGGAACATACTAGTAAACTTTAAAGGTGTACGTCATGCTAGCTTAGCTTGTCAAGTAAATTTTTCAGAAAACATAGAAGGCTCTATGCAGAAATACATCAGCATTTTCTTTGTGCACTGCAGTAAAAATAATAATGGCATTAAAAGCTAGATTTTTTCAGTGCATCAAGTTTTAAATCTCACAAGGGCAGAGATATCAAACTATCAATGTAAGTGGGGAAAAAAAAAGTTAAAAAATAGAAGTTCATAAAATGTGTTGTATATCTAATAGAGGAAAAGACAAGTCTGATTTCATAATGTTGTTGCAAGAGATTTCCATCTTATAATTTATTCCCTGTTTCAGTGTTGTCTTGGAATGGCATTTTATTTATAAACCACTCATCTGCATATGCATTATTTTTTTTGTTGATAAGTCTGCTTCTCTAAGTCCTACTTTGCTGCTGTATCTGATTTCACACGTAGAAGTAACAGAGCATCTGGGACATCGGGAGAGAAACACTGAATACCTTGGACAAGGGCATACCTATCTTTAAGAAAAGTGACATTTACTATGTGACTGTGTGACTGATATAGTAACGTGTAACTCAGTGAATACTTGACAAGTACAAAATTGCTATTCTGTAACACAGATTTGTATGTTTTTTTCTGCTATTTCATAGTAAAGGCAACAATTTTTAATTAAGCAATTCACAGTCTTTGGAAGATGCATAATAGTTTTCAGATGAAGGCATCTATTTGGCTGTGTCAGGAATTTTTTATATAGCTCATATTTACACTCAGCTCCCAGACTTAATATTTTTTTTTTTAAAGTATTGGCATCAAGGTTTGGAGAAATACCTTAATTTCAACAGAAAATTTAAAAGATCACTGAAAGTGTTTTTGCTTACCTTTGGTTCTTGTTCCTTAGGATGAGGTCAGAGGTTTGCCACACAGGCTTGTCAGTGTCATTATCATCTTATTTTTCACTCAAAACTTCAAAAGATAGTGTTAACTGAAGCAATCCATCTACTGGGTTTATCTTAGCTGAAACACACAACATCTCCTAGAAATAACAATTTGTTTAAAAAACTTCATGGTGGCAAGTTGTAACCATAATGCCTATCAACAATTTTTTTGAAAGAAAATTTTCAGGAAAGAAATTAGCTTATTCTCAGCTTTAATCACATAAATTATATTTTAGCATATCTGAAGTATGTTCCTGAGCATTTTTCCCCTGTTGATGTATTCATGTTTATAATAAGAACTAATATTTAACAGATTTTAACAATAGCTTTTCAGGTTTCATACCTTTTTTTGTTTTAAAAATTTTAAAGTGTACTGATGCTAAGGCAAATCTTCACATCATTATTAAAGTGCAGCCCAGTAGGACATTACTTGAGCTGCAAGGTTTGTTGTTTTTATATGCTATGTAGTTTCCTCATCATGTGATCTTTCTGCAACAAAACTAGTTTTAAGCACTATTTTGAATTGCATTTCATCTCTTACCTTTTTAGAGTTTTAATTTTTTCAATAAACTTAAGTACTTAAGAAAATGAAAAAATGTAGAGTTCTGAAGACCAGTGAGCAACAGACCATGTGTTCCACTTTTACTTTGTTACTAATCATTCATAGAAATTGTAAGACTGCAATACATGCCAGTTCTACTCAATCAATTCAGAAAAAAAAATAAAAAATAAATACCGTTGTTGATCCTTCACTCCTGAGAGCAATTTCCTTATTGCCGTTCTATTTTCAGATTTAGAGAAACAATTTCAGAATGCATGCTTTACAGTATTGAGGAAAAAGGTAAGATAATTGGAATGCTAACATCCAGGGCTATAAGCATGTCATGCCTCAAGAATCTTGACTAGAAGTAGACTCCTTTTCTTCCTTTCAGATTCTCTGGTACACATTATATAAATTTATACTAAGCTGGGGCTGATAAAAGGAATTTCAGTTGATTTTTGTAAGCCTATTTAAGTAGTCATAAAGTTCACTGTTTGCCAAGAAGTATTTAAAAATTGTAAAATATTTTAAGCTCATAGATATTTTAGTCTCCTAGAAGATTACTTATTCAGTCCTATATCATCCACTACAGTTTAAGTTGTCTTCAAAGTAAAAATACAATTTTATATAAAATATATTAATAGTTTGAAAATATGTCAGTGAAATGATACAATATTTAATATTCGAACTGCATTATTAATGATTTATATTTAACTTGACAGATCCTTGCATCACATGTTGAACTTAAATATTTAAACATAATGAAAAAAAAAACAAACCTACACAAAGAGAAGTTTCCAAAGGTACAAAAATGTTTCATTTACATGTATATAAAGTTAAAAGTACATGAACAACTTTTTGACTATTATGAAAAGTTCTATAAATTATAAATAGGATAAAATGGAATATATATACTAATGCATACTATAAGAAAAGAAGCAAAATTCTCTGTATTGAAAAGAAAGATCTGCTTATCTTGTTGGGAGTTTTGTTTCCTTCTCTTTATTTATGTTTCTTCTGGAACAGGTCCAATATATTAGGTGGAATTTAGGCACTTAAATACAGATTTTGGTTCCAGAAAATCTCTGTGAAAACAAGCAGCACTTGTTTAACTTTGAAGTTCTCCCGGATCAAGACCTATTCTCTGTGTTTGTGTAAGACTTCTGTGTTTTGAATATTTCTTTTTCCCCCTTAAGTTATACTTTAGCTTCAGCAATTCAACATTGAGTTGATCTCCCAGTATGCACACACTCCAAGAAGAATTATGACTAACCATAGTTACACACTCTTGCTTTTTAAAAAGCTGCTGATGACTCCTGCTCTTTTTATGGAATATCTTCATGGACCAACTATCCACTTAGAGAGTGAGAGACCTGTAAGAGTCTAAATTTGCATGACATTATTCTATAATCAGCTGCCTGTGAACTTTTCTGTCATTTTGTCACTCTACATTTCTATTGCAGCTATGAAACATTTAAAAAGAAATTCAAAATACCTCATGGGCAAAAGACAGTGCAGAGAAAAGGACTTGTCTCTCTCTATTTCAGGAATGAAGCCTAGGAGCAGCAAAGAGCAGGTCTTGACTTTCAGTCGCTATTTCCAGGACACTTAATAGATACCGATTTATTTTCTATGCCTATAATTGTTATAGTGCAGATATAATTTATTTCTTTATATATTTCTGCAGATTCCAATGTATAAACCTCTCCAGCTTCACAGCTACTAGGCATCTTCAGCAGATTGCTCAGCATTTTTTGTGCCTATCAAAGAGACCTATAGCAATATCCAGCAGAAATATATTTCTTGACTTTACCAGATACATTGGAACACATCCAGAAAAAGCCATTGTATACAATCAATGCCTCAGCTAATGTGGAAAAGGACTAGCCCACACTCTGAGGAATAATTTTAGCACAGATATGCAGCTGATACTTTGGGACTGTACAGAAATATGTATTTACTAGCAAAAATGCATAGTTTCTTATCTATAAACAGGGCTGGTTGTGAGACAAAATCCAGCTGTCCATCTCTGTCAAAACCAAAACCTTCCTGGCTTTGAGTATAACTACGTTTTCATACTCCTAAGCCTTCAATTCATCCTGACAATTTAAAATTAATTTGTTGTCCTGACAATTTTTTAAAAAAATCTACAAAAAACACTCCTCTGTAGTTAAAAGACAACCATTTCACCGAGTAGTTGAACTCATATTAGTTTCTCCTAGGTAAAGAATATTAAAATCAAATTGAGGTACTTAGTTTAGATGGCTATTTTGAAGGCATATTCAGGTTCAGAATTTTAAACAAACAAAACAATTTTCATGTATAATTAGTTTTCTCCTGTTTATAATGCATTTAACTAAATTTTTGAGTCATATATTCTCTGTGTTTTAGGTAGTTCCACTTGGCAGATGGGACAGCAATTTTTTTTTTTATTTTTTATGTTATATGTTATGTTATATTAATTTAGGTTTTAGGTTCCTGACTTAGGTTTTGATTTTCAGAAGTTAAATACGTGCTGTACTTATATTGAAACCCTGACTTTAGAGCCAAATTTTAGGATGGTTCCTATTTGGATCTTAAATTAATAATTATTAAGATATTATATCTGTAATTACAAATTGGTTGTTTACATATCAGCATAATTCTTCCCCCTGAAGTTTAAAGTTCAGGCTAGATGTTCCTGACTAAATGATTATAGTTAAAAACTGCATGATTTTGAGGCTCAGAATGCTGATAGCACCTTTCACAACCAGGATGATTTAATTAAGGCAAATAAATACAGGATTAAGTCCAAGATTTTCAAAGGTTTTGGCTGATTATACAGTCTAGTATGCTGTGAAGCTTCAACTCTATCTGGAGGGAGTTGTTTGCTTTCCTTGAAGCAACAAATATTGTAAAGCTATAAATATCACTAATGTGATAAAAGTCCTGATCCTAAAAAATCAATTATTCTACTAATATAGGTTATTTTAATAACACCAAGCTCCAAAGGCTATGGAATCCTTTTCTTGGACATTTTTCAAATCCAAGACATTTTTCTGATCCAAGAAAAGACACAAAAAGATCTTGTGTACACCTACATTGTTAAATCTGTTGGATCAACACAGAACCTGAAAGCATTTAGGTATTTATTAACCATACAAAGATTAGACATAAAGTTTGAGTTGATTGCAAGTGAGCTGATTGCAAGCAAGGTGATTGTGAGCTTTAGATCCTAGCTTAAAGCCTTTATTCTGACATCTCGTTTTTTAGGTGAAGAAAATATGCAAAGTGTTGTGGAAAATTTTTGGGTTGAGAAGTTCTCAGAGTTCTATACTTTTACAAAGTGTTTCTAATAAGAGTTACTAACAAAATAAAATATTTAATGAACATTAAAGGAATACATTCTTCCATGGAAAAAAATCCCATAAGAACTATATTTCATTAAATACTATCTGAAGAGAAAAACCCAACCAACCAAAGAAACCTAACTCTGACCTAAAAAACATATTTTAGAAATGGCTATGGAAAGCTTCATACTATTTTCAAAAAGATTGGATTTTTTTATAACACAATACTTACTTCCCATTTGATTAAAATCCAGTGTTATTTTTTCACAGAATTTGGTATTTGGCTGACATAAATGACCTGACAGCATAAGCAGTAATGAGTCTTTATATAGGGAAACTGAAACCTCTATAGTGTTTGGTTTTGTATGCTGAAATGGGATTGTTTCAAACAATCAGACTGTGGGGAAGCTGAACCATTTGGCTCATCTCATATCTGCTTTAGCATTATTCTGTGCTTTCTGCTCAAATTCTTACTGTGAGCCAAATGTTTGCTGTGTCAGGTCCAAGCGAAAACATTTTCTCTTCAGGACACTTCAGCTGCCGATCCAGCACAGAAGAGTTGTTCCATTCTCTTCCCTTGTGGGCACACTGATGCCAGAGGAGAGCTGAGAGAGGAGCTGGTCCGTGTTAATGGTCCATTGAGCACGTGTACCCAACACAAATGAAAACAGCTCATGCTCATTCTGCAGCATGGCCCTTCCTATAGCAGCCTCATGTGATGGGCAGTTCTGGCAATACTGAGCAGTGATGAACACAAAGAAGTGGCCTGCAGCACTTATCAATCATAAATTTATAAATTAAGAATAAAAAGACAAGGAAAGAAAAAATATAGATACAACTGAAGGGGAAAGCTTGTATGATTTTAAGTATTCCTTGATAGTTCCTCTTTTCCTAATTATTTTATCATAGACTCAGAATAGTTTGGGTCGAAACGGACCTCTAAAGCCCATCTACTCCAACCTCACCTGCTGTGATCAGGGACATCTTCAGCTAGATGAAATTTTCAGAGCCTATTCCATCCTAACCTTTAATGTTTCTTGGACAGGACACTTGTGTTTGGACTGTCTCAGCTCCTGATTGAAACTTATACTGCCTCATTAAAAACTGCTATTAATAAAAACATTTTCATTTAAAGATGCTGTATATAAGCTTCTCATATTTCATACACTTGAAATTCCTTATTGTAAACATTTCACTGATACTGAAAAAGCAAAATATTCTTTAATTCCACCAACAGATATCAGGAAACAGAACTGTTTGTGGATCAAACACCCGCAGACAAATACTAGGAGCTGCAACCAATTAATTTGACTGGTGTTTCCTTTGCATCCTTTAGTTTCTTGGTAGTCAGAAGTTTTTTCTTATATCTCCCAAGATTTATTCATTTTCTTGTCAGATATTTGTGCTGCAAGAACTCTGATTAATGCATATTCCCAAAAGAATGTTTGATAAGTAATCATAAGTCTTCCCTACTTTGATGTCCAAAACCTATGGTATAAGGGATTCATGTTCATGTTAGGAATTTATATTAATTTTCAAAATGCAGTCCAGTATTTATCACTAGTCATAAAAAAGCAAAACTAAAGGTGCTACAAAGACACCTTTTGTTCCAGGAAAGGGTAAGAACATTTGTGCTTATGCTGGCATTTTACCAGAAAAGTGAAAGAGTGAATTTATCAAAAGCTATGTTCTGGCCAAGCACAGAGATGTAATTGAGAAGGAGTGTTTAGACAATATAATCTGCCACTTTCCTTCTGGTGGCTGTAAAGGTAGAGTAAGGTGTTAACTATAACTGCATGTTAACGTCTAACAACCTCTTTACAGAATCCCATGTGAGTTTGTGAAGGATCAGACCTGACGTTTTCTCTGACAATTACCATTCAGCTATAAAAAAATTTTAGGTGGCAGCCTTCTGAGTGCCACAGGCTCTCAGAGGAGCATGAACTAGATCCAGATTTCCATGCCAGTTCAAAATTACCTCACCACGGGTGCCGAGCTGTAAACTTCTAGTGGAAGTGGCTGCGTGCCTGCTTGCAGTCCCAATGAGAACTTTGTGTTCATAAATTCAAAATGCTAGCTCTCACAGCTTTCTGGAACTACCACAGTCATCTTGTTTTTAGTCAGAAAATTCATACTAATGCTGAGTCCTTCTGAAAATAAAATTCAGTATTTCTGAATTTCTATGTGCTTACTTCGACAATTAAGTACGTCTCCTGATGATGTGTCCAATTGTGAAGATCTAGCAATTTTTCTGAATGCTACCTCCAAATTGTCAGGATTACCAGAAAGAGCATGGTTGGGGAATGCCAGGATTTTAAAATGAATAGGTATGGAATTTGTAAAGATGCTGTTTCATAGATTTGAAATGAGAGGACTATAGAACAAGAGACCAGACCTTTGAGTTGTCTATGTTAACCTCTACTTAAAAGGAATAGGGAGAGATAGACATCTTTAGGTCATTAATCCCCTCGGCCTAAGGTAGATGTCTAAAACAACTCTGCTAATTTGCATTCTTAAATTCCTTATTTCTTTTGACTGACTTTAAGCAGATGTGAATACAGTTTTGTACCCTGTAGGTGCAGTGACTCCCATCAGTTCAGCTACAGGTCTTTCCTAGGATTCTGCTGAATGGCCACCTGATTTTTCCAACAGCAGACTTTAGCCAGGGTCTGAAAGCTGAGTAATGAAGATTGATACAAGGCTATCAAAATCCCAGTCAATTTATGATAATCAGTCAGTGGGAATTTTAGAGTTTGATGTACTCTAGTGTAATTGATATACATTTAGGTATATCTTCATTTGCATGTTTTGTGGCCATTAGCTTTATTTAATTTGATTCATTGTGAAAAAAACCAAACTGATGCCTACTGAACAGTGTAATTGCAGCAACTCTTTACACTTTATTGAGTGCAGTCAGAAACCATTCTGCCAATAAACTTCTTGTATGGCTTTTTATCGTAAAATGCTCAAGTACCTAAATCAAAATAGTCCTGTGCCTTCATTTTATTAGAATGAAACATTTTATTAGAAATAGAACATTTTATTTAATGTTCTAGTCTGACAGTTTCATTCAAATATTACATGTTAATTATTTTCTGGGTAATTGTCCATATTCAGAATTTTCCTTTTTTTAATTTTCTTTTTTTTTACCTGGAAAAAGACAACCTTGTCTAGGTATTTAATATAGTCAGTCAATCCTTAAAACAAAAGAATGGTATAAACCCTCACAGGGATCTTCTTTTAAAATGCAAAATAAATCTCATTCCACAATATTGATTAGCCTCAGAAAAATACATGCAAGAGCATACTATTAGTCTCTCTCCCCTTAAATCTTTAAAGCAGCTACAGAAGAAACTTATTTTGAGCAGTTAAATGAATTTTGATTCACTGAATTACTGTATATCAGTAGAGCTCAAAAAAATTTTTGAAGAGGTAGTTTTGAATAGCAATTTATTTTAATATATTGAGTATTTTAATAGAGAAAAGGTTACTTTATCCATCTGATACTGCAATAACTATTTGCAAAAAAAACAGATAATAGAAGTAGAACAGACAATGGTACTTATTAGATGTTTACATGAGGGCGGGAAAATGTGTAAAAAGTAATAAATATGAGCAGTGTCTGCCACAGTATTACTTACAAGAGTAGTCACGTCCCTCTCACTTTTTTCTTTGGCTTCTGGTTGCCTTCCTGCAACAGCTGTGAGTGATAGTAGTACCAAGACTACTACTTTACTTTTTTTCTGTTTGGTACTTGCTATGCAATGTGTAGGAATCTATTGATGTGTGGGATGGGGTCTCAGATCACCTTAGAGGAAGAATATAAAAATGCAGATGGACTTAAACAACTGTTTTTGTATAATCCTGCATGCATGTTGTAAAGTCCTGTGTACATCTCTTAGACTGAGGTCTCAAAAATAACCATTTTCTGCTTAGCAGCCTAAGGAATCATTACTATAAAAGAGCTTTCTTTCTATTTCTCTCAGGCTTTTTTCTTACAGGGTGCACATTTGTTCTTATTCCTTTTTTGGCTTGATAAAGTCTCAGGCTATCCAAGAAATGACCACTGCTTCTTAACCCTGTCATTAAAGTTAGTAAGCTTTGCTAAATCTGTCAGAAAAGCACATCCTCATCCTGACAGAGAGCCTTTTTCTCAAGGGAACCTCCTTCAGCTTTGTCAGTGGTGCTGTTGTAGAAAATGGTATATAAAAATGCCTGTGATGATAAGTCAGTGGTGCAAAATTTATTCTTCAAAACTTCAGTCTTGAAATATAATTATACAATTATTATTTTCTGAACCTAATATTTTTTTACACATTTGCATGTCTGTAAATACAGTTTATATGTGCTATATTTCTCAAGTTTTTTCACTACTGTCTGATGCATTGTTCTCACTCTGCAGTGAGAAAGAATATTTCCTTATGATTTTGATAGAGAGAGACAGAAGAGAAAAGAAGGATACCAAAGTCTCACAGTTAATATTATTGGGGTTCAATCATTAATATAGGGAAAAGAAAAAAAAATGACTATACCTTATTTCATTCTCTAATAAAAACTTCCTGAACTATGGCAAGTTCCATGCTTGTTTCCCTTCTGACCTTGAAATATTTGTCAATTCATGTGTTCTGATTTCCTCGCATCATCACACTTTGGATGGCATCATTGAATACTCTCTACTATCTTTTTACCCTTTCAGAAAGGCAGAAGTAGCCATCTTCAGCATTCTGATATTTATACCACTGTAGTTTGAAGATTTGGAAGAGATGAAGGAAATAGAATGAAGAATTTATGAATGATTCCAGCACCCTTTCTAATTTTTTTTTTTTTTCCTTACATAGGAATAATGTATAATTGTTTTCAGGGCGACATGTGGTCATGGACCTGGACAGGTTATGATATGTGTTGCAGTTATATAAATAAGGATCTGACATTACATCACTTTATTTTTTGTATAGACATAGGCATAACTTTAAGCAGTGTTTAAGTGGAAAATGGGAACATATGCCAATGTCCTTTTAGTATCTTCCCATTCCAATATGACCATCTGGATTCCATATTTAAGAATAGCTTTTAAAACAATTGCAATTTTTTTAAATTAATGGAATAACAGTGAAAATCTCATGATTTTGAGAGGTGAAGGAAAAAGGAAGAAACAGGTTGCCTGCTATCAATACAACCTGGAGAAATTCTGCCTGGTGTTCCTGCATAGCTGATGAGTTACCGGGAGGTAACTATCCCATTACCTTCATGCCATTTGAATAGGAAGGAAGAGAAGAAATCAAAGGGGCAATGAGAAAGATAAAGAGAAAAAAACAATCTTTACTGGACTTTACTACTACTACTACTACTACTATTATTATTATTATTATTTTTAAAAATTTAATTAAATATATTTAAGTCTTAAAATTACCATGAATTATATTCCACATCAAAGCCCCCTCTCATTTTCTGAGAATGAATGGGATTGCTGCAGAAATGTGTGAAATGCCATGTCCAAAATATGAGGGACAGAAGAAATAAACACAGTTTTCTGATACAATAGGTGTAAACAAATATTAATTAAAATTAAAAAAAAAATAAGGCACTATATTTCTAGGAGTAATTTTATTTATAAAGCTGTGATCTTCATATAATATTTTGTCTATGGTCAAGACTTGGACTAAGGCAGTCCTGAGGAAAAATACGGAAGGGGGTTTTGCAGAAATTGTGTTGAAAACAGGGTTGATAACTGAGGCAGATAGGTGCATTTCAGATTGGAATTCTCCCATCTACCACTTAGAGAAAGCTGTTTTTTTCAGGTTTTGGGGTTTGTTTTTCTTGTGTTTTGCATTTTTTTTTAATCTAAAAATCCAAATTATATTGCTAGTGCACTAATAAATAAAAAATAAAGCATTTCCTCTGCCTACTCTTTTGGTATACTGGGAAAAAAGAAATCTCCAACATTTGTAACATTTCCAAAATGAACATCCCTAATGGAATTGTAGGATGCATATCTGTATAACTACTAACACTGAGAGTCTCAGACAGGTGGCCAGGGTATGGGGATGAGAATAGCAACATGCAGGGATGCATTGATTTTTTTTAATGACTGCAGAGTGAGTTATACAGAGAGCTGTAAAGGCTCAAACCCTAATATTGCCTGGGATACAAGCACTCATGGCAAAATTATATTTACAAACAGATTATACTTCTACCTTTGCATCCAAAATAGATTCCTTCTAAAGTTAGTATGAGAAATAATCCTGGCCAATGCCAGTTCCCTCCCTATTATGTCTGGAAAATGCTTGGAAGAAGACTCAATGTCCCAATGAAATTCCATGCCAGAAACAGATAAAATATTCCTGTTCCATAAATAAGAAGTATAAACCAGAGTATGCTAGTGTCCAGGAGTAACTCCATTACTAGTAGTATAGACACAACAAAAGGTGCTGAAATTAATGAAAAATGCTAACATAGGCACTTAGGAAAATATCTGCTTGCTAGCCACTGCTGCTTGTTGAACCAGATAGTCCCAGTATCTCTTAAGAGCAGCTGACTAAAGACAAACTGTATTTCCAGAACTTTAAAAGTCCAATTTAATAAAAATTATTTCCAAGGCTTAGAGTTTATTTCAGGTTCTGTGAAACTTTGTTGGGGCTTGGTTGGAGTGAGTAGAAACAGTATTTTTGTATATTTTTAAGATGTTTGGTTTTCCCATAAAAAATTCCAAGACAGCCAAAAATTGCTTTGTCTTGATTCAGTTGCCAGGAATAAAGTGACTACCTGAATCCTCCTGATCATTTTCTGCTTAATACCCAGAAAGACCTTTATATTCTCCCCATCCATGTTTGAGAATTAGCCTGCTAAAAAGTGAGTCTGCTAAAAGCAGTAATTCAAAGGCAAAGGTTTGATGGTTAAGGCTTTACCACATCATTTGGTAGATATTTACTAAGAGCAGAAAATTGTTCATTTGTGCCCAGAAAGGAACCCTTAGCTAGATTGTCTTTGACCTCTTGTGGCACAGTTCCCATCTCCTGCGGTGTCCTGGCAACAAAGTCCTCCTGAAATTTCTTCGTAGATTGTGAGCTGATCGTGCAGGAATTGAAATGGTGATGCCAGGCATATACTTTGCATGTTCTAATGAGTTTTGCTCTATTCCTCAGGCCAGCTGGCTGTGCAAACTTTAGATAATGTACAGAAGCCAAAGCCAAAAAAGCTCAGATTAATAAAAAAATAGCTGCAACTCAAACCAGACATAGCTTAATGATTTTTAAAGCTTCAAAAGGCTGTAAAGATAATTTTCACCTAGTGAATATGAATAGCAAAACTGATACTAGGGAACTTATATAAATACTGATAGCTTTCCCTTTTTTGGGAGCATTTCATGTAAGTAAAATTAAAAGGCTTTCTCACTTGGCCAAGCAGAGCTCTGGTTAAGTGTGAAGCAGAACTGCAATTTACTCTCAGTTCCCCCATCCTGAGGCAAGAGTAGTGGGTTGCAGTAATGAGTAGACTGAATGAAAAGATTGGATTTGATTATATTTGGTAGTAATAGGTGTGGGAAGGACATTAGAAGGAGCTATAGAATTTTTTTCCCAAGAGCATTGGAGGCTGAAATGGGCTATATCTTACACTTGCAAATGTAAAGCCTTTTTTTCTGCTGTTGAGTTTAAAAAAATATCATTAGCTTAACATGCAAAAATTGTTGCCAAAGGTAATGCTAGAAAGTCAGCCAATTTTTTTGCAGCTCTTGGGGACTGTCTGACCCACCAAAAGGTTAAAACTGTGCAAGTTTATGTGCCACACCAGAGTGAGATGTAGTACTGAAGGTTTCATCTTGAGATTATTCTCACTTAACTCTAGCTAGACACAAGCCTAACAGTATGAGGACATGCCACATTTTATATTGTGGCACACATGAATATGTTTTGTCTGGTCTTTGAAGGTATCTAAGAAATCAAAAAGAACATCAGTGTATGTCCAGAGACATAGAATTGATAATAATAAAGCTGACATTTTAAATGCCTCAATATTCTCCACCCCAGTCTGTGGACTCCCTGTTGCCCACACCCATCATTGAAAGTCAACCCTTTTTTAGAACAAGGAAAGCATGTAGATATGAAATTTTATTCTACTTATGAAAAAACATAAAATCATAAAAAATGTGAGCTTCTCAAACTCAAGCAATCACTGTGATTGCCTTGTTGGATTTCATACTGTTTTTTGCTAATTCTAACACTGTCATTTAAGTGTCATTTGGCTTTCCCAGGACAATCAGTGATGAGTCTTTGAGTCAGTCTAAATGGACTTGCCTCATGGTACACATACCAGGAACACACTAAGGTGATAGGCAATTCAGCCTGTATGGAACTTTGATTGCTCAGAAAATGTTAGGGGAAAATGCAGCTGTTCTGCAACAGCTACCTCCATATACAGAAGGTTAGCATCACATTTAACTTTTTTCCTAGGGTGTCTGTTGTATCAGTATCTTTGTCAGAATGGAAAATTCAGTTTATGAGTTAAATGCATTTTTATAAGTACTCAGTGATATGCAAACATATAATTCTGTGTAGTGTAGACTGGCTGCTCCCTGGAGACTGGGTAGTGCCTGCAGTGGATGTTTGGTTCAGCAGGGAAGGTGCTTCTGCCAAGGGGACAGGGCACGTACCAGGAGGCAGCCAGGAGGAGCTCCAAGCTCAGAGTATGGGGCACATCTGTAGTGAGAAGCCAATCACACCTGTCGGGGTAGGGGGGGAGAGGGAGGGAGGGAGGGACCTGGACAGAAACAGGATCACAGGATAACAGGCTAATGAAGCCTGGGAGGGACCTCTAGAGGTCAGAGTCAGATTGTGGGGTCATCTCCCAGGTACTGGAGAGGCTGCTCTGAGGTCCCTTGAAGGCGTTGCTTTCTCAGTTGAAAACATAGCAGTTCTCTCAGCACCCTTTCAAGGGCAGGAGCTCCATACCCAAACACCTTGTTGAGGTCTCCTAAACTTGCTCCAGTTTGTCACTCTCAATTCTGGGGAGCCAGAATTGGATGTAGTATTCCAGATACAAGCCCATGAATGCTGATCTGAGTGAGATGAACACCTCCCTCAGTCTGCATGCCCACAGCTGGATCCTGTCCAGACTGAGATCTACCAACACCCCCAGGTCCTTCCCAGCAGAGCTGCTCCCCATCCAGCTTTACTCTGGTGTGCACTTGCCTTTTCTAGTACTCCTCTGAGTGGAAACTCTTACCTCTAAAATTTAAGGAATGGTCCTTCAGCATTGCTATTTCCAAGACAACGATGTGAATAAATCTGATTAACACCACAGTGTTATTCATTTTTCTCTCTTCTGCTTCCATATCATTCAATCATCAGAAGTGAAAGGGAGCAGTATCCACAGATTCTAAAGTCTCTGCATTTCTTAGACACTCCCTTTAAGTATTGAAAGTCTGAAAGAAAGTCTTTGAGGTCCTTCTCTTCTCCAGGATGAACTACCACAACTCTCTCAGCCTTTCTCTGTAAGAAAGATGTTACAGCCCTTTGGACATTTTCATGGTTCTCCTCTGGATCTCCTTTAACAGGTCCATGTCTTTCCGGTACTGGGGCCCCCAGAGCTGGATGCAATACTTCTGGTGGTGTGTCTCAAGAGCAGAGTAGAGGGAGAGCAGCTCCCTCATGGCATCTCCTTCTCAGGAAGCTGCAGAGAGAAATGAGGTCATCCCTCAGCCTCCTATCCAAGCTAGACAAACTCAAAGTCCTTAGCTGTTCCTCATAGGACATTCCTTCTACTTGGTATTGTTGAACTTCATGATGTTTACATGAACCTACTTCTCTAGCCTGTCAAGGTCCCTCTGCATGGCATTTCTTCCCTCAAACATACTAACTGTACCACTCACTGTCTACAGACTTTCTGAACATGTACTTGGCCCCACTGCCTATCTCACTGATGAAAATATTTAATAGCCTTGGTCTTAGTATGGAGCCTTGTGAGATGCCACTCACTGCTAGAGTTCAGTCTGGACACTGAGCACTTAATTGCAGGTCTTCTGAAATGGCCATCCAGGAAATTTTTCATTGATCTGGAATCAGATTTAGACAGATAGAATGCCATGACCATTTTGAAATTCACGTTTCTTGACATTTGTTTTGTGCCTAAATTGTTCTTGACCTTTTCATCTATGTTTGAAAATCTAGGCCTAAAGATTTTACAGTGCTTTCTGGGCACAGCTGGAGTCACTCCAAAGATTGAAACACCCATACTTTGAAGCAAAATAAAATAAAATTACAATTCTGGGTTTCTTATTTCTTCAAGTATAGAAATGTGACACATTGGTGTTTATTCTTATAGTAACAAGAGATTTGTGATGGTTTGGCCTTGTCTGGTCTATCACTACCCTTCTCAGCAGCATGCAGGGAATAAAATAAAATGGAAAAAAAACTTGTGAGTTAAGATAAGGTCACTTCAATAAAGCAAAAGCAAACATCAAGTGCAGAAGCAAATGAAAGCAAAACATTTATTCTCTAGATTTATTCCCTACTTCCCATAAGCAGGTGATGTCCGTCTGCTTCCCAGGAAGTAGCATTTCAGTACATGTAGCAGTAACTAATGCTGCCCATTCCACACAGCAACACTCACAACCACTCATCTTTTTTTTTCCTGAGATAACATATGATATGGGATATCTCTATGGTCAGTTTGGGTCAGCAGTCCTGCCTATATCTCCTCCCAAAACTTGCTCACTCCCAGGGTACTGGTGAGGGGAGAATGTTGGAGAGATGGCTTCATGCAATGCCAGCACTAGACAGCAGTAGGCAAAAAACTGGTATGTTACCAACACCTTTCTAACTACCAATTCAAAGCACAGCGCTATGAGGGATGCTATGGAGAAAATTAACGCCCCATAATTAAATCATCTCAGCCATACCCAATACAGCAGGCATAGTAGCATTTGCCATTTCCTGATCTTGTGCAGAAAACTAAAACGCAAAATGGAATAATAACATGATCAAATTTTATGTGGGTTTTTTTCTCTTCATAAACAACTTTTGAAAATGCCCGAGCTTTACCCCAAACCTTTTCCAAAGTATGACTGTTTTTCAAAGCACCCCTCAAAACACATATATTATCTATTTACTTTTTACCAGACATTCACAACTCATCTACCAGCTGAACACTTGAGACGGTTTGTTTCTTTTCACTTTGATCCACAGACTACTGTATTTCAACTCTAGCAATATTTGGTATTGTGCTTCAACAGTGTAGTTCAAGAGCAGATATTACTTTTGACTTAAATCAGATGTACAAGATTTGTGTAAGATACATAAATTTAAAGTAAAATTTAACCCTGTTCATAATTGCTTCTTCAGCAGTAAATTGATGATTCATTCATTCACCTCAATTATATCTTGGATAAGGAACTGGTTTATCTTTGGTTGTTGTAATGCAGTTTGCTTGTGCAGTTGAGGAATTACAATCAGGGAGAGAAAGAAAAAATGATTGACATGAATACATCTCATTATTCTACTGAGAACTTGTTTTGACATATCAGTCAATGCAAATCATCAGCGTTACAGTATCATTGATTACAATTTGCTTCTTTTTGATCACATCAGAAATTCCTTGTCAAGATAACATATAACATGTAGTTTCCAGAAGATCTTAACTGTTTTAATATTGTGTCTCACCTCCTCCTACTGAAAACTATACAGACCACCTAGCTGTAATTTGGGTTAGTAACTGAAGTGTACTACAAGAAAAAGTAAGTTTAGTTATCCTTTTGAGAGCTATTTGCTAACTTAATCTGAAATCTGGAAACAAATGAAAACCCAGAATAATCCAACATGCCTTTGGGCTATCTAAATGCTAATAACCTGGAAGACCCAGCAAGTTTGCAGATGACACACACCTGAAGATGGGATGCCATCCAAACGGACCTGCTCAAGAAGTGGGCTCTTTTGAACCCTTCAAGTATTCAAGGCAAGGTTAGATGGTGCTTTGAACATGTCCCTGCTCATTGCAGGATATTTGGACTATATGACCTTTAAACACTTCTTCCTATCTAAACTATTCTGATTCTATTATTCTACAAAGATGACAAGTGTAGGTACAGTGTTGCATGCTCAAGGTCTTGGCCATTAAATACCTGCTAGGTTAGAGAGGGATAAAATGAATGAGATTCCAGAGTTCTGCATGGGCAAAAGTGAATCAACATTTAAGACAAACAATCGTGTAAACATTACCTTTATGCCTTGCTCACTGTTTTCCAGAAAAGTGCTCATTCTGCATCAGCTTGAAATTATGGAATGCATTAGCTTTCAGAGCTAAAGGAAAAAGAATTTTTCATCCCTAATTATTTTCCCTTTTTCTCTTATATTTGTTCTAAGAGCCAGAACATTTAAGTAAGCATTAGTAGATCTATAGCGGGAACCAGAGTGTCAGGCAACCTCCATGACCTATAATTTGTGTGCTTTGCCTTACCATGAACCAGGCTCCACAGAAGTGTGATGCATGACCCCTTACAGAATATGTGTCAATGATTTAGAAATCTGTATGGGAATAGGATAATTAGAACTATGGATTTGAAAATCACAAGATTAAAATAGAATTTGGTCCTTATCATACCCTTGAGGCAATGGATCTTACAACTGAGGTACTGGATTTAAAAGAAAATAGTCGATATTTGAAAGGAAGAAGAAAGAAAATACATATTTTTGTGAACAATAATAGACATTCACTCTATGTTTTGAACAACAGGTCCAGAGCTGTTCTACAATCTATAAATCTCTTCAAAAAAAAAAAAAACTTCCAGCAGTTCAGAAACAGATCAGAAATACACCCATACTTATTTTTTCTTATGGGCTAACTTTAGACAGTGAACAGGATTTTACTTGGGACTTCCTTCATGCTGCGTATTATAGTTTTCATTAAGAACTCTGGACACTCATGACTTAAACTTGAAGGATGTATCATGGAGAATACATTTAAAAGGCTGTTTTTTTGCCTATGATCAGTTTAGAGAGAAAAATGGAAAATAATAGCTTATTACTGTACTTCCAACTGCAGAGTTGAAGGAAGAGTTCTAAAAATATTAAGCTTGAGCTATATTTTTTTCCATCAAACCCATTTTTTGGAATCTGGAGATGGTGAATTCAGTGAAATTTGTTAAGTTTTATAATTCAGGCTATTATATTTTGAGGTCTAAATAGAATGAGAATCATGGGAATATTTATCGTAAGTGGAAGATTATTCTTCTACCTCAAATAAAATCAATACAATAACTGAGTTTAGTTTTCTTATGACAAATGATAAGGTATCACTGTCCCCGAAATGGTAACCCACATCAATTCAAGACTAACGAGAGCTGGTGGCAAGGAAGAGTGTTTTTCCAAACTTCGCTAAGTTTTCAAATAAAAAATAATATATTTTAAAAATTCTGGAGTTTTTATCAGGTAAGCATAAGGATGGGTCTAGGGTGGGTTTAGGCTTTTTTGGTTGTTTTTTTTTTTTTGTTTTTTTGGTTTGTTTTTTTTTTTTGTGGGGTTTTTTTTTGTGGTTTTTTTTTTTTTTTTTTTTTGAGATTTCTTACATAAACAAAAGAGAAACACAAATTCAAAACTACCAAAAATACAATTATTATGTCATTCGTTTGAAATCTGAGATGTTATCCTAGGAGATTTTGTGTAAAATACTTTATCACTGATATAATTTGTGTAATTTTCTTTTGAGTATATTCTGGTATAAGAAACACCTGTTTTGTAATCTTGCTGTTTTTCAATCTTACACCAGTTGAATTTTCCACTGCACTATTCCATGTTTTCAGTTATATTACATCCAGATTATTGTTTTGGGAAAAAGGAAAGACACCCTATACACAGAGCAAGAAATTAGACTAATTAACAATTTACCAATCCATATGGTCTAATTATTGCAAAAATGCCTCATTAATTGATCAATTCTCATTTCAATGCATAACTCTCAATTATTTTTGGATGTTATGCTCAGTCTTCCATTAGTCCTTTAATGAGCTGAAGGGAAAAGGTATATTTTTAAGAAGTCAGCACCATCCTGAGGGCTTGTCTAAAATGATGCACATGATGTTTGGATTACTTTCTCCTCGGTACCAGGTTTATTTGGGCTTATCTGAATGTTTTCTAAGACAACCTGTTTCCCTTCTCTTGCTTTTCTGATAGTTCTTGAAAGATGTACAATATACTTCTCCATCCCACGACTTCCCCAAACAACAATGCTAGAGGAAGAATAAATCCAGTGAACTGGAATGTTTTGAAGGGACTTAGGACATGAAGAGACCATTCAGATAGAAAAAGTGAGACAAGCTGCAATGTTTCTCAATCTGGTTTATGACTCCTTAGATATTAATATTTCAAGAATCTTTAAATATTTAGTAATGAAAATAAAATGGACTTACTTCCTTCAATAAACAACATGACCAGTCCTTTTAAAAAAAAAGTAGTAATCTTTAATGCAGTAGCATTAGTGTAAAATTGTAAGTCTTTCATTTTACTTCTGAAAAACACATTTAAGTCTGTAGAAGAGATTGTTACCTGCTGGTTTATTGACTTAATTAAATGGTGCAGTTTTAATGGATGAACAGAAAACCTCTTGGCATTTCCTTGAATGCTATTTTTCTGATTTATTAAGAAGCAATTTGTGAATAACTATTAGCATTTTATTAAATGAATGTCTTGCAAAGTTCCTATCTTCACTTCTACCACTTTTCTTTTCTTTTCTTTTCTTTTCTTTTCTTTCTTTTCTTTTCTTTTCTTTTCTTTTCTTTTCTTTTCTTTTCTTTTCTTTTCTTTTCTTTTCTTTTTTTCTTTTCTTTTCTTTTCTTTTCTTTTCTTTTCTTTTCTTTTCTTTCTTTTCTTTTCTTTTCTTTTCTTTTCTTTTCCTTTTCTTTTCCTTTTCTTTTCCTTTTCTTTTCCTTTTCTTTTCTTTTCTTTTCTTTTCTTTTCTTTTCTTTTTTCTTTCCCTTTTCTTTCCCTTTTCTTTCCCTTTTCTTTTCCTTTTCTTTCTTTTCTTTCCTTTTCTCTTCCTTTTCTCTTCCTTTTCTCTTCCTTTTCTTTTCCTTTTCTTTCCTTTTCTTTTCTTTTTCCCTTTTTCCCTTTTCCCTTCCCTTTCCCTTCCCTTTCCCTTCCCTTTTTCCTTCCCTTTTCCTTCCCTTTCCTTCCCTTTCCTTTCCCTTTCCTTTCCTTTCCTTCCTTTCCTTTCCTTTCCTTCCTTTCCTTTCCTTTTCCTTTCCTTTCCTTTCCTTTTCCTTTCCCTTTCCTTTCCTTTTCCTTTCCTTTCCTTCCTTTCCTTCCTTTCCTTCCTTTCCTTTCCTTTCCTTTCCTTCCTTTCCTTTCCTTTCCTTTCCTTTCCTTCCTTTCCTTTCCTTTCCTTCCTTTCCTTTCCTTTCCTTCCTTTCCTTCCTTTCCTTTCCTTTCCTTTCCTTTTCCTTTCCTTTCCCTTCCCTTTCCCTTCCCTTCCCTTCCCTTCCCTTCCCTTCCCTTCCCTTCCCTTCCCTTCCCTTCCCTTCCCTTCCCTTCCCTTCCCTTCCCTTCCCTTCCCTTCCCTTCCCTTCCCTTCCCTTCCCTTCCCTTCCCTTCCCTTCCCTTCCTTCCCTTCCCTTCCCTTCCCTTCCCTTCCCTTCCCTTCCCTTCCCTTCCCTTCCCTTCCCTTCCCTTCCCTTCCCTTCCCTTCCCTTTTCTCTTTTTTTCATTTTTTAAATTTTACTTTTTTCCCATTTAACTGAAGAGTAAAAACATGCTTTTTAAAATTGGAGGTGGAAGGGTTGGGGAAAAAAAAAACCCACTGGGTCACCTAAATAATCTCCTATCATTAAAGATTCATTCCAATAAATACCTTAGAGCAATAAGAAAAATTTTAGGACTTTGGGATGCTATTTCATTGATCAAGTCTCACTAATACACTGAGTCTTCTACATGGTGGTCTCCATAAGCCAAAATGCACAAGTGAGCAGTGCACATCTGTTACCTTTTGGTCACTGTTCACATGAAAGAAATGTTTGTTTCCTCTATGTCTTCTTTTTTAATCCCTGCAGTAGCTATTTTACCTTGAAACAAAAATTACTCCAATATTTGTCGACACAGAGATGACAGGTTTCTATTCCTGTTTTGTATATATACACAGACCAAAGAGACCTATTCAAAAATGAAATTGATGGACTCCTAACAACTGAAGAGTTACTCTAGTATGTAAAAAATATAATGCCATTAATTCCTATTTTGGGAATCTTATGAAATCTCACAGGCTAGTTTCTTCCCAAGTACCTTTACAATGGTGCATTACTGTGCTGTGCGTAAAACAACCAGCAGTCCTGGTAACCCAGTCAATCAGGACAAGGGACAGTAGAGCACATCATAAAATCATGAAACTGTGAGGAGAAAAATAAGGGTAATGTGCCTTGCGTGGAGCTGAAAATCCTTTTTATTTAAAACATTATCGTATGTACCTGTGAAGTAGTTTTAATCCTTTTCTGCCCTGAAATATTTATGCCCCGTTTAAACATAGTGCTGTTTTCCACTTGAACTGAGAAGAAGAGCCCATTTAATTTCTTATAAGCCCTGTTTAGGTACTGGAAAGATGCTAGAAGGTCATCTTTAAGCTTTCTCAAGGAGAAACAGCTTCAGTTCTCTAAGCCTGCCTTCCCAGGAGAAGTATTCCAATCCTCTGAACAGCTTTGTGGCCCTACTCAGTCTAACAGGTCCATGTCCTCCTTTTTTCAGGGACCCCAGACCTGGATGTAGTATTTCAGGTGGAGTCTCATTACAGTGGAGCAGATTTATAGTCTTATTCTGTATATTGATGCAGAAGGGTTATTAGATGGTTTTGTTTCTTTTATATTTGCCAATATGTGCTACAGAAGTGAGGTTGTTTGCTAAAAAGGAGCCTAGTAAGACCTATCTAAAATCTGTACTAATATTAGCAACATTAGTAAATAGTTTTTTTGAAGCTGTATTTATTTGGGATTTTATCTGTCTATAGTTAGCAAAATTTCCATAATTAATATTATTAAATGTTTAGATTATTTTTATTCCTACTATACCCAAATAATTTCTTCTCAAAATAAATCAGGCCATTTGAATCTGGTGATACATTTAAATTTTGTCTTGAGATATTATTCAGTGAATCAAAAACTTGATGATTAGAACTAAACCCTCAGAATTAAAAAGTATCTGTTCTATTAGACTTTATATAATGGGACCAACTCTCCATTCTATCAGAATTGTTTCTAGCAATTACAACACACCTGACATTTAAGGACTTAAAATTATATCAGACTGCTTTGTCACACAATAAGAAAAGAAATCCAATTATCTTTAAAATGTCTTTGTTCTTTATACAGAATTATCTTTTACATTATTATGGTATTCCCTTCCATTTGAAATCTGTCTGTTTAGGCATTAGATGTATTTCTCTTCTTTCTGGTCATTTTCTCTCTTGAAGCTTTAACAGCTTAGAGAAATTTCTTTCTGTGAGATTTAATCAAAAACACAATAATTAAGCTTAAGCTCCAAAAAATTATAGAGATAGAAAGGAGAGCAAGGTCTTTAACTCATTTCTCCATCAGTTCATTACTAAGTTGTTCTTTTCCCTTGCAGAGCCTCAAAGAGTGCTCTTTCTAACCTAACTTTGACACTCTTCCACCTGGCTTCTTTCTGGTTTTGTGAACAAAAGCTATGGGATAACTTTTGTACTCTCTTCAAAAACTCAATTGCTTGCTAAATTGCTTTCTAGACATAAAGTCAAAATTCTTTTAGATTTGAGTTACGTACAGGAAAAAAGCTTTCCTGAAAGTCATATGAGTGATGCTAGAAACTTCATGCAAACAAAGCAAATACCAGAGAATTATGTATCCCTGAGGAATTTGTAGTCTCATTTAGTCTCATTTCTCCAAATCAGGAGCAAATCTTCCTACTTCTACAATAATAAATCACCACATTTATGGGTGTTCACTAACTCAGCAATGGAAATTAGTCCTTATTGCTATCCTAAGTAAAATATTTCCTGTTTATGAGTTTGTATATGATGACTCATATTTACCAAAAGGACTATTCCAGATGTTAACCTCATTTACATAATGAATTAATACCTTATTTGTGTATCTTGACCAAAGAATTACTTACCCTTGTCTTATGCTTGCATAATGCAACAGTTCCTACCTAGCATTATTTTAGAAAGCATACATAGTTTATTCTGTGCATGGATATTGCAGGAAAAGTTTGTGGAACATAATTAGAAACTTTTAATTATACATTGGGTTGTTTACATTCCAGATTCTTAATTTTTTTACTCTAGAGATAGATTTAAAAATGCTGGAAAGAATGAGATGAGAAA
Source organism: Vidua chalybeata (assembly GCF_026979565.1). Classification (NCBI taxonomy): domain Eukaryota; kingdom Metazoa; phylum Chordata; class Aves; order Passeriformes; family Viduidae; genus Vidua; species Vidua chalybeata. The sequence goes on along the minus strand of NC_071531.1, from coordinate 43,468,450 downwards.
TGTGAACATAGTTTTCAAACCAGGCAAGGGTACCAGCCAATGATAGCTGTCTAGTAAGTATTATGACTGGTGTACATTAAAATCAAAATCCCAAGTAAACTAATTTGTGGACAAATCTGAAAGAGCTGTATTACAGCCTGGAAAACTCCTCAGTTCATGAACTTACAGGGTATATCAATGGTATGTCCTGATCAGGTTAGTGACCACAAGAACACTTTGAAAATACCTCAGCATAATTATGCAGAAACAATGGGAACAACGCCACAAGGAAACAATGTTAACCAAACCAATCTTAGTAGATGTTATTACTTTATCCTAATTTTGAATGTGTAAAGGTTGTATCAATTCCTTGCTAATCATCTGGGCTCTTCCAGTAAAGAAGACAGGAGGTTTTAAAATAGAATTAATTCTTATCATTTCAGATATATATTTTATTATTATATTAGCCATCCTCTAGAGATGCCATGTTCTTTCTCTTTACTGAGGCAACATAAAATATTAGATTAGACTCTGTGAGGCATTTCAGAGGGCCAAATTTATGGGAAATTAATTCTGCCTCTTGAGTATACGATAAACACCACAAAATACTTAGAAGAAAGGCTATAATGAAAATGGGTTAGACAACATAAGGAGTCTATGGAAAAACAATTATTTAGAAAGGCAAGGGGATTAAAAAAAAATCAACCCACTCAAAAAGAAACAACCAAACCAAAACTTTCTGCACTGTCTCATCACCACCAGTAAATCCTAAAATATTTGATGACATTTTTAGTATTTTTTTCCTTAGTTGTACCGATTTTAAAAATGGATGCATCTAAATTTCAAGTCACATAAGCATAGAATAGTTCAGATTTGAAATAACTTGTGAATGTCTGATTTCTGCTTAGATTAAAGTCAGCTCAGAGATTAGACCATGCTGCTGACTTTTTAGGTATTAAAAACATTGAAGGACAGACATTTCTGGGCAACCTGTAGCATGTGCCTGGCTCTCTGAAGAGTCACTACAGTTTACAGAAGAGTTTACACTGAAGTGTAAAAATATAAAGATATCAGTTCTGAGTTGTGGTAGTATGCAGTGCTAAAGCATGGTAAATAGTAAGTTTTTAGTTAATTTATGTTATATTCAAAAGTGAAGGCTTTTTATGGCTTGAGTAAATTAAGAAACAATATATTTCCTAAGATTTGCAGTCAATCTCCATAATTAAAAATCAAAGTCTGCTCTTTTCCAAGGGGAAAATGGAAAGAAAAAAAAAAAAGTATTTTGAAGAAAATGTCATTTAGAACAGAAAAAGAAAATCATGTAGATGTATACATATATAAAAAGCGGCTTTGGGCACATGTAAGAAATGTGATTCAGTGAGAGAATAGAGGAAAAAAAAACATGGAAAAACTTTTTTTTTTTTCTCAGCAGGATGCGTTTATATTTTTTCCTATATATTGCTTATTCAGTTTTCAATTATTAAAAACTAGTAAATAATAGAGGCGTATTACATATGTATCTAAATTGGTGATAACATAAAATAGATTAATTGTGAGGAATTATGAGTGGAGAATAATTTTGCATACTTAAATAGTAATTGTATAATAAAATCAGTATATAGAATATAGCACTTAAAAATTCACCTGAATATCAACAGTCACATATTTTAATGCATATAATATTTCTCTGATAAATTCTTATCTTGATTAATGTGATATTTCAAATTTAAAAATAAATTAAAAGACATCACAGTCAAAGTCTAATAAAGCCACAATTATCATAAATTGAGTATATTTCACTGTTAAAAATTTAAACTGCATTTCTTTCACCACATTGTAAAGATTTCCTTTGAATAGACTTCCTTCACTTTCAAGTTCATGTATTGAATTTCCCACTCTTCCTGCTACCTACAAACAAGCAACTGCCTTTCTCTGAACTCACACATTATGGCTATTTAATGCATAGTGTTTAAATAATTCCCTCAATTCTCAGTTTGTAATGAAAACTATGAGGATGTAAAAATGAATAAAAAACCCACCATAAATCTGCCAGAGCTCATTTTTCCTATAAATTAGACATAACTAATGATGGCATAACTAATGCTTGATGTAGAATATAGTTTACTATTTTAAAGTCATTATAATTCTTACAACTTTAATTGAAAACTGTGGAAATGATGTGGAAAATGTATACGGAATGATTAATGAAAACAATATATTTGTTAGATATATATTATGTGGAATATTTAACTGCTTCACACTCATCTCACTCACAGTATGTCATTGCCAGTTTGGGAGATAAGCAGGGGGATATTCAATATTAATGGCATTCAATCATATATATCATGCTGTAATTTTATTTCAAGGCAAAAAGAAAGTTTAGAAGTTGCAAAAAGTGCTCTTTGATCAGGACCTATTTGGGATTGTGCCATTTTAAGATGATTCCTCTGCAATGGGTTCTTGTCATAGTACCAGTGATTATAAGAATAATTAAGAGTTTTGAGTTCATAATAATGCCTGGAGTAAGGTAGCTTGATACCAGGCAGCAGTAGAAAAATAGTTCTATTTAGCTTCCATGACTAAGGCTGGAAATAAAAACATCTCAAATTATGAATAAAAATCCCTATGTAGCATATTTTTAATTGTATGTATTGATTCTGAAAAAACAGATTATGCATGGAGACACATTAGCTATTTAGTTTCAATAACACTAATAATAATAGCAAAACTGTAACATCAGTCATAACAAATGTCCGAAGAGTTTTAGCTGTAAGGATAACCAAATATGTGAGAAAATTGATCAGCATCACTGAAATCACTGAGAACTGTAAGAGAGTAGTGCCCATATAAATAGTTTCACTCCTATTTGGTCAATATTTGCTCTCTGGAAAGACAAAAAATTCATTAACTTTCACCCATAATTTGTCAAATAGATTAACTCAATGTCCTTCCCTTGAGCCACAAGTTTTTCACTTTGTTTTATGATTTCTGGGGCAAGGGGAAGTAAGAGAATGGTTTGTAGGTCATCTGACCACCAGGCAAGATCAAGACACAATACTATTTCCTTTAACCTACCCATGAATTTGTGAACCTGAAGAATCAGTCCATCACTCTGGGTTGCAGGAGTCATGTTCTGAAGGCTTCCTTGATTGGGATGATAATTTAAGCAATTGGCAACTCATGCTCTACCTGTGTTTCTAATTGAATTCTGTGCTGATCGTCAGTCAATCTTGCTTGGAAAAGACCTGATACATGGTGTCCTTCAGGAGGTTTAAAAATATGAGTACTTAATTTCCAGGTCTGAAATTACTTCAGGGTAGATATAGATACTCAAGTAGGTATCTCTTCAAAGGTAATTGTTCTAATAAGAGTTCTAGTCATATTTTTTCATTTATATAGCTAAATTTTTGAAAATTCCTTAATACTAGATAAAGCTGTGACTGCAACAGTGTTTGGGATACTGGACGACCTTAGTATCATCACCCTAATAATTTTCAAAAACTATGTCATTAGTACTTACTATTTTTTTCATAAATGTTCTACTTCAATACTGAAAATAATACAGATCCTTCAGTATCATATACCTGATATATCTGACAGTGCCTTTTTGTAAACTAGGACTATAATATCTTTGTTGTTTGATTAGTCACTTGCTATTGCAGTGCTACTACTTTTTCAAGCTATGATAGATTAGCATGCAACGACCCTTTTGGAAACAGTTTGAAAAAGAAAATAGCATTTAACCATATCTTTGTCAATAAAATTACCAACTGAGCCAGTGAAAATGTCAACTCTGAAAAGAAGCACATGAAAGATTTTTGTAGCAGTCACAGTATTAGCTGAGACTTAGATATATAGAAAGCATGGAATTCATTTCTTTGTGAATTTGTGTTGAGTATCTGTGTTACTTCCCCAGGAAGCTTATACAGTTACTACTGTAAAACAAAATCTACCAACTTTCTTCTTCCCAGCAAAAAATGTGTATGCAGTAAGCTTTAATTAAGTTGCTAAGATTTTATGAAACCATTTTTTTATTTCTTTTTAATTCTCTTTATACACTCCATAAACCCCAGTGGAAAACAAGTGTTTATAAAGATGAATCCCCTGTGGAGTGTGTCAGCTGTCACACTCACAGGCTTCCCTTCCTTTAATGAGACCATAAATTCTTTTCTGCTGCAGAAAGCCTTGCTTACATAAACTGTAATCTGTTTTCTGAATGGGAATTTTGTAAACGTTGTCAATTCATCAGATAGACATTAAAGTTTCTTACAGGGGCTTGATGGAGGTTTAGGTATGATCCTCACATTAGATTTCAAATTTATTTTTCTTGCTAACACAAAAAATTCTTGTTCATTACAAGAAAAAATATTTTGCTGTATTGATTTACGGACTCAGGAGGATTGAAATTCCAATTGTACAATTCAAAATGTCATAATTTGAAGAATTTTCACAATTCAACTATTTTTTGGATTGCAGTTAGAAGTATAGAGAAAGCAGTATTTATCTTTAGAATGTTACCAGTGACTGCTCACTAACTAATCCTGGTTCATGACTTAAACTTACACTGTTTTACATTTCTCCTCAATAATTATACATATGAAATAAAAACCCAACCAAGGGAAAAAAAAACCAAAAAAACCTACTATTCCAGTAGTAAGGACCAAGAATGTGGTTTGTCTGTGAATGAAAGCTAAATTTATTCCAGAACACTTTATATGTCATAAAACAGATTAAGTAATTTTTCAAAGTGGATGGATATCCTATTAAAAACATGATAAGCAAAGACTTGGTATATCTCTGATGAAGTCTTTCCATTGTAGATGTCTTAGAAAGCCCTTGGACAAGAGATGAAGTTCACTTCATCTAACTCTGACTGCAATATCTATGGCTACATCTGACACAGTCATCTAGAACGCTATTATGTTCTGTGGAGAGCGATAAGTGTTTCTACTGCACCATTCATTTTTCCTTGCAAGAAAAGAAAACAAGTGAATCATTCATCTCAAAATTCCTGTTTGTCTCCATCTCCTATGAACAGACACTACAGCACACATGCTTCTGCTATAGGTGCTGGAAGCTCAGTGGATGATTTTTGCATGCAGTTGCTTTATATTGTATAGGATTTCAGTTGTTTAACATTGTATAGGATTTCACAGTTTATAAATTTTAATGTGGAAAATTCTAAATAATGCACATGGTGAAAATATTTTGAGTGTCTTAACAAGAATGGTTAGAAATTATAATTTAGTGTGCAATAAAAATATATCAAAGATATTTCTTTGAAAAGTAGAGAGAAATTCTTAGGTATTTAAAAATTTTTAAAAAACCCAAAAAACAACAGAACTGAATAAATCACTACATAAATTCGTAACACCATGGTCACTTTTTGGAGTTCTAATATGTAGGATATTATAGATCATATTATCATTTTAAAAAATTAAAACGCACCAACAACTGACCATGATTTCAGGAATGATCATGAATATTAAAAGTTCTTCATGTGAAAAAAAGACTGAATATATTTCTTTGCCTCTCACTGTGAGAAAAAGTGATTGCTGAGAGTGAAGAATAGTGAATTAGACTAGTATCAATGACAGCATAAGGAAGGCAAATTGGGAATAGGCATTGAACTTGTGTTTGCTTTATTTTTGCTATTTATTTTATTTTTATGGCAGAACTACTGTCCACTATGAAATTTGCAGGCAGAAATTTCTAGAAAATTTCTATTGGAGTTAGCTTGCTTTTCCACCCACATCCATACCCGCTTTGCAGTCATAAATCTCTTTCCCTCAGAATGTCATATAGACAAACGCTAAGAAAGAAAACCTAAACATGATGGATACATCATCTGTTTGAATGATCTGGATGCAAACTTCTCTGCAATTGCTGGTAGAGATTTCCATGAAACTAAGATATACTAGGCAAGAACTGCAGTGCAATTTATTTTACAATTTTCTTAATGCTTCCACTACTGGCAACTGTCATAAACAGAAGACCAAAATATAACGACAGTTTTTCTGATTTAGTATTGTACTCATTATCTTATAAAAAAACAAACAAACAAACAAAAATTTGCAAGTGAACTCTTACTGTGAAGTGTAGAGGTGCAAGTCAGTGAAGGACCAATTTCCCTGTTTCAAGAATCTCCATCCAGAATTTAGAGTTACTTGTGTTTTTTATTTCCTGAAAAAAATTCGAAATGTTCTATGGAATCTATTATTTAGCATCTAGTAAACTCAGAATCAACAACATTTTGCAAAATATAACTTCTGTATTATACGTGTGAAAACTCTTCTTTGTTATATAAGGACAAAACTCGGTAAGGACAAAAACTCTTTTGTCCTAGAATTACTATTGTGATATAGCTGAACACAGGGATGTGTGTATTTTTATAGCCAGGGCATTTAGTCACCAGTTCTTTGAGTGATCCAAAAACTCCCCAACTAGTTTCTGCCTAGATGAGAAAATGGAAAGGCTTAAGAACTATTTATTGACTGAAATCCTAGCAGACTTCACAATAAACTGACTAGTAATTGCATGAGCTCTCCAGGTGGATCTTTGAACAATCCCCATGTTCTTTCCTTCCTGCTGTGCATGGATCAACAGATAATTATTACTGCTTAACTGTGTTCTTTAATATCTTAGAAAATCTGCAGAAAACCTGGTCATCCAGGAGACTTCCACAGTAATTTCTGCTGTACAATTAGCCAAATTATGCAAATACAATTTTAAATATGCAGTAGAAGGTGTTCCTGAAGATACAGCATTGTCATGTAAGTCAGAATTTTTTAATGCAGTTTAGACAGATTATGTTTTGTACATATCCTAAGACAACAATAAGTCACGCATGCAATCATAATTGGACAGGTTTTGTTGATTTTTTTCAACATCTACTCAGCTTCTGACTGAATGAAACCTATGATGCTGATTTACATTTGAAATATTGTTATTAGGAGTTTTTTTTTTCTTCTGTATGCTATTGTTGGCTGGGAAAGTCAAAGCAGCATGAACTTGTATCCCTCCTAGGAAATTTCTAGTGCTCATTTGAATTTTGTGTTCCTTGTGATCCTGTTATCTAGTTCTATCCTTGCAATGAAGATCTTTGCTTCCCCTTCTGTTCCATGTTCTTTGCTTCTCCCTCCTGTTTCATGATCTTCTTTGCTTCCCTCTGTTCTTCTAATCATTGATTCTAACTGAAGATTTTATAATAAGTTTTGTAGGAAAGAAGGAATTGCTGTTGTTGTACTTAGGACAAATATTAACCTCCTGGCTTTAACTTATTTTGGGTTCATTTTCAATTGTACTGCACACTCAATCATTTCTTACAGGATAAAACTTTGCTACTTAATACACGAGACTGCACTTAATTGAGGCAATTCTTTTTTCTCAGATAGTTTATAATGATACAAGGTTTCAAAAAATCTATCAACAGAATCTAGGATCAGCACTTTCAGTCTGAAATGGACACATTTTCCCTTTCTGGAATTTCAGTTTGGTTTAGGAAGAAAAAATCTGCTGTTTATTTCAACATCAGATTCTGTTTCCTTTGTGTTAAAATTTCTCTCTCTCTGAAAATGTCTTATTCTTCTCAAAGAATGCCAGCACTGCAGTTTTCACCCAAATAACCCTTTCCTTACACCTCATAGACATTAAAGGAGCTATTGAAAGTTTCATACTTAATCAGAACACTTTCTTCTCTCTGAGATTTTCAAATTCAATCTCCAGAGATTGAGAAAATTGATCACCTGCTTAACAGATGAAGGAAATAACAAGAAATATAAAGTCAATTGGTTATTTCTGAAAAGGTACCTTTCCACTTGTTCTCTTTCTCTGAGAAGGCGAAAAGGAAAGACTGATAAGTAGACAACCTAAGCATGCATCATAAAACTTTGTCAAGATTGACCTAAATATCTTTAATGGACATAAATTTGCTTCTTCAGATGACAACCAGAGCCTAGGTTATTTTATGGCTGTAGAGCTTGAAGAAGAAGTATATAAAATACACTTTCAGCATTTGAAAACTGCATCCTTTTACCCCATTTACTTATGATTATGTTCAGCTCTAAGCTTTATTGCTCTATTGTTGCATGAAGTTGTATATAAGAATAAGCATAAAATCATGCTGTACTTTGCTTTTTAATGGAATGAACATCCAATAAATGCTTAAGGACTGCACAGATGAGTAAAGCTCTCAAGATTATGCTTAGGTGCTTGAAGATGTGTTAACTGCATTAGAATAACTGTATGTAAGAAGGGAACCTTAGACCAAATTTTACTATTTCCTGGAAGCGAAGAACTTGGTAATTTCAAGCTTATTATTATTCATACCATTCTTATTCTTTATATTGTTAAGGAGGAGCTAACCACAGTGTATTGAATACTGCTTGAGCATTTTCTAACCAAAGTTCATGGCCTACTATGTAATAATTTAAATTGTAAGTACAATGGATTCCTCTCTGTCTTAAATAAAGATTGTGCCTTCCTATTTTGGCTAAACAAAAAAATTATTTTAAATAAAAAAATAAGAAAATAAAAAAAGAATCCAGTGAGTGAAAGAAAATCAAACCAAACAAAATTAAATCCCTTCAATCTTTCTTTCCAGCAGTTTCACAAGAACATAATAGAATCTCATATAATGTCCTTTTTCTTAGTTATCTAAGTCATCCCTTTATATAAACTCTTATAATCTATAATAAAAAATTAAACTAATATCAGTTCACAGTGGAGGAAGTTAACTGAACCATATTTGACCCCTTCTCTATGGAAACTCATTCATTTACATTACTTCAATATCTCAGCTACCACAGCTTCCCTCACATTTCTTCCCCCCGCCCCCCCCCAACCTCTAAGACTTACTGCTTACTGTTAATGTGTTTCCCAGCACAAATATTCCCATGAAGCTCTGATTTATTCCTGTGAATTCCCCACTTGCAAACAGCAGAGTTCTCAAAGAATGGATGCTGTTCCCCTCTGTGCAAATGTATTATTCTACACAGACATGAAAAACCATGCTGTCCTCTGCTGCTCTGATGGGGGTTATCTGCTGATCTGACTACAACAGGTCAGGTGTGTCCTTCTCCAGTAAGTTACCAACACAAGGTTATCCCCTGGCAACTAATGACCCATAATATATTTTCTCTGAAATTTGTAGTTTCATTTAGATGTTACACATGTTAGTCACTGCAGGCCTGTTTGGTAGTTCATTTTCTCCTCCATCAAGTCACATGAGAGCAAGAAGGTAAGGACGATGTGGGAAGTATAGTTTCAGGTTAGAATCAAAACCCAGCCTGTCAAGACAGCTGTAACTGTAAATGCAGTCTACCTTAAAGATAATTTAGTAGATGAATAGCAGTAAGTGCCTTGAAAATAACATCTAGCAGACAATGGCACGTGAGCTAGAAAAGTATCCAATCAAACTGTGGGGAAGTTATGAAGAAATTTAGGTAGAATTCAGAGCCCGAGACCTAAATTAATTCTTCCACAGAGGCATATCAAACAATAACTTCTGCAGTACGACCTCAGCTCCACCCTTCTAGGACTGAAAAGAAAAAGCTCATTCTGTATGCCCAGAAACTGACAGCAAATGTACCAGGAGCCATGTCATTGCCAAGTGTTGGAGAGAACTTATTCATTTTTGCTGCTTATCCAAAATGCAACAGGCAGCCCCAGCATTTGACCTACAGCATGAACTTGATTCAGGGCTGCAGTGATAGCTCAGGTAACAAAAGTTGCTGAGGTTTATAGCTGACTCTGAGGTCCCTAGAACTATTCAAGGTCAGGTTGAATGGGGCTCTCAGCAACCTGATCTAGAAGAAAATGTCCCTGCTCTTGGCAGGGGGGGTTCTACTAGATATCTGAATATGAGAAAGATTTATTTTGGTGATGGCTTGAAGGAATGTGCATAAGAATGTGTATTACTCTTTAAAAAAGTCTCAGAGAGGAGATAAGTTCTTAAAATGTATTTATTTTTACATTGAAATTAACATGTAACTTAGAACCACTTCTCCCCTGCCAAAAAAAAAAAAAAAAAAACAAACAAAAAAAAAAAAAAAACCAAAACTAAAGCATCCCATAATGTTCATTGTTTCATTGTTTATTAATTTGACACAAGTTAGTTACATTTTTAATGAGCCTATTATACCATTATACAATGTAACTGTCAAGCACCAATCTGACCCTGAAAATACAATGAACTCACAATAGTTTCAAACCTTCCTCACAAAGCTGTGCTTTTCTGTGTCCACTTAAAATTCAGGTTCTCTTGTGCTAATTAGAGGGTTGGAGGGTTAACAAGACTGTGTCTTTCCTATAGTGCACCTACATGCTCAGAAGACTCACAAAACATTTTAATTTAAATCCCGGATTTTTTTCCCTCAGATTTCTTCTAACAGCTACAATTATTTTTAGGTATTATAGTGAAGACTCTTATTTCTGAGAACATTTCAGCCTTTTAGTAACATATATACAGCTCTGATCTACACATTGACACTGGTTACAGATACACACTATGAAGCATGAAGCATTGCTGAAAGGAAATAAAAATGGCTGTGCCATTTTGTTTGTTCTTTAACCTTTTTAGTCTCTGGAGATGAAGAGTGTTTCTTATGACTACAAGGTACAAAAGAAAATAAATCAAAAAAAGCTAGCTTCTGAAAAAATCCTGTAAAAATAGGGAAATTAATTTTAAAAAAATATAGTTTGTATATTGTGGGAACACCACATAGATTTTTCTAGAGAGGATAGAAAAAGAGTTTCCAGAGTACATACTATGTGATAGGAATAATTGCTTTGCAAAGTCATCTTTTCACAGATTTCAACACTTTTTATTTTAGTGTTCCCTTAAAACATGACCAATAAGTACCTCTACAACTTCAAAATATATATCGAAGGCTACTGGAAAAAAGTATAATTTCACCTTCATTTGGGACTTGGTGAAATATGATGTAGGTGGTGGGTGAGAATGAAAAAAAAAATCTACTAAGATGTCTTCACTTTCCTCAAGAGCTTTTAAAGCTCTACTTGAACAGTTACTAGCTATTGGATCTTCTTATTAGTTATTATAGGTGAAGATTCAGAAATACTTTGGTTCCTAATAAATTCTGTGCTGTTGACCACAGCAGGTGTTCTGCAACTCTTTTTAGCTACCTGTAAGGGCATAGTTTAAACATATTATAGTACTTTCTTCACAGTCTTCACATGGACAATACTGTATTAATAAAGACAGCAATGCCATACAAAGGAATTTTATATGACCAAATGTTGTGATGTTAGTGATGTTTCAGTGAAGGTATCTCTTGAGTTTCTGGAGTTGAAAGACTCCACTGTATGCACTCACTAAAGTTGCCTATGCCTCAGCAGACTATTTATTACTGACTGTAATATGACAGTTGTTGCTTCTTGATGTTTTGGAGAGGGAATGACACTAGAGACAGGGAAGAAACGATTATTTCTACTTCATTCATGCTGTTGAAGCAAAGACTGTGGTCATGGAAAGTGAAAAGATATGAACACAGAAAAAGCATACTTGGGACTTGAGAGAATTCAGTATGGCATGGCAAAAAGTGTTTCCATTGCTATTCTGATAGTAGTGACACTAATTTTTATATTCTTTTTACTCTGCAGTAAAAAGATCATGGGTCTGATATGGTCTCATAATATGATTCATCAAAATTTTCTCATCTACAGAAAGAAAGAATAATGTCTAAAGGCATCTAGGTGTCTAAACCAAGTGGAGTTATTGATATCAATTTTTAATTGATAATGATATGAAGTCCATACTTCATTGACTGTAGAAGTATGTAGCTAAATGTAAAAAATTATGTAAATTTAGGTAAAGTATTTTAGATATATTTTAATTTAAAGACATTAATGAAGTGAAAGTAAAGTGACAGCTATCTACAAAATAATGTCTATATGTAGCCTATCTCTGTGGAAGCATTAAAATTTTTTCTTTAAGAATACTTTTTTCTGTGAAAAATTAATTTTAGATTAATAGAATCCTTTAGCTTGAAATACAATAGCCTAAATTAATTCTTTTTCTTGTATTATTTTGTGGAAAATATGTTTGTTTGTTGGTTTGGGTTTTTTTTCCATGTTCATAGCTTAGTAGTGTTTTTGGCTCATCAGCCAGGGAGGCTTCTTCATGTATTTCAAAAGCCTAATAGTAAAAACCTTGCCACACATTCTCTTAACTATGGTCACTGCTGTTGATGTGCCAAGGCACCCAGCCAGTACAAGTCCCAATTATTTTTCTTCCCCAGGCAATAAACATTTTCACTACCCTCCCTACTCTCTTCCAATTCATATAGTATGCCATGCAAACCAATCAAAAGTGAAGTGAAGGAAATGCTCACCAATTTCAGGCATTTGTCCAGGCAGTTGATAGCAGAGGCAGAGCCTGGACACAGCCAAGTAACACTACACAAAATCAAGCCCACTTTTAACTCACTGCCTTCCTCTCAGAAGACACAAAAGCTGAGCCTCTTGCTGAGCTAAAGACTTGGGTACAGGATGGTGAGAGACAGGGAAATGGAAGATGAATGAGCAGAGGACCAAGAGGGAGGGCGGAAGGGTGGAAGGGTGGAAGGGTGGAAGGGTGGAAGGGTGGAAGGGTGGAAGGAAGGAAGGAAGGGTGGAAGGAAGGAAGGAAGGGTGGAAGGAAGGGTGGAAGGAAGGAAGGGTGGAACGAAGGAAGGGTGGAAGGGTGGAAGGAAGGGTGGAAGGGTGGAAGGGTGGAAGGGTGGAAGGGTGGAAGGAAGGAAGGAAGGAAGGAAGGGTGGAAGGAAGGAAGGAAGGAAGGAAGGAAGGAAGGAAGGAAGGAAGGAAGGAAGGAAGGAAGGAAGGGTGGAAGGAAGGAAGGGTGGAAGGGTGGAAGGGTGGAAGGGTGGAAGGGTGGAAGGGTGGAAGGGAGGAAGGAAGGAAGGAAGGAAGGAAGGAAGGAGGAAGGAAGGAAGGAAGGAAGGAAGGAAGGAAGGAAGGAAGGAAGGAAGGAAGGAAGGAAGGAAGGAAGGAAGGAAGGAAGGAAGGAAGGAAGGAAGGAAGGAAGGAAGGAAGGAAGGAAGGAAGGAAGGAAGGAAGGAAGGAAGGAAGGAAGGAAGGAAGGAAGGAAGGAAGGAAGGAAGGAAGGAAGGAAGGAAGGAAGGAAGGAAGGAAGGAAGGAAGGAAGGAAGGAAGGAAGGAAGGAAGGAAGGAAGGAAGGAAGGAAGGAAGGAAGGAAGGAAGGAAGGAAGGAAGGAAGGAAGGAAGGAAGGAAGGAAGGAAGGAAGGAAGGAAGGAAGGAAGGAAGGAAGGAAGGAAGGAAGGAAGGAAGGAAGGAAGGAAGGAAGGAAGGAAGGAAGGAAGGAAGGAAGGAAGGAAGGAAGGAAGGAGGAAGGAAGGAAGGAAGGAAGGAAGGAAGGAAGGAAGGAAGGAAGGAAGGAAGGAAGGAAGGAAGGAAGGAAGGAAGGAAGGAAGGAAGGAAGGAAGGAAGGAAGGAAGGAAGGAAGGAAGGAAGGGAAGGAAGGAAGGAAGGGAAGGAAGGAAGTTGGTCTTGGCTAAAAAACCCCAAATTTATCTAACTTCATGTCAGTATATGCCGACAGATTTCTCTGTTTAGATGAAAAAACAACTGAATCTTGCAGCTTACTAATAATCATTAGAGGGATCAAGCACCTCTTTCATGAGAAAATAGGTATCACTGAACTTTTATTTGACTTTTTTCTTTCCCCCCTCCATTCAATTCTCCCATCCCTTTCTCCTATCATTGACGGACATCTCAAAGAAAGTTAAAGTTGTGAGAGCAGACTGTTTTGCAGTTTGGTCTGTTTCTCTGTGGTTTTGAGTCTTGTTTTTTCCAAAATGACTTGTAATTATGAATTTATTTTTCTTGATTTAAATGGAATATATTAACTGCTTTGACCCTTTATTAACAAAGCCTATTATAGGAAATAAAATGTCCATATTAATTGACTTATTTTCTACTCTGCAGGGGAAAAAAACCCCAAACATTCCCCTCTTTGCAAATGCTCCTGTTACTCACAATTCAACATACTTTAGGCAAAAGATTTTCTTTTCATTTCCTTTTTTTTCCTTTTTTTTTTTTTTTTTTTTTTCTCATGGAAAGACCTCTAATTTAATATGCTAGAAATTGGCTTTATTATGGCCAGGATCCAATACCAATTTTTTTGTTTTATTTATTGTTTAAATAAAATCTAAGGTGAGCAGTTTAACTTAATATTTTCTTATACTAAAAAAAAATGAGTCCTTAGTTAATGGCAAAATATTTGGTTTTAGAATTTTAAAATTAATGTTTTTCTTTGTTATATTTAAAAGTTTCTATGCCTTCTCTTTAAGAAAGACTGATGGACTCTGTCCTTATAGGAAGGTGAAATACTAAACTTCTGTTGATCAAAAAGACCAAAATGTGAACAAAACTTTTAGATAATTTTTGCTAATTTCATTAAAAGCATTTTTTTTTACCTTTTAGCATTTTTTTTCCTAACATCCTTCTAGATTCTTGTGTTCTGCTAAATATGTAGCAGTGCAAGCACTAGGAAATAGAATGTTAAGAAAAGGTGAAGTCCAACTACTTGGAAACTGTGCTGTTAATTAACAATTACAAGGACAGTGTATGCAAATTGAAATAGGTCCCAGACTTCTTACCTTGGAAAAGTTCCATGATGTGCAGATGTGAAGGGAAAACATCTATTAAGGATTCAGGTAGACAAAATTGTCACGCCTGATACAACTGTCCAGAATATAGATGAATTCTGTTCACTTCATTCTGCTCATAAAATGCTTTGCTATGTTGACATTTGGAACCCCAGAGGATAGCCACACTTCAGTGAACTGATGTTAGATATTGGTTCAGCTGTATCAGTTCTGCCGGAACCTATTTACTAGCTAACAAAATCTAAATTATATTTGGAAGCTTATTTGAAGAAAGCAATCCTTGTGCTTCATTGCCCTAGTTTAATGCACTGATGATTCACTACACTTGTCTACCCATGTAATTCTTCAGAGAAACCTATTTTTAGCGACCACAAACAAAAATATCAAAAAGAAAATCAAGATTTTTTTTTCTGTTTTCTGTTAGAAGTGTTACTCATGTAATAGAAATTAAAATAATAGCAGTACTTTCACTATATGAACCAGTTAGAATTTCACTTGAAAATCTAAAATGTACCCTACCTGCCTGTTAGCTGTTGCTTTTGAAGAGCACAGGTGTCCCAGAAGTCCCATGTCACTTCTGCCAGTCATTTGTGAATGACTGATAAACTGTGCTCTCTCAAAAACAACTAAATTCAGATTTTAAGGAACTGGGTCAAGCCTTTGCTCAGAGTAAATAGGATTAAGGAGATTTAGTTAGCTGACACTTCACTTGGTAAGCTGAATAGCTCTGCTGTCTTCACTGACCATGAAGACTAGATTTCCATTAGCTATCCATTAGCTCACTTGCATATGTTTACACTTACATTGTTAGGTTATATGATAAAAGCTTGTCTGCACACCAACATACGAATCCAAAGAGAAATGGCAGATGGGGAAGACCAAACAATACCTTACCCTGGCTAGGACAGGCCCAGCACAGGAGAACCATCACAAGCCCAGAGGAGGACAGGGGTACAATATCAGGGAGAACCTCAAATTAAAATGTCAGAGGAAGAAACACCATATACTGGCTGAACACCTTGTATTGGCTCTTCCCAGGGCTGTCGCAGACAATTCAGCCCAAGTGTGAAACCCATCAAGGTAAGTCAACACTAAAGCTCTTGTAAAACTGACTGTGGCCAGGTGGTGGGGGGGGGAAAGGGGGTGGGAATGCTGTCTGTGGATATGGGATGCAAAGGAGAATCAAATAAGGACTGAAATGCCAGGGACTTCTTGTGAGATTCTTAGGGAAGGAAGCAAAAGTGGGATAAGAAAATAATTTAGGTGATTTGGAGAGGAACAAAGATGGGAAAATGGAGGAAAAACAGTACACTTGTTTTCCCTGTTCTTGTTCATCAATGTCTGTGCAGTTCTGCATTTCTGTGTACTAGCCTGGGTGAGGGGAAACTTCATTCTCTGTCTGTGTCTATGTGTGTGTGTATGCAGCTCTGAATGCAGAAACTGGTTGGGGACCTTGGGTCACAAGATGTTCATGGTGCTGCATCTAGATATAAAAGTGAGTGTCTGGGCACTGGGTCAGTGAGTGGACAGACCAGGTTAAGTTAAACTAAGTGCCAGACACTGGGTTGGACAGGTATTCTATTTTTTTTGCAAGTGTAGGAGTTTCATTTGACATGCCTCTACCTGAAATTTCTGTTTAATTAATCAAGATATTTGGGAAAATGAACAATAAGACACAAGGATAAGCTAAAAAAGCAGGCTAAGTCATTACCAAAGGAGAAAAGCCTTGCTTTTCCATCTTTTCAATCATCAGATATGCAGAGTTCACAAAAGTGTGTGAGTACCAACAGGTGATTTATGGTCAGCCATTACACTGAAAATATGAAGTATTTACTTGCAGTAGTTAGGAGGTAAACTTGAAAAAGTATTTGTGTGACTTAAAGGATTCATTGGATAAAAGAAATAACAAAATGTCCCTTCAACAATCCTGATATAATTCTGTAAATTTCAGAAAAAAAATTCAAGTAACTCTAATTAAGAAATGACTAACCAAATTAGTGTCTTGTAATGCATATCCTAATAACAGGAACCAGATGCTACTCAATCTTGATGAGTGTTGATGTCAGTGCCTGGAGCTACCACAGAGAGACAGTGTATATTAATACCACATTCACTTAAATTGGACACTAGCACTGTCTGCCATAGGGACCACCTAAGGCAAAAAGCTTACTTACATATCCCTATTTCTATAAATATTTATGTAGTCATGTACTGGTTCTGTGTTATTTAGTAGCTCACACAAGGAGGGAGACATTTCACTTTATTAATATCCTGGTTTCATCTGGGACAGAATTCATTT
Organism: Vidua chalybeata; assembly: GCF_026979565.1. Taxonomy (NCBI): domain Eukaryota; kingdom Metazoa; phylum Chordata; class Aves; order Passeriformes; family Viduidae; genus Vidua; species Vidua chalybeata. The sequence goes on along the minus strand of NC_071531.1, from coordinate 43,451,523 downwards.
TCCTCATAGTAGCAGGTACAGGGCTGTGTTTCTTGGCTTTATGATGAGAAGAATGTTGATAACACCCTGATGTTTTCGTTGTTGCTAAGCAGTGATTACCCTCAGTCAAGGATTTTTCAGTGTCTCTGCTAGTAAGGACTTATACAAAAAGCTGGGAGGGAGCATGGCAAGGACAGATGACACAAACTGGCAAAATGTATATTCCATACTACGGAACATCATGCCCAACATAGAAACTGTGGGAGTTACCTGGAAGGTTACTCATCACTTTTTGGAAATGAGCTGGGTATTGGTCAGTGGATTGTGAGGAATGGTATTGTTCATCACTCATTTCTTTTGCATTGTTATTCTCTTCCTGTTTCCTTATAATGGCGCTAATAATAATAATAATTTCTATTATTATTAATAATAATTTTAATATTAATAATAATAAAATATTTGATATTAATGATCTTTTATCAGTAATTAAATAATAATAATTATTATTATTATTACTTTTTTTTTGTTCAGTTGTTAAGCTGTTATTATCTCAACCCACAAGGTTTATCTTTTCTTTCCAATTCTCTTCCCAATTTGTTGTGTGTTACTTAGTTGTCATTTGGGGTTAAACCTGACAAGTAAACCAATAACATATTGTAGATGTCAAATATTTCTTAGCTAGAAATAGACTCACAGAATCAGAATATTGTTTGTGTTGAAGGTGATGTTTAACAATCACCTAGTGCAACCTCCTGACCATAGGCAGGGACACCTCCTACTAGACCAGATAGTTCACAGCCCCATTCAAACTGTCCTTGAACACTTCCAGGGATGGGGCACCCACAACTTCTCTGCGCAACCTGTTCCAGTGTCTTGCCACCCTCACATAACAAATCTTCCTTATGTCCAGTCTGAACCTACTCTCTTTCAGTTTAAAACCATTGCCTTTGTTCTATCACTATAGGCCCTTGTGGCAGCAGTTCTCTGAACACAGAAACACATAACTTTCCCAGGCATCGTCCTGGGGCTGTGAGAAGATCAGAGAAAAGAATGACAAATAATTCTTATCTTCACTTGCTGCACCTGATGTTGTGAATATGTGGAATGTGTTATGGAGATTTGTTTACCAAAGGGTGGTTTCTTGATTGGCCAATGATGATGGTGTTTGAATTGAAGGACCAATTGGGTCCATCTGTATCATGACTGACTGTAAGGGTGATGGGTTTCATAATAAGTATAGTATAATAAAGTGGTTGATCAGCATTCTGAGAAGCATGGAGTCAATGCTAATTATTACCTGGCTGGGGGCCTGCGATGGATGACAGGCCTTCATAAAAAGTCTGTCTCCATCTGTCAGCCAAACAAACATACAAGCTATACCTCCAACAGAAAAGTTTGAGTTAGTCCCAAAATGAAAAAATGATTTTTAACAGTGTAAACTTCCCAGTACCTCAGAGGTGCTATTTTCTCTGGAGTCCAATCAGAGACTTCCACATTCTTAAATATGTCAACATAACGTCAAAAAAGTCTTAAATTAACTTAAATACATCTTGCCATGGATTTCATTTTACCTGGCTAGAGAAAACATGTATTTCAGAAAGGAAGCTTTTCACCTTCATTGATAAAAGTCCACTTGCAGACATTGTGAACTCAGACTTTTCTACGTTCATTAAATCCCCACACATTGATAAGGAAGTTCAAAAATTTTAAGAGGCATGTACAGAACTGAAATGTAATTTCAGGAAATTGTATTAAATATGGATTCAAGTAAGAACAGGGGTTACATGCTTTCCTTTTTTTTCTAAAAAGAGAAACCCAAACTATAAGATAAAGTTTTCTGTAGATGCATCTGTGATAAACTGCTTATAGCCTTGGATATGTTATGTAAAAAGAGAACACTAATTTTTTTTTCAAAAGCTACGTTAGGAAAGTTAATTAGGTAATGTCCCCACACTGCTACTGAAATGCAAAGCAGCATGTAAATTCAGAGCATTCTTTTAATTAGTATTATTATATTACTCTTTTATCAGGTGCATTTTCAGCAAAATTTGTCAAACTTTTGTTTAGACACATGCCCAAGGAATCTTTGAAACAAGCTGTTATATGTTTGAAGTACATAACTAAGATTAAACATTACAGATGACAAAACAGGGGGGTAAAATCCAGACTTCTCTCACATATTTCAGAGATAGATTATAAAAGCCATATATATTTTTCTGTATGTTGTTGTGACACATTTAAGTGAAGGCCAAAATCACATAGAGAGCTCTGGGGATTTGTTGATCAAAGCAATTGCTTCCAGTTTGACATGCATAATGAGACAGCCCTTTAGCTGTAACTCACCACATGTTTGGAAAAGGAAGTGTAATGAGGAACAAAGATCCACAGCAGATTTCTTTAGATTGGATAGAGAAGCATGCCCATGCCCCAGTGCTTCTGTAATGGCAGGCAACAGAATCACCCACTTCTTCAGGATTAGCCTTAGAAAGACTATCCAAAATCATATTGACTGAATCACCTAGAAGTTCATGCTATCAGAGGGGAAAAGTACTGTAAAATAAGTGATGCATACTACGTAACTCTGTGAAATGCAGGCATATTGAAGTTGTAAACACTTAGAAGCCTCTTATGAGGGACTTTTCACATGTCACATAGAGTCAAAAACCCTTCAACCCATAGAGACAGAGGCAAATAAAATACTATGTTCTATTGCATGCTTTGAATTCTCTGCTCAGCTTATTAAAGATTAATTTGTGTAGCTAAATTTGCTTACATTAACCATTTAACTACAAAATCTCATTTGAAATAGTAATAATTTTATTCATTTTAGTAAGTGTAATCATGATTGCCATATACTTCACTGCCTGAAGACTTGTTCATCATGCATTTAATAATAAAATTATGCTACTATGAAAAATTTTAACTCTTTACAACAAATTAGATATGTATTACTCAACATGTTTTACACAAAATCCAGAAATATGTAAATGCAAATTTAGTTAATAAAAGTTTGTGGGGGATTGTGCTTTAAATTTCAAACTACAGCCTGAAATAACTGCATCTTTGTGTAAGAAAGCCAAATTTTGAGTTTGTTTTGTTTAATGAGAATGATGGCTGTGTTACGGGTCTTGTAATGTAGCAATAATTCAAGATGTGTAGTCAATAATTTTAATTTTACTCCTGCATCACCACAGAAGACAATTATAACTGTGAATATTTGTAAAGAAATAGACAAGTATTAATATTTTTAGACCTGTTGAATAGTTCAACATATTAAATGTTTTAATTCTCTATAAATCCATAAGCCATAATAATTAATCATTAAATTCACAAGATAATTACTGTCATTAGTCTGATAATAAATCTAAACAGTATAGGCACAGTGTATGTCAACAAGATTACTGTCTCAGACAGTTCACAATTAAAATCAACTTAAAGCATAATTTTGGAGAAAATAGTAACATGGCACACATTACAGATTACCACATTAAATGAATCCCATTGTGGTGGTTAACCTTGGCTGGCATTCAGACCCTCCTCTCTCCCCCAGTTACTCTCTTCCCATCTTTGAAAAGGCAGGGAGCAAATAAGAGGGAAAAGCTCATGGATGATGACAAGGACAGGGAAATGATGACCTATTTCTCATCATCACAAACAGAGCAAATTCAGGGAAGATGAATTAATTAATTGCTGGTTTAAAAATAATAAGATAGGTTATAGGGTAGGATAAAGTTGTGGTTATTTTGCTAACACTTTTTCTCTGCCTCTCCTTCTCCCAGTCTTGTCTTGCTCCAGCACAGGGTCCTTGACAGAGATTTCAGTCCTTCAGGAGCAGACTTCTCCAGTGTGGTTGCCTCACAGTGTGGAGCCACAGCTCTGGCCAGAAAACTGACTTCAGCATGTGCGGCTTCGGTTTTTCTCGCCCCGGTCTCGGGTGGCTCAGAAGCCCAGCTAACGCTGCCCTTTGGAGGGACCGGGGCTGCCGTGTGTCCAGCAGGCAGCTCTAAGGCTGAGCCTTTGTGTGGGTTTGCCGGTTTAGTAGCCGAATGCTGAGAGGAGACAAAGGGATGAGGGAGACACACCTTGTCCTGTGTGACAATGGCTGGGGCGGCCATCTCCTAGCACATGCAGGGGCAAAATGGCGCCGGGACAAAGGAGGCATGGGGTTAAATAGGGGGCGGGCAGACAGGGGCGGAAGCCCCCCTTCCCCAATGGAGACAGACGACAAGGGAGTCATGTGGACCACGGCAGCCTATGGGAACATAACAGGGGTGGATACAGGGTTCCGGGACAAATAGGAATACAGGGATGGGGTGACTGTCACAGAACTTTCAGGAACGAACAGGGGGTGGCTTCAAGACTGACATGGGAAAGCTCCAATGGTAAGTGACTTGGAGTGAACCATTGTGAGGGGAAAATGGGGGTGCATGGAACCGACTAACTAACATTTATTAAAACCCCTCGCTGAACCAACCCAGCATACAGCAAGCATGTGCTTCTCTCCACAAGCTGCAGGTCCTGCCAGGATTCTGGTCTGGTGTGGAAACCTCGGTGGGCTGCAGGATGAATTGGTGCAGTGGTCCTGTGGTCCTCCAGCTGCTGCAGGGACACAACCTGCTTTGCCATTGTCTTCTCCACAGAGTTTAGGGAATCTCTGCTTCTGTACCTGGGACACCTCCTCCCCCTCCTTCTTCATTGATCTTGGTGTCTGCTGAGCTGTTCCTCTCTCACAGCTGTTCCACAGTGTTTTTTAGGCTTTCTTAAATATGTTATGACAGAAGAACTTACAGCATTGTTGATTGTCTCTGGCCAGCAGTGGATCCTTCATGAAGCCAGTTTGAACTGTCTTGGTGTAACGTGGTGACAGCTCCTGTTCTCACAGAAGCCACCCCTGCAATTTGCCCCACTTCCAAAATCTTGCCATATGAAAGCAGCAGAGTTCATTCTATCTATATATAAGGTGCTAACCTCTTGGGTCATGTTTCTGTTTGGCTATTAAAATATAGTAATGATTTTCTTGTCTTTGGGAATAAGAGGCTCAGTAAACCAGCTTATCTCGCCATGGCATAAAATGTAAATGCAGACATAGTATTGATCCACTGGTAACTTAGGAAGCAAATTCATTCAATATGTAACAAATGTAAATACATATAACCATGTTGGAAAAAGTATTTTAAAATCATTATTTTTAACTAAATTTAGAGACTTTTTTAATCTTAGTCAGAAATACTATAAGTAAGGGTCTAATAGTGCTGGCAATTTTCCAGTGAGGTTCAGCATGACGATCGAAAATGTTCTCCTATTTCTGAAACTATAAATCAAAAACTATCCAAACACAGGGAAAGAAAAGCTGGGGTTTGGTTTTGTGAGTGCATTTTTTTTGCATTTCCCTCCTTGAGATATCTAAAGGCACAGAGTTTCTAATGAACTCCGTTTCATTTTGAATCTCTGGCAATGGGTTACATGTTTATGATTCTCAAAATTCAGTTTATATTAATTTCATTAAGACACCATAAATTCTCAGCTAATCAGAATGAACTTAATCTAACAAAAATGTCATTTGAAAAGTAAGATTGATTGACATATAGTTCAATAATCTCTTTTTGAATAATCATCTATGGATGATTAATTTTGTGATTCAAATGCTTGATGGAAAACATGAAAATATTTTATTTCTGTTCTTACATTTTCAGTATATAAACTTTTCCTTGTTTTTTTTCTTGGATATTCTTCTGTTCCCTGTTAAAATATATTTCCACAGGCAACTTATTATAGTAATGCATAAAAGCTATTCTTGATAAACTCTTGTTTATGAAACCATTGGTGTATAGAAATGAAAAAATGTGTTTCATGTACATGTTACTTCCAGCCAGCATATAGGAGAAAAGAGAGTCTTAAAATGTTCCTTTTTTTTTTCGTTTGTACATATTTGCATTTAAGAGGAACACTTCAAATAATAAAAAAGCTCCAACAACACTGACAAAAAACCCCAAACCAAACAACTGTGGTTTTTCACCTTTTGTTTAGCATGCCATTATGGAATTTTTGATTATTTATATTCACTATCATAGCACAATAAGAAATGTGAACACTTGAAGGTACAAAAGGCATCTATTAACACTACATTACCTCAAGTGAAGCTTCTGTGTTTTCCTTTGACTGGTTGTATAATGTTTGGCTAAAGAAGATTAGCATAATTGATTCTAACTCCCTTGCTGTATTAATAAATTATGTAGCAGGAAAAAACCTAATTACTAATGAATGATTACTGAAAATCACCAGGTAACCTGTCTGAAATTACAATATAATTAATTGCAATATTCTTCTTTAAGAATATTATTCTAGAGAGAAAAAAATCCAAGTAGAGGGCATATTGCACAAATATATCAAGAAGCTTCTAAACACGCTGCGAATTCCATCCTTGTGAAACATTCAGAATGGAAATTCAGCTCTATCACTCCCCCTTCCCAGCTGGACGGGGAGAAAAAATAAGATGGAAAATGATTTGTAGGTTTTGATAGAGCATTCTACTAAAGTAAAAGTGAAAGTTTGTGCCTGCACAAATAAGAAAAAAAAAAAATCTCTGATTCCCATCAGCCAGCAACATCCAGCCACTTCTCAGGAAGCAGAGTTTCAGAATATGTAGAGTTTGCTTAGGAAGGCAAACACTGCAAATAATGAGTTCCCCCTCTCATCTTTCCCTTAGCTTTTATATCTGCACTGGCATCATACGCTATGGAAAATCCCTTTGGTTTATTTGGGTCAGCTGGCCTGGTTGTGTCCCCTCCCCAGATCTTGCCTTTCCCCAGCCCCTTGGTGAGGAGGAATTTTGGAGAGAGAGTGCTGATGCTGTCAGCCCTGCTCAGCAGTAGCCAAAGCACTGGGGTGTTACAGATGCAAAGCACAGCACTGTGAGGGCTGCTAAGGCAAAATGAGCTCCATCCCAGCCAGACCCAATACAGGGAGGCACACAGCTTTTGGGGAGGAGAATCTCATGTAATCCCATTGGTGATGTGATGGAAGACTGAAATTGCCTTGGTAACAGTATTGGAAACACCAAATCTGGGTATGGATATAGAAAATAAATATAGGAAAACTGAGACCAGTGAAAAAAATTTAGGTTTTGACACATTGTTTATTGAGAGGTACCAAGGGTCAGAAAGGGAAAGGATCAAGGCATGTGGGCAAGGAACAAGTATGGAAAAAGAGAGAGAAGAGGGAGTGAAAATGGCTGGTGAACTGTAAGCAAGCATATTTTTCTATTTGAACCCTGCCCCTAATCACTGCAATTTGTTCTATCTTCTTATTAAATCATGTGCAAACTGAGGTTTTGTGTGATTTCATTATTTCAGTCATAATTTGCATGTGTGAAGAGAGGTTTAGATGTCGACAACTGGAAATACTGACTTATACAGCCAGCTGCTGTATATATATGTAATTTGCTAACAAATGACCAGACAATGAACAGGAGACCCACATCTAAAAAAAAAAAAAAAAAAAAAAACAACCAACCAGCCCTTGATCCGATGAGTTTATAAATTATCTGGGATTTGGGCATGGACATTAAGCAGACTTAAATAATGTCATCTAGATATTTCATGGAACTTTGTCTGTCATTGGCTGCTAAATTTAGATAGTTTGGGGTGACAGGACCTGTGCATCCACCAGTGACCCTTAGTCCTAATCTGCTGGAAGGAAAAACAGCCCTGTGCTGCTGTGTTCATATTTATGTGAGAGCAATTGATGGTTTTTTGGGTGCTGTTAACCTAGTTCTCTGTGAGGAGCCAAGCTGATGTTCTCTGCATGTGTGCATGCACATCTGTTTGAGTATCTGTGGGCTCCAATTTGCTGCTTGTCAGACTTGGAAAAGGACCCATCAACATTCACTTCTTCCTCTAGGAAAGGTGCTAGGGTGGACTGGATTTGATTTAAATAGACTAGGAAAAAAAAAAAAAAACTGTGTTCTGAATTTCACTGGGAATTGGCAGCTCCTTAACATAAATTCTCTATCTTCTGTGAAGTTATCCTACTTTGAATCACTAGTTCAGTAATTAAAAACAAAAGGCATTCAGTTCTCGTCTTGACTTTGATATAGTTACATGCATGTGTGTGTGTGTGTGTGTATGTGAATAGAGATAGAGGCAAATTAAGTTAGAATTATAAAATTTATATTTATTACTTGATTAAAGATTCCTGAGCAGTTGCCTTCAATTTTTTTATCATAACTATCACAAATTCCCAAATATCTGAGATATGATAAAATATATTACTTTTATATTTTCATTTGTATTTGTCATATTATTATTTTTGTCACATTATACTGTAAGTTGCCAAAGAAAGACCATCTAGTTGCATTCTACTGTGAATTACAAAAAGGACTCTGAACCTCTATTATTAAAATGGTCATCCATTTTTATCCAATTTCCTCACTATCTTTTATCTACAACTTGCTGCTTTATTCATTCCTGGAACATGATCAGAAGATACTGGTAAATGGATATTATCCCAGACTTCACATGTGGAAAAAAAAAAAAAAAAAAAAATTAAATTCAAGGGCTGTAACTGGAGTAAAGGGAAAGTGGAAAGTGATGACCTCTTTATAGAAGTTACTTCCATCACAGATAATGAAAGGAGAGACTATAAAATTGAAGTCCTACTATTAAGAATATTGCACTTCCCTCTTAAATGTTTGCAAAATGATACCAGTGTTTGAAATATTATGAGAGTATAAGGAAAGAACTAGCCCATTCACTGATTCTGAGTTGAATTTAATCTTGAAAAAATACCTATCATACTTCCTAATTACCAATACCTGTTTCTACATTTCTATAATATAATTTCTAAAATTCATATAATAAAACAAATAATTTTGGGAAATTTTAATTCTGTTGCTATGAATATCCAAATGCTCATTAAAAATTAACACTTTAGTTAATTCCTGTTACATGCACATACTCAGTATCCTGTCATGGGTTAGAATGTGTGGTATAACTCTGGCTGATGCCACATGCACAGCAAAGCCACTTTATCACTACCCCTTCTCAAATAGACAGAGATAACATAAAAAAAAAAAAGGCTGAAGAATCAAGATAAAGACAGGAAGAGGTCACTCATCATCCCTCATACTGTCATAGGGATAACAGACTGGGGAAAATTAATTGAATTGATTAGCAATCAAATCAGAGTATTAAAATAAGAAATGAAATCAAATTAAAAAATGTACCCCCACAACTCCCTTCTTCCTGACCTTAGCTTTATTCCCACTTCTCTAAGTCCTCACTCCCAGTAGAGCAGGAAGGATGGGAAATAAGGGTTGTGGTCAGCTCATCACCCATTGTCTATTCTGCTCTGCTGCTGCTTCCTCCCCTGTGTGAGGACTACTTTCTCTGTTCCAGCATGGGTTCACTCCCACAGGAGACAGTCCTCCATGAACTTTTCCAGTGTGAGTCGCTCCCACACTATAGTTTACAAAGAACTTCTCAGGTGATCACCCCTTCACGCAGCCAAAACCTTGCCACACTAACTCAGTACATATGTTTTAAAGTGTATTTGATACCAGATGTGCAGTGATGTAGATTTATTTTTAGTTAATTATTTTATTTTCTCCCTTTTACAGCAACATTTTGAATTCCCATGTACTAATGGGGTAGAAAATTGTTGAAAATAGGTATCTGCTTGATGCTGATACAACAAAAAGCTTTGAAGTAAGAAGCAAATTCGTGCTTTTATTTCCTCCTATTTTATGTCATTATGTTGGTAATTTTCTACATAAATTAGGGACAAGGCATATTCTATAAGCAGCTGGGAGTAGCCCCACAATCACTAGCCCTTCTTCTTATAAGAGATTTCAACTTACTATATGTCTGCTGGAAATACCATACAGCAGACAGAAAACAGTATAGGAGGCTAAGCATCTTCCTAAAATGTTGGAAAATTATCTCCTTGCAAGCAATATATTTAATTATCAATTTAACTTGCAGAACCAAATCACTTTTTATGCAAAGTTCTCTTTATAAATATTTATAGAATGTAGATATGTTGGTGACATGGAGGAAAGTCTGCATTAAATCCAGCACCCAACACAAACCACAAAGGGATTTCAAAAGACTGATACGAAGCCTAAATTTTTAAGAATAAGCAGGAGAACCAGTTTTGTTCACCTTCATTGTCTTCCATTATTGTGATACATTTGTGCAGATCAGTTAGAATTAAACTACTTAATGTTGTCATTGGAAAAAATATATTAAAGTGGAACTAGACAAGAATGTTTAAAACTGGAGACAGAAAAACATTTTTTAAACAACACTAAGGTAAGCCTGACTTTAATGATATTCAGAATTGAGGAGATTTTAGGATATAATAGGAATTTAGGATATAAATATTGATTTCCAAGAAGGAATTTCATTAAGTGACAATAATTAAAGTAAAATTGCAACCACCTAAACCTTTAATTACAGCTCATATAAAATATAAATGTATCAGATAAAAATTAGCAAATCATTATTAGAACCAAAGTCTTCCACTTAAAAAACGTTTTATGCCTTTTACACATGAAAGAATCCAGCTACATGCCAATCAGGTCCGCTGATTAAGGAAATTTTTTCCTCCACACCACAGCTGATCCTAAAAGGGATCTCAACAGAGAAGTTGAATGGATATCCTAATCTACCAGTACCACTTTAGAGAACTGTTAGAATAACATCGTCTCACACTTTTATTTTGACTTCTGTATTGGTAAATACACAATATTTCAACTGAAATTATAGTGCATGTAGTAAAAAAAAACTAGACAAGTGTTCATAAACTCTTCCATGCCACTGCAGCCCAGTGCTGTTCTGGGAGTTGTTCTGTCTCTTGTTCTTGCTCCTTGATAATGTTAGGTTAGGAACCTTCTTTTCTAGTTTTTCTAGTCACTCTTTTACCTCATTAGTATTTCTTTATTAACTATTGGATTCTTTAACTTCTTTACAGAATGTAAGAACCTGCTTCTTGTATGCAACATCGAATTTAACACAAGTGGTAGACTTCCACTTCATGTAGACCCCCAGATTCTTTCCAAGTTAATATGGTGTCAGACCTGTCTCAGTCTAATTTGTTATAAGTTAGGCTCAATATAAATAATATACTCTGATATAGAGTCATATATTTATAAGCCCATCCTTTGTCAATTTATCTGTCCAGATGTTTATTTTCTTGTTTTATTTTTCTGGTGATGAAAATATCATCTGATATTTACCACTGACTTTCTCAATAACGTTTGAAAATTGCCAAGTGATGTTAAAACTTTAAAGAATATCTGCCTTAATTTATGCCATCTGGTGTTCAATGGCTTTTTGTGGTTAGTTTTCTTAAGGAACTGTTAACATCCCTCAATAACTGAAGGTAAGCATATATCTTTACATTGCTATTAGATGGGCCTCTACTTGTGTGTACATAGGCTCACAGGCATTTACTACAGAAAAAGTTTTTAAAAACAAGTGAAAAACAAAGAGTGTGCTATCACTAAGATAATAATTAGAGAAGAGGGGTATTTAATTACACAATATTAAAAAAAAAAAAGCTTTATCCTTTAGAGGACCTTGCTGCTTTCTCATACATAATGTTTTATGCCTTCATCCCCAGGTGCCACACACCCTTCTCTGAGAGCTTGGGAATATCATTCCCCACTGAAGGTTATTTTGACAATAAGGAATCCTATTTCAGTGTGCACTTTCTTTTCTGTTCGGTTTGTGTTTGGAGGTAGGCTATTTTGTGGTTCGAATTTTTTTTGTAAAAAATACTGGCACCATCAGCACATTTCTGTTGCAAATGAATGCCTTTAAAACTCTTTATGTGTAAAGCAGTAGGAAAAAAATAAACATTCTAAGCAAAAAAAAAAAAAAAACAAGTTGTTTATCCTACTTATTTATTAGCTTTCTCTCAGACCCTGTTTTGGAACACATGAAGTGGCTTATTTAAAAAAAAAAAATCTTAAAACTGGCCCTAAGCAATGTGGTGTAAAGCTGCTTGATCAAGAAACAGGGGTCAATTCATGAGCTTTTATTTAGCAGGCTTGTCTAACAGGACCTCACAATTATGCCACTACCAAAACTGTTGACATTGCTTTACTGCCAACTCAACACTCACAATCTCTGTTTCTCATTCCAAGATGATCTGGAAAGCGATAACTCTGCAGAAGACATGCACTGGTTCCAAACACACTTCCTTAGTGGAAGATAAGCTTTCATCTTATTCTGAAAACAATGATTGAATATGGGAGAAAAAAATGTCCACACTGCCATTATTTAGAATATATTCTACACAACTTGATAGGACTGTCATGCAACACAGGGAAAATAATTTCATTCCCAATGAACAAATTAATACCCTACAAGTACATTTTGGTAAGCAGATACAAATTACTCTAATCTCTTCTGTGCTATAAACTCAGACACCTAGAAATGAGAAAACTTACTAAGTTCCCTCCCATCAGGCAGGCTAGATGGGAATATTCCCAAAGCGATTAATTAATGACTCCTGATCCATGTCCAATCTAATACTATATATATTATATTAAAAAGTTAAAAAAAATGGAGTGGTTTAGCATTCTTTTTCTTCTTGCTTTTGAATGTTTATTTTATCTTTAGTTATAGTGGTCCAGACAGCAAATAGTTACGTCTATTTTCTTAGATTTTCATGTAACTATTAATTTGATTTGGTTCAAATGTTTTAATCCTCTCTGCCTAAACAATGTTCTAATTTTACCTTAATATTTTAAAATATTTTATGCCTTTATGTATATAAATATATCTAACAATACAAATAAAATGGAGAGAAATAAAATTCTGCTGAAAATTAAATATCTTCATATAAATACAATAATTTAAAAAAAAACCTAGAAAATTTTAACTTTTTTTGGATTAAATATAAATAATCTTTATGACATTCAATATGATTATCCTTCAAAAAGCATATACATTATCTTTAGACATTGGGTACAATAATTTTTAAGTTTAAAATACCCCTTCTGTATAATTTTGACAGAAATAGAACTATTCAATTTGGGGAAAAATCAATATAATATTTTTAATTGATTAAAATATGAGATTTATTTATTTTACTTTTTACATGCAATTACTTAATCTAGAATGTGAACATGTTTTTCATAAAGGTGGTTTGCTGTCCTTCAGAGAGGCAATGGCTTTTATAAGACTTCCCTGTAAGGAGAAAAGGTAAAATGTGTTTAAAATCTACAGCTGAGCATCTTTCTATATTTAGTTCAGGATGTTGAAAGACTGATAGACAAAACATTTTCAGAAGATACAGTCTGTTATTTTACCTGCTTCTAAGTTCATAATCTCTTAGCAGTGGGTTGTGTCTCTGTGCATTTGCAGACATATAGAGATATGTTCCAAACAATTTATGAAGCTGTGGTCTTTTAGAATTCCTGAAATAATTGACAAGAGATAAAATATTGATTCTTTTTTCCCCTATAAATCAACCAAATTATACATAGTACCAGAGACACATACAAAAAAGTAGCTATCTAGGTAGACTAGTGACAAGATGAGATAGGAAAGTGAGAAAGAGAAGCTTAAGTCAATTCGCAGCTTCCATATATGCCTATGGAAGAACTTACAGAAAGTTATAGAAAACAAAATAAATTATAGAATAACATCTTACGTACTAGAAGATAACAAATCCCTGACAAGATCTTCAGTTTAGCCTATCTTTATAGCAAAATTTAATGGGGTAAGCTCCATAAATTTATCAAATATTCAAAGCATTTAAGCACATGAATAATTGAATAGATCAAAATCCACAGAAAATAATTAAATAAATGTAGGAAAATATGTCAGTATTTTCAAACTTGCATGTTTACATTTATGTCCCTCTATCCTTATTATGGACTTAACTAAGAACCTAGGCCAGAAAAAAAAGAAACCAGAAAAATTAAGCCCATAAAAATATTCAGTTAAACTCAAAGGACATCCAACCTTAATCAGATATAGCTTCCACTGAATCCAAAAGGAGTGTCTTAATTACTCTAACAGTCAAGTTCTTTAATTGATGGATTGCAATTGGTTGGTTGGTTGGTTGATTGGTTTGCTGTTTGGGTTTTCTTTTGGTTTGCTTTTTCTTTTTTGACATTCAATCACTAATAAGACATACAGAATAAGTTATTATTTGACTTCATGTATTTCTATTTCTCTCCCTGTTTTTGTTTATTCACGTGCTCTGCATACTTGTTTCTTTTCTTTACAGACGTGCTTATAATAACCCCATGCTTATAACACCACCAATAGAATTTAATTTTATTATACCAACAGTTTCAGTATGTAAATTAAAGTAAAATTCATAGGAATTGGAATATTAATAACATGAAAGCATCTTTTTTTATTGTATAAAAACTTTAAAATCTAACTAGTTAATTAATGTTACCTGTACAAAGAGGTTATGTAAAGTTGAATGCCATACTCCACATCTTAAGTGTTTGGGATTTTGAAACTCTTTAAATGAACTCATAAATCATAAGTGAAACTCTGCTAGCAGCAGTATATTGTCTTAATAAGCATAACTGGTGCAGTTGAAAAAGTAGTTCCAGTAGTTCCAATATTTAGCACTTCTTTATAAAAGAGACTTCCATTAGAATTGCATGCTTATTTTCTCATTCATTTTTAAAATTTTTGTAATTTTCCAGTCCTTTTCACGTAACTACATTTTTTTTTCTGTGTAAAGCCAAACACTTTAATGTTCAGTCCATGCAGAATGAAATGTAGAGGTAGATATATTAAAATAAAGTGATGGGTTGCATATACTGAAATATCACTTCCCTTCAATGACATTTTGATTTTCTTGAATCAGTAGACCATGAAAGTTCATTTTGACACATACTAGCTCAAAATAAAATCTCCTCCAGCTCTGCAATATTTTCTTTCTTTTAGTATTTAGGCTACTAAAAAGAAAGAGCTCATGCTCTCATTCTATTTTGATGAAAAAAAAAAAAACAATTTTGTGCTGAACCACAGGAGGCATAGTGGGACCCAGACGTCAAACACTATTGGAAATAAGTGATTTGAATTCTTATACAGGAAGGGGCATGTGCAATACAGAAATAGGTCCTAAAGAATTGAAAATGGAAGAAAACTGCTTGAACTTGAGTACATAATAAGAAATCCACTGAAGTTTGTCATATTCAATGCCAGCAGGGGGAAAAATAATTTGTTTTTCCAAATTCAGGATAGTTGGTGGGAAGGAACAGTTGTTGCTCCAAAAAGATGCAAAGATAGTGAGAGGAAGAGCTACATTGCTTAATTTAAGGTTGTCAAAGAGGATCCTCATCAGTGGTGTATGAAGGAATTGAGATAAATAAACTAGTGAATATTTGGAATATTTTTATTTATGTTTATTTAATTAAAGTAAAATACAAATAAAACTTTGTTTTCTACAACTATTTTCCTGCAGTAAAACTTGTAATGAAAAGTTCTAATGTGTTGCATCCTGGGACTGGGTTTTAGGGGTTCTTATTTATGTTAGCTAGCCGATCCTGTGTATCCCCGCGCTTCCCCTGTGTCGTTCCCCCTGCAGTTTCTGGCCCCATGCTGCCTGCCGTTGGGATTTTCCCCTCTGCCACTCCTGTAACCACTCCCCCATCCAGCCCCGGGAAACCCCGTGCCTGCCGCCCCATCCCCACGATCCCACTCAGCCCGAGGCTCGGTGCCCGCCCCTGCGGGGTTCTCTGGTTGGTCACTATTCTATGTCATCATCGCATCACTCGCACGGTTTGGGGGGGTGGCGTCTGCCCTCCCTATCACATCCCCTATATCCTCCCACTCCCTCCCAGGTCCCGGCGCCATTTCCCCCACGTGGAGTGGGAAGCACGGGTCGCTATCCCCCGCACTGCAGCTCTCAGTGACAATAAAGGCTTCCTGCCTTCCTCGTGAGTGATTTGGACATTCCTTCCCTCTTTACTTCAGATCCCGTAGCGCAATTTAGCCTGCAATAATCCACACTTCCATTTACTAGCCAAAATGAGCCTGACAGAAATCCAACAGTTTACAGAACTTCATGAGCAGAATTGGGTTCTGACAATTAGAGCCCTTGCATTCCAGCTCATAAAAGAAATTCATAGTACTGTGCCAGAAGTTTGTGTCCTGTGTATAGAATAGAGGTGAAAAAAAAAAAATCAAGTCAAGGTTTTTCATCAGATTTCTATAGTAATTCCCTAAGAGTATTTTAATAAATCAAATTTTGCTCATTCTAGAACCTGGAGAGCAAAATTAGTAAATGATGACTATGGAAAGAACTGGTAGGATTAATTTTCTTAAGCAGACATCCAGTTTTTAAAGAGTTAAAAACTGTCTGAAAACTAATGGAAAAAATACCAAATTCTTGCTTAATTCTGTGTTTAAAACAGGTTTACCATTCTGAGATTATGGATTGAGTTTTTTGCAAGAACAGTGTTGTGAATCTGCAGCTTCCACAGCTTTTCCACAAAGCACAAAAGCAATGATTTACCTTCATAACGTGGTGGGAAATTTTATGTTTTACAAGTTGTCTCCAAAGTCTCTTCATAATGTCAACATGAACACAAGGATGTAGCATTTTCTGAATCACATTACCCAGTTTTGCTTCTTATGAAAGAGCAGAAAACCAAAAAGGAAGATGTAAAAAGAATAACTGATAAAATTAGAAAAATATCAGAAGCTACACGTAACATCTAGGTTCTTGTGCTGGCTCATCCAGCATGGTTATGTTCTTTTTGGGAATGTATTAGGTCAATTTGATTGCTATTTCTTTTTCTCCAAATATCCAAAATAGAATGCCATTTTAAAAATTTTTTATGGTCCTTTTCCCTGGCCAGGCATCATAACTATCAAAAGAATCTCCTGGTAGCATGTAATTCAGTTAAAGAGATGTCAACTGTGGGAGATAAAGAACAAGGTAAAGAAACTGGGACACAGTATGAGAGAACTGAGAACATAATCTCACATCTCAGAAACATCTGCACTCCACTGCAGTTTCAATTAACAAATATCATCACTACTGAAGGTTGATCCAGGTTGATCCAACAATGCAGCGAAGTGTCAGTTTTCCAGTCCTTAGTGATATTTCATTTGTATTAGAATATAGACTTTCAGTGATGTCTAGATGTTTGCACTCACAATTGATAAATGCCCCCTTGATCAAAAGTACTTTAAAATCATAAATCACATTTTTTAAAAAAGAAATACATACATACATATATTTATTAAAATTAAATAAGTGGTTCCACTAATTTGTGCATTGCAACATGACTCTAAAGTTGCCACCTCCAATATTTACAAAACCATAACTCATCCCTTAAACTCATTTCCTTAAAGTGTGCATCTTTTGTGCACAGTGGGGAGGAGACCATCATAAAATTTGCGATCCAATGCAGTGGTTAAATTACACCAAAGTTCAGACTGTTTTTCCTTGACATTGTCTCATCTTACAGAAGAATCAGTGCTTTAGCATTCTAAAGAGATATTGAGTAGTAATAGTATCAGGACAAAAAATATCACTGAAAAGGTATACTTTCATCTTGTATCATTTATGAATAATTAAGGTAGATCCTATAAAGTGCCAAAGAAAAGTAACAGAAAACATCCTTTCTTAATCCTGCATTCTCATTCCAGATCTTTTACAGTTCTGAAATTTTCCAAACTACTGGGACTTACATCTAATGATAAAATTATTATTTTTCTAGGCTAGCAGCAAAAGAACCAAAATAATGTGCCTATTCAGATTGATATATTGAAAGGGAGGTGTTTTTGATACTGCAAATGAGAGTCTTCTTATCTAGTTTAAACCAGCAAAACTGCAGGAATTTAACATGATCTTGTCATATAATTGACTGTGGAAGAATATGAAGAGCTTATTTAGGACAGCTCATCTTAATTTTTTAGGACAAACAGAATCATCCCGTTAAAATGCAGCCCTGAGGACTAATTTGGAGTGGACATTTCATTGCATCTAAGTTTCAAAAAAAACCTCAAAGGCAAGGCATAAGACCAAATATCATGTTCACTTTATGTGTGCTGAAGAAATGTGCTTTATATGTGGAGCCAAGAACTAACTAATAACCTTTCAAAGTTGCAGCAATTCAGTCACAATAGGTTAAATATAGTCCAATTTATGCAACTAAGAGAGATTGTTCCAAAGTAATAGAATCGATATGCACACATTTTCTTTCCTCTGTTTCTTTCTTTCTTCCCTCTTTCTTTCTCTCACTCTTCCACTCTTTCCAGTCTCTCATGTCAGTGACTAAGGTCAGTGACACTAGACTTACTTGATAAGAATGGGATGGAGACTGAAAGATGTCAGCACTATCTTGAGGTCTTTGATGAAAAAAGTCTGAGCAGAGGTTGTTCTCTTATATTCATTCTGAATATTTTCTAAGTTTTTTAACACAACTTGCTGGTTTTGAAAGAGGTTTTGTCAGGCTCACAAAGCTGTACTCATTAATGAGCAGAGACTGATTATTTGGTCTCAAATAGGTCTCAAATATCCAGTATAACCTCATGCATGAGGTATTTCCAAGGCCTCTGTCATCTCATACTTGTTGTCCTGGGTCTTGTTTAAATCTCATTTGTCTTCAATATCCCTTAACCAGCTTTGTGGCTCTCTGCTGGACCTGCTCCAGGAGTACTATGTCTCTCTTGCACTAAGGAGCCCAGAATTGGACACAGCACACCAGATATGGCCTCACCAGGGCTGAGTGGAAGTTCAGGGCCACCTCCCTTGACCTGCTGACAATGTTCTTCCTAATGCACCCCAAGATACCCCTAGCCTTCTTGGACATAAGTGTTCACTGCTGGGTCATGGACAACTTGTTATCCACCAGGACCCCCAGGTCCTTCTCTGCAGAGCTGCTTTCCAGGTCAGCTCCCAGCCTGTGCTGTTGTATGAGGTTATTCTTCCCCAGGGGCAGGACTCTATATGTACCTTTGTTGCATTTCAGACAGTTCTTCTCTGCTCATCTCTCCAACTTGTCCAGGTCCTTCCAACGGGCTACACAGCCCTCTGGGGTATTAGCCACTCATCCCAGCTTTGTGTCACCAGTGAACTTGCTGAGGAGGCCTCTGTTCCTTCACCCAAGTCACTGATGCATAGGTTAAAGAATACTGGGTCCAGTATTCAATGCTGGCGGACACCATTAGTGACTGGCTTCCAACTGGACCCTGTGTCACTGATTACAACCCTCTGGGATAACAATCCATCAGAAGATGCATGCACCTGTAAAGACTGATGAAATGCTTTAGTAAATGCTTGTGTGAGGTAGTGTCCCTTGTTCAGTGTCAAAATTGTTTTACAATTCAAGCAGTGATTACATTAGCAAATAGTGTAAAACATTAGAAACCTAACCTATACATTATATGTGTTCACAACCATTTTCTTAGGAGTGCTTGTATAATATTCACAGTAATGGTAAAGTTCACAGATGCCCTACAAAGGTGCATCTCTCAAAATAGTTAAATTTTGAAGGAATCTGAAGTACATATTATGTAAGCCACAGCACAAGAAAGACACGTAGCTTGCTTCAGAAGTGCAGTTTTGATAAAACTAAAACAGTAATATTGACCTACTCAGAAGTCTTGGGCAGATAAAATTTGCAATGGTACCTTTGCTTGCATTTACATCTGGCTCCTTCTCTTTTTCTGACATATTCCCCCCACAGTCCCCTGGTTTTCTTAAGTTATTTCCTATTTTGAGAGACCACTCCATTAAAACCAACCATGTTTTTCTCTATTGTCAAATAAAACTCACCATCTTTCAGAAATTATCATGTATGTTTTGAAAGCAATTTCTTAGATATTTTTTCATATACATCAATCACTTTCCATTTATTTAATTTTAATTAATACAGTGAATTTCATATGCCTATTGCTGTCTTCATTTCTAGTCATTAGAAATCTCGTACTTTAAATTAAAGAAATTAAATAAATAAAAAGTATATTATAGGAGAAATAACAATTCTAGAGATTTCTAAGAAGAAGCTCATTTAGATACTACAACAATTTATCTGAAATAGCGTATATCAAGTTACTATCATTTTAAAATTCATTCACGTATTACAATTATGTTATGCCACCAGGATATTTTACTGTCAAACTAATTTAGACTAATCTTACACAATATAGAATGACTAAATGGAGTAATATGAATCTGAAGTAATTATTAGCACATTTGCTATTGCTACAATAATGAACATCCTTGTGGCTCTGTCTCTTTGTACAATTAATCCTAGCAATTTCATTCTAATCCAAAGAAATTTATTTTATTAGCATCATTGTTCTATATAATATATGTAAGGTAAATATTTGATCTTTGTGGTTTACCCCTCTGTGATTTACCCCTAGAATCATAGAATCATAGAATGATAAAATCATTCTAATCATTCTAGTTGAAAAAGTCACCTAAGATCAAGTACAACCATTAACTTAACACTGACACATCCCCACTAAACCCCAAGTGCCACATCTACACAATTTTTGAACACCTCCAGAGATGTGGATCCAAACACTTCCCTAGGCAGCCTGTTCCAATATTTGACAGCCCTTTCTGCAAATAACCTGTTTTAATATCCAATCTAAACCTTCCTTGGGACAACATAAGACCATATCCTCTCATCCTGCTTGTTTGTTACTTGCGACAAGAGACTGACCCTCACTCTACCTCCTTTCAGGTATTTTTAAAGAGAGATAAGTTCTCCTCGAGCCTCTTTTTCTCCAGGCTAAACAACCTCAGCTTCCTCAGGAACTCCTTCCAGGACTTGTGTTCCAGATCCTTCATCAGCTCCATTGCCCTTGTCTTGACATACTCCCAACAACTGAGTCTTTCTCATAGTGAGGGGCCCAAAACTGAACAGAGGATTCAAGGTACAGCCTCACTAGTGCAGAGTACAAGGGGACAATCTCTGCACTAGTTCTAATTCTGCTGGCCACAATATTTCTGATACAAGCAAGAATGCCACTGGTTTTCTTGGCCACATGGGCACACTGCTGGCTCTTATTTAGCTGGTTGTCAACAAGCACCTCCAGGTCCCTTTCCACTGGGCAGCTTTCCAGCTACTTTTCCACAGACCTCGAGTGCATCATAAGGTTATTTGACCCAAGTGTAGGATCTGGCAGTAGTTCATCTGGTCTGCATATTGGACCTTGTGTTCCCCTCAAAAGAGGATCTCCTATGACAATACTATATCTTTTTTATTTTTTCCTTTATGGAAGTGGTTTTGGCTCTCAGGGCATTTAAGTTGGCTTGGTAGCACATCTAAGTTGGTTCCACTTGCAGAACTTCACACCTATGCTGTCCTGCATGAGATCCTTGTCTCTAAATTGGAGAGACATGGATGTGACATGGAACTTTCAGTGGATAAGGCATTGATTGTATGGTCTCATGCAAAAAGCTACAGTCAACGGCTTGATTTCCAAGTGGAGACCTGTGATGGGTGGTTTCCTCAGGGGTCAGTACTGGGAACAGCACTTCTTAATATCTTTGTTGGTGATGTGGACAACAGCACTGAGAGCACCCTCAGCATGTGTGCTGATGACACCAAGATGTGTGGTGCAGTCAACACACTGGATGCATGCCCTCCAGAGGGATCTTGAGAAGCTTGAGAGGTGGGCTTGTGCAAACCTTATGAAGGGCAAGGCACTACATATGATCATGTTGCCTGAAGCTGTGGATGACCCATCCCTAGAAGTGTTCAAGGCCAGTTGAATGGTGCTTTAAGAAACTTGCTCTAATTCAACTAGGGGTGTCCCTTCTTAGAGTGGGGTGGGTGGTACTAAAAGATGTCTAACCCAAACCAATCTATTAGCCTATAATTAAGCAAGAACACTTTGGAAAGTGAGGTAGACACATGCCTGATGTGCCAGGCCGGAACTTGTTGCCTTATCCCTTGCATGAGTACATTATGGCAAGTGGAGAGAAGATAAGAGATCTTCCACAACCTTTATTATGTCTTCACATTTCCTCTGATCAAAATTTGTGTTTCTGACAAATGCTATGTTATTTCCCTGGCTTGATGAAGGAGGACTTTAGAAAGCAAATATATCTGGTATTCTGTAACACTGGTGTTTTGGGGTTTTTTGGGTGTTTTTTTTTTCTTTTTTTCTTCTATTTAGTTCTTGTGTTTGCCTGCAGGAAGCCAGGAGCTGATTTTGTTAGTAATGAAAAACTCCCACTCTTTTTTCAGCTACTTATTGCCAATCTGAGATAAAATAATCAAAATAAGTTTGTTTTTAAAACTTTCTGTAACTGACAAAAATTGAGTTTCAATTTCTGGAGGAAAAAAAGAAAAGCATGCATATGGGAAGTAGAAACTAGCAGCTGAATTTTGAGATGTAATTTAATTCTGGCTACGGGCTTTCATTTATGATTTTCTATTATGGTCCTAATATTATGGTCCTCATTAATAAGTATTCTTTCTTATGGAACTATAGTACTGCAGTATGACATCTCAGTTTTTAACAGTATGGATCATGATTCACTAAAGCATAACATCACTGGACTAAACTAGTGAATTTTCACACAAAAAATTAACAGATTAAGTGCTTAAAGTATCTAAGTTATTTTTTAATGTAAGTTTAGCAGTTGGAATTTACAAATAACCCCATCCAAATCAGCACAATGTGACTTTACAGCTGTACACTGGAACATGCTTTTTAGGGTATAGATACAGAAATCCTCCTGTAAAATATTAAGAAAAAAAAACAAAAAACATATTTATTGCACTTATTTGTTTTTTCTTGGAAGAGGAAATATTTCCTGCATTAAAATAATACACCTAGTAATTTAATTATTTCTAATCATATGCTAATCACTCTAGCATAAGTGAGGACAGGTAGTGAACAAAGAGTGCAGGGCTGAAGGAAAAGGAATGACTTCAGGAATGGAAAAACAGGCAAAATGAGGATTTCTTCAAGTGAACATATATACTGGGCTTGTGTGGCAAGGTTTTTGTATCAGGAAGACCACAGGGGTAATGGAAACAGACCTGCTGCTGGCCTAAGATGAGCCCATCAGCAATGGGGATAACATATTGGCCTTTTTGATAACATATTTAAGAAGTGAGAAAAATTGCTGCAAAACAGCAGCTGGGAGAAGAGCGAGAATCTGCAAACCCCAAGGTCAGAGAAGATGGAGGGGCAGGAGCTGCTTCAGCTGCAGGAGCAGAGGTTACTCTGCAGCCCAGGGTGAAGACCATGGTGAGGCAAGATGTCCTGTAGACTCTGGAAGTCCATGGTGGAACAGATATCCTCATGCAGCCTACAGAAGACCCCACAACACAGTAGGTGGGTGTGCCTGAAGGAGGCAGTGAGTCCACAGAGATGCTAAAGCAGTCAAGACCCCTTGAGAGAGGAGTCCATGCTGGAATAGGCACTTGGAAGGACCTGTGACCCTGTGGAGGACCCGTATGGAGCAGTCCATTCCTGAAGGATTACAGCCCATGGAAAAGACTCACAATGGAGAATTTCATTGAGAACTGTCACTTGTGGAAGACTCCATGGTGAAGCATGGAAGAGTGTGAAGAAGGAGCAGCAGAGACAATGTGTGATCAGCTGACTGTGACCCCCCATTCCCTGTTCCCATGCATTGCTCAGAGGGAGGAGATAATCAGGACAGAATGGGAGAACAGGATGGAGGAAGGGGTAGGTGGAAGGTGTTCTAATATTTGTGGTTCATGGTTGTATTTGATTTGATTTCTAATAAATTAAATAAATTTTCTCCAGCTGAATCTGTTTTGCCTAAAACAGTAACTGGTGAACAATCTCTTTGAGTGCTCATCTTGATGCACAAGCCTTTTGTTGCATTATTCTTTCCCCTGCCTAGCTAAAGAGGTGAGTGATAGCAACTTTGGTGGTAACCTTGTGTCCAGCCTGTGTCAAATGATCACAACACACAGAAATTCTTGCAGACTAGAAAAAAGCCCAGGAGAATCCTGATGCTATGTGTGGTCAGAAGAATAGAATAATTTAGGTGGAATAGCTTACATGACTCAAGTTCTGCGATGGAAGGATCAAGGCCTTTCGAGATAGATATCAAGAAAGATGATAAGGAGATTTCCCTCTCTGTGAAGGAGCAGTTCAAATCTAGGTAGCTCCAGTGTGAGATGACCTGCAGATTGAGAGCTTGTGGGTAAGTGTCAGAGGAGGGGCAGTATTGTGGAAGAAGTTTTACAGTGACTTCTGTGAGCCAGAGACAAGTTTGATAAGAGTATCCATTTGACTCCTGAAAGGTTGTTGACACAGAAACCAAGAAAGAAAGAAGGATAAATAAGAGAAACCTGCAACTGCCTCTTCCAATAAGCACTTTGTTTGTCTTGCATGACCAATGAATAAAATGTAAACTTATGAGTTTTCTAAGAATTTATAAAAAGCATGCATAGTATAATAAAAACAGTTTGAAGCTTTCTGAAAATAGTGTGTTGCTTTGTATTGTCTCTGTCTAAATTATGACATAAGTATGAGTGATGTTGTGGTAGGAGTTTGTTCCAGACCACTCAATCAGCACGAGAGAGCAGAAAAATGCTCATAAGTATACCAAGGAATTCTCTGTATCACACACCTAGGGTCTTATGGGGGACATTAAACTCCCTGACAGCTGCTGAAGGATATATGAAGGAAGGATGGAAGCAGTGAGATTTTATTCAGTTGCCAAATGGAACAAGTGAGAGGATACACAGCTGGATCTGCTATTTACTAACAAGGAAGAACTGATTTGGGATCTGACAGTCAATGGCAACCTTTTCTGCAATTGCCATGAAACAGTGAAGTTTGATCTTCTCACAGGAGCAAGGAAGAAGCATAGCAAAGACCCTGGACTCCAGATTAAGAGATTTTAGGTTATTCAGGAAAATTTACAGATGGATTCCTAGAGGCTTGCTCTGAAGGGTAAGGGAGTTCAAGAGAAGTGTCAGGTCTTTAAGGATAGAATCTTCCAAGTGCAAGAAATATCCATCACAATACTTGGCAAACAATATATCAGGAGATCAGCAGAGACTAAACAGGAAGTCCATGACAGCTTTGAAGTAAAAGGGCAGTACAGAGAAGATAGAAGGAATTCAAAGGAGGTTCAAAGGAGGAATTTTGAAATATACTCCCCAGACAAGCTGACAACAGTTGAAAATTGTAGGATGATAGGAAAAATAGCTCAACTGGAGCTGAGATTTTTAAGGAATATGAAGGGCAAGATGAAGAGCTGAGTTTGTAGTAAAAAAAAAAACCAAGGAAAACATGCATCCTTTGCTGAATGGGGTGAGTGATTTTGTGACAGTAGACACAGTTAGGGCTGAAATGGTTTGTATCTTTGTCTTTATCTTCACCAACAAAATCTGCCAGTCCATGTACAAAGGAAGTTTTGAAGGTAGAAGAAAAAAACAGCAATGGATGTTGATTCACACAGGAACTGCTTGAGAGAATTGGACAGCTACATGTGACAGGGAAGTGACAGGCTGCCACTTACGAATGCTGAGAGAGGTGGGCAATGTCTTTGTGAGGCCATTTTCTCATTTTTGAAAAGCCATGAAGACTGGGGAAGTCCTTCATTAATGGAGAAAGGAAAGTGTTGCACCCACTTTCAAAAAAAAATGCCAAAAGGCCATTTGGGAAACTACTGGCTCATCAGTCATGGTTCAGTGCCTGGGAAAATCATGGAGCAAGCTCTTTCAGGAAATTCTTCTGGACACACAAAGGAGATTAAGACAATTCTGACAGTATGAATTTACTGAGTATGAATCAAAACACCACCACAGTGAGGTGGATTGAAAACTGTCTAAATAACTGTCTCAAAAGATTGTGATCAGAGAAACAAAGTCCAGCTGGAGGCCAGTTACTTGTAGTGTACAAGGGTCATTAATCTTTAACATCTTTGTTAATAAGCTGGATGATGAGGTAGAGGGTACCCTCAGGAATTTTGCAGTGATAAAACACTGGAAGGATTGATCAGTACAGCAAATTCAATACACTACAATTCAAAAGACCTTTGACAGCCTGGAGAAATGGCCCAACGGGAATCTCAAGAAATTCAACAAAGGGGAATGCAGGGTCCTTCCTACCCCTGGGCAGGAATGACCCCATGCAGCAATTTATACTGAAGGCCAGCTGTGTTTAAAGCAGCTTTGCAAAAAAGAATGTGTGTCCTGATAGACAGCAAGTTGTCTATGAGTCTTGTGTCAAAGACAGTTGACAGCATCCTGAACTTCATTAGGAAAAAATTGATTTCAGGTCAAGCATGTGATCCTTTTATATTTGTAGCTCTTGCATCTAGTTTTGTTGGAAGGAGTTTGGAAGGAGTTTCGCTCCTTCCAAAACAAGAAAGATACTGATCAGCTCAGGTAGAGTGTTGGGTAGAGCCACCAGATCAGTCAAGACTGAAGAACTTGCCCTTTGAATAGTGGCCAAGGAACTGGGACTGGTTTAACCTGCAGAAGAGACAGTTGCAGAAGTCCCTAACAATATCTTCTGGGTACTTGCAGGGTGAAAAACCTGAAGAGTACCTGTGCTTGTTTTGGTTGGGGTACAGTTATTTTCTTCACAGCAGCTGGTATGGGGCTGTGTTTTGGATTTATGTGAACACACACAGTGATGGCAGTGGAGAGGTTTTTTGTTATTGCTGAGCAGTGCTTGCATAGAGCCAAAGTCTTGTCTGCTTTTTGCCATACTGGCAAGAAAGCAGGAGATGCACGGGGAGCTGGGATGAGACACAGCCGGGACAAGTGACTGAAACTGACCAAATGGATATTCTGTATTTTATGGCAGAGTACTCAGCATATAAAGCTGGGGGAAAGAATGAAAAAGGAGGGGACTTTTGGAATTATGCTGTTTGTTGTACAAAGTCACCATTACAAATGATGGGGCCCTGCTTTCCCAAATACCTGCCTGCCCGTGGGAAGCAGTGAATAAACTCCTTGTTTTGCTTTGCTTGCATACATCTTTTACTTTCCTTATTGGATTATCTTTATCTCATTCCATGAGTTTGAACTTTTACCATTCTGATTCTCTCCCCAGTCTCAAGGAGGTACTTGGTTGCTGGCTGCAAAACCATGGCAGTAGTGCAGGAGGAAGGGTGAAAAACTGTAGGCATAAACTGAGATGCAAGAGGTTCATTCGTGCTCGAGATAAGGAAAAAAAGCTTTTGTCAAGTCATGTGTTGTTAAGCCACTTCATCCTTGCAGGTTTTCAAGGACTTTATCAAGCCCTGAGCAACATGGTCTTACTGAAAAGCAGACCCTAATTTGAGCAGGGGTTTGGATTAGAGACATTTTAAATTCCTTCTTGACTAAATTATTTATGTTCTCATGATTCTGTGAAAGCAGAACTTAACTGCAAGCATTTGAAGGCTTCTATCAGTCTGGAACTAGAAAGCCTTGAACAAGTTGTGCAGCTATCTCACAGGAGAATATTGCAAGTAGGAGTGAGAAGGATGTAGGATGGAAGTACCCTTTTCATTGTTTTGAATTTTTATTCTATTTAAAAGTCTTGGAGAGAGTGTATGGTGACAGCAGAATTGTCTGGTAGGTTAGGATTAAAAAAATTAGGTTGAACTTCCACTTCAGTCTCGCAGCCATGAAGGCAAATAATTATTTTATGGGAAGTATTGTGTGGCCAGTCAGCATCCTCAGAAATTCTGGAATGTCTTTTCCTCAGAGCTTCGAGAACGGGGAAAGGTAGTAAAATAATTATGTAGGGGAAGGAAAAGCTATCTCATCAAAGATTGATTTGTTTTCTCCACAAACATCTGTAGTCTACATTAAGCTGTAGAACGTTTTGTCCTAACTATGATTTTTGATTGTGGGACGCTTTTGCAAGCAGACATTTGAATGGCTGGGCTCTTCATGGAGTTCATGGGGCTGTTTAACAAGAACCAAATTGTAAGTTTCATTTATGCAGTTTGAGGAAACAAAAAGAGTAGCATAGAAATACTAGAGTTCATTGCCTGGAAGTAGAAGTATTCTTTAAAGTTATACAACATTCCTAAGCAAATATAAAGGTGGATGTCAAATAAATGTCAAAAAACACAGATTTAGGAATTGCTCTTCCTGGTATTCTCTATCTTCCAGAAACTCCTAACTTTAAGAGATCAATTATTTTGTCTTAATTTCATTAGCTTTGACACCTTACATGTTTTACTTTCCTTTTGTGAATGCTATGCATAATTTGTTCCAGGAAAACAGCTGTGTCCATATTATTGTTAACTCCCCAAGCTTCATAGGTTGTCTCCTGGCCTTCATGGTTCTTAAGGGTGTAATTCCTGGTGAAGCTTCAAAATATTGATACTTCTTCCCCAGCTAAAAGTTCAATGTCATACAAAAATGTCATCATAAACATGAGCAATCCAGAGAACAAGGATATTTATACAATTTTTTAAAAAATGTATTCAAAATTAAATAGGTTATTTCCTCTGAAACAACTCAGCATGAGATGGTATTCCCTTGATAAGTAATTTACTGTGAATCATTCAGTGATCTACATAATAAGCTTGTCTTCACACATAGCAGCTGTTTTTCCTTTTCAGAATATATGTGTCAGTTTTCAAAATTAATTACAAGAATCAAGATATGGTTAAAACTAAAGAAGACTCTACAGGGTAATCTTCTGTGGAAATGGTTAAAAAAAGTGCTCCTCAAAATGCTTTCTGTTGCAAAATACATTTTCTTCTAAGACAAAGGCATATTCGACTATTTCCTCTTTTACCTGTGTTTTGTTCAATTGTCTGATATCTTCTTAAATCTTATTTCTGAAACTCTATTGTTTAAAGCTTTTCACTACTCTTACTGAGATGCATGAAACAATATTACCAAATTTAATTTTAAAATAAGCCAAGAGTATCTGAATAAATATAGAGTATCTAAATAAATACATCTAAATATATCTAAATAAACCAAAGTTGTTTGGTTTATTTAGATATTAAATATTTTTATAAATTATTATTCTGATTCTACATTAGTAAAATTCAGTTGACCTTTTGAGAAGAAAAAAAATTGCATCTTAAAGTTTGGAATAAAAGCATAATTAGCACTTGAAATTCCCTTTGAAAGTATCATTTCAAAATATTTTCAGATCTAGTCTAATGTCTGTTAAGTGGGATTCAAGAATTGCCATATGATTCATTTACATTTAGGCTCCTTTGTAATCAATTGAAAGAGTGCTATTTATTTATTTATTTATTTTATACATCTAATATAAAACAAAATTGACTGCTTCTTGGAAATGTCTCTTTTTTTCTCTGTTGACCATAATGGACATGTAGAGTGAATAACTTAGAGGTTTTCACTTGGACAAATTGAATTGTTGCTGCTTACTCACCATATAATCTTGACAGAATTGCTTCATGTTTCCTTCAGCTAAGTTACAATTTCATCACTGCTTCATTATAATGTTCTTATTAAAAGCTTTCTTTTATTTGGATGGAAAGGCAGTTAAACTACATCATTCGCTTAATGGAGAAGTTTCCAATCTTTTCAGAAATTTGAGGGGATATAGAAAACATAATACACATCTAAAAGGTCACCAGGATCCTCAGCCATTAAAATGCAGACCTTGACAATAGGTAATGTGAGAGAATTCTGAACATGATCTCACTGTGTTCATAGGTGTTTTAAGTGCATGAAATGAAGCTTTTGGCATTTAGCCGTAACTGTGGATATGGTTACCTTTATGCATAGTGTTTTTCATTCATCTAGCATTCTCAGACCTTTGTCCTGCCAAACAATCTCAGGAATGGATTATTCACAGTTTCTAAGTATAACATGTTAATTACCCTTAGAAGGAACATGTTTTTGCATGAACTGGTCTTATTTTAATTTTTGAAAATTTCTATTTCTCATTTGAATGGTACTCCTTTAAGATTGTCATTAAATCTTTACTTTTAAAACTGTGCAACTTGTTTACTCTTTAATGTTACATAATTTTTTAATTTTAGAAATCAATGTTACTAGCACAAGGCAGCTATTGCACGTTTTCCGTGCAACCATTGGCGAGAAGTAGAGATTTCTAGAGTAAACAACTTCTCTCTCACCTGATTATTTTAAGAAGAAATTGTCACCTAGAAATACCATTTATTCCTTCAAAAATGATGAAAAATGCATAAAAGGAACCCTTCTAAATGAATGTATATTACTTTATATCAGGGAAAGTATTTCATAATGTAATTTAATAATCAGACAGGAGATAGAGGCCTCAATTTAGTAGCAGTGAATTGCCAAGGAGCCTTATTGATTATTGGTCATAAATCAGAAGCTGGCTCTGTACTATGAGCACCATCAAAAAATCCTTCTTTTTTTTTATGATCCTCATCATTAAATTCTATTTTTTTAAATAGAGAGGTGGGGTATTTTATTGACTATTACATAAGTCATCTGGTTTCTGTGAATAATATAAGTAGGGAATTTGTCTACTTTGTATTGTTCAATTTGTTATAAAAATAATAGAATCACAGAATGGTTTGAGTTGGAAAAGACCTTAAAGATAATCTGGTTCCATCCCAGCCACGGACAGGGATGTCCTTCACTATATCAAGTTGCTCACAGACCCAACCTGATTTTGAGCACTTTATTGATTAGGCAAGAAATTATTTGTTATTTTCTTTGGAGAAAACTAAAATTCACCTCTAGAAAAAAAAAAAAAAAAAAAAAAAAAAAAAAAAAAGGAGAATAAAAGAATGACTATGCATAAATATAGGTGTTTTCTAAAAGAGTTAAGCAAAACCCCCACCCACAAACAGCAGCTCTTTCTCAGAAGTTCCGTTACCCAACAGGAGAAATATATTCCTCCTTAAGAGGAGAATAAGGGGGGCATTACCTGTGAGAATCAGCCCTACAGACCAAGATTAGTTAAGGAGGAGGAAGAGCTGCTCCGGGTGCTGGAGCAGAGATTCCCCTCCAGCCTGTGGATGAGGCCCCACTGGAGCAGGCTCTTCCCTACAGGCTGTTGAGACATATTTCCCACAGCACCTAGCTATGGTCTAAGGAACCATTAATGAAAAAGCCAAGCTGGAGGAGGTTCCTGACAAGAACTGCAGCTCATGCAGAGGACCCACAGGAAAACAGAGGAATGGCATGAAGAGGAAGGAATGAAAGAGCTTTATGAATTTAAAGTAATCCCTATTCCCCATTTTCTGCTGCCACTGGGAAGGTTAGAGGAAGAAGTAGAGAAGTGGGAAATGAAACCATGATGTTCAGACTGAGAAGTTGGGGCAAAAGAAGTTAAATTTTTTTAAATTCTTCAACTTTAGAAGTTGTTTAGATTTTAAATTCTTTCTCACTATCCTAATTCACTTTAAATTAAATTACTCTTCTCCTAGTTGAGTCTGTTTTTTCTAGGGTGCTAACTGGGAACTGACCTGATCTTTTATCTTGAGCAATGAGCTTTTCTACAGGATTTTTGTTTCCTGCATCCCATCAGTATTTTTCTGTAATTCTCATTCCAGAGTCTGAGATGGGAATTTTAGCTAAATTTTAAAAGAAATAATATAAAACCAGCTCCCAGGTAAAGATCATTTGTTGCAAGGTGAATACAGACAATGGCTAGAAAAAGAAAATTATATAAATAAGAATATTTAAGGAACTAACTGGGCTGTTACTGTCATCACTAATGTAAAAACATACACAGTACTATTAAGCAAACATTTAGAATTCACAAGTGTGTTTAGGTGTATTTCTGATACCTAAATTAAGTAGAAGAACCCAAGAAACCACTTTCTAACATTTCTGAAATTTCAGAATCAAACTGTTCCTAATACTAAAGGCTTGTTATATAATTTATGCATACAATAGAAGAAAAATCTTGTTATTAAGCATTTCTCAGCCTGAAAAAAATTGTTTCCACCCCTAGTTCACCCAGGAAACTCAATAAAGAATCCTCACCTTAGAATATAGCCTGGGAGAAAAAAGAATCTTGTTGTTCCCTGAAGTTTTGGTGTCTGTGTTGTAATTAAACCAAACTAATTTTAACTATACAAAAAAAATATGCAGCAATTTCAAATACATTGCAGTAGCTACTGAAGAGAGATAAGCATCTTCAGAGGACAGTATAAAAGATTTACCTTGGCTTAGCGTAAATTGTCTGAATGAGATAATTATCTGTCTTGCCCTACATTATGGAATGACTGACATACATTTGCTATCTGCTTTTAAGATGTATAGAGGCAGCACAGCTGAAATGTTAGCCTGCAGTTCTACAGACATGACACATTTCTTTTTCTGCAGTTTATTGTAACAGCTATATCCCATCCCTTGAGCTGAAATATTAATGTTTTTCCTTGCCCATTCAGTCCTTTTCCTCACCCATTCAGTCTTTTTCCTCGTTTTTTCTGGTGTGACTAGAGTAGGAGTTCATGGCACTTGTATGCTAATAATTCCCGGAAGAACTGCTAATGTTTGGAACATTTTCTTAACTCAAAATATCTTTCCTTAGTTTATCATGCAGCTCCAGCTGTCAGCATGTTACAATGAGCACTTCCTATTATTATACCAAACTCCTTTGTCTGCAAAATACAGCTTTTAAAAACCAAGTAACTAATACTGCATAGGTGATTATGGGAGCCATTGTGATCACATATGAACAGAATAGGAACAGCTGGTCAAATAATGTAGATCATAATATACAAATATCCTCACTAATACACAGCAGGGAGTTAATTGTGCTGTGTGAACCATTATTGTCCATTGTTCCCGAGTACACAGATTTCAACTAGTGATACAAAAAAGTCTGTGAATTCCGGATATTTTTGAAGTTAGTATGAATAATTATTTGCCTAAAATTTCTTCATAGGATGTCAGTCATAATTCCTCATTATCTCTTATTCTTTATTATCTTAGTTAGTATAGTGCAGTGTGAACCAATCCGAGAGAAAAAACAATATGTATATGATGAGCAATCATACACTAAAAATAACAAATAGTGACTAATAAATGTAAGCAGCTGTGAATGGGCCATATGCAAATACGTATGAACAACAACATTCACAGACTCGGCAATAGTTTGCAAGCAATTCATAGATAGAGAAAAAAGGGCAAAATTGTAATTAATAGTATTTATAATAAATAATTTAGTTGGCTATAATTTGGCAATTGCCGTTGCAGTTCCTAACAATTTTTTTATTGAGATCTGCATATTTTGCTTTTTTTTATCTTTCATATATTAGTCCTCTAAGCCTAAGATTCAGTTGAAAGTCCTTCAATTTCTAAAGTGATACAAAAAATCTCATTCTGCTTCAAACCTTCATTCTCTCTTGAAGCATTAGTTTATTATAGTTGTGATTATCTACATTTCTAAAGGACTACCTTTTATATAATTTAAATATATGAAGTACAGCAACTTCTTCATTTTCCTTTTCAGTGGCAGGCTTACAGACAAGTGAGGTAAAATTTGTGCAAAGTGTTGTGGCTTTTGGGCATAATTTTTTTTTTGACATTTACTTTCTGCTGTTAAATGGTAAAATTAATAGAATAAGATTAACATATACTCAGAGTCTTCATTTACCTTCACTTTCCTGAGAAAAGCTCCTGATCTTACTTAAAAATGTCATTTTCTGCTTTGCTAGAAAAATCTCTAATAATAACTTTTTATTTGTTTTGCAGGTATTCAATTTAAGGAACTAAAAGAAATGTTTGATTACCATAAATTTAAGAACACACCTAATGTCTTTTGTCTTCTGAAAAACTAAGGTAGACATTCCCTATACATTAAAAAGTGCAAAATATAAAACTGTTGGGCTAAAGCTGAAACCACTTGGCTATTCCCTAACTAATCATAATACAGAATATATTTTAGAGTAGAAACCAAAAAATTACATCTACAGAAAACTGTGTAAGATTTTAATATTCAAAAGAAAAGAACTGGTGTTTTCATTAAAAACATGTTTTTGCAAATAAAAATCCAAGTGCATGTTTGTCATGGAGAGTCATTCAGTTCAGATTCCCTAGATACCCAGTTTAGGGAAACTTTGTCAATCACATTCTCTACAGTTAGATTTAAGTTCAATGTAAACAGAAAGAGAATCATTACTTCAGGTCATCTAAGAAAGAATAATAGAAAAGAGAAATTAATAAAAAGCTATGAAGAAGTGAGAAGTAACATGGCTGATAACCTTACTTTAATCAGTTTTTGCATATGCATGTTTATATTTGCATAATTCAGCTTTCTTTTTTCTATCTATAATCCTTACCTTATATATTATGAAATGCACTCTTTTTTAAATAAAAGACAGTGTCGTTTCAAAACAGAAGACTGGGTTGTTCTGTTCCTTGCCCTTCCTCATTCACTGCACAGAATAAATGGTTCTCACTTAATGCACAGCCACTCAATATTTTTGTTTGATTCTCATTGCTCAAGGTATGGCCTCAAGCCAAATTATTGCACACTTTTCAAGTGCTGTTCTGAGGGCAGTGTTATTGAATTTGTTACGGACTTTCTTATAGCGATCCCCGCTAACGTATGTCAGCACTTCACAAACAATTTATCTTCACAACTATCCAGTCAGGAGTTTGGAAGGGAAGGTCAGGTGGTGGTAACAAATTATGTTCTCACCTTGGTACAAAACTGAAGCATATTGTGTCTTTCATTATTTTGTGGTTACCAGTGTGAAGTACTCATAGACATATTTAAAAAAGAAAAAAATCCACTATATAATACTTCATATTTTCAAGCACAGTATCACCTGAGTTTAGATGTTTTATTTTTAAAAGCAATGCCATTTTTCAATTCAATTAAAATGTCAGGTTCAACAAAGTATGTAAATAGTGTCTTGTTATGGTAGTTGTGAAATATAATTCCAAATTAAAAGAAGACAAAGGGAGAACTAAAGATTTGAGAGGGTTGAGTAAAAAACAATAAAGAAGTGAGCAAAAAAATCCCTACCTATGCAAAATGGAGAAGAAGCATTCACTAAAGCAAATTTTAAGTTTACTTTGATGATGCAAAAGGAGGTGTAAATTTATTCTTGGTGTTCTATGGTACCTTTCCTAAATAGATGACTGTACTAATAATTTGACTAAAACAAGACCTGAATTGTATTTCCCTTGAAGTCTGTCTGTCTTATGCCCTCTGCATCACATTATTCTCAGTAGATAATATTTGTGTTTAAGCAATATGGGGACTATTAAAAAAAACCCAGAAATTAAATTTAATTTGACATGTTTTATTTAAAGATAATTTGATTTCCAGGAAAACATAATTTTTTATAGATAACATTGAATTTTGGACTAAAAACTCCTCCATATTAAAATATACTTACAGAGTGTTCTTTAAAACAGGAAGTGTTGCACAGCACCCTCAAATGACAGAAAAAGATTTCATGTCACAAGTCATGATTTTAGCTGAAAAGCATTTTTTCTTCCATGGGGAAATGTAGATCAAGCTCAGATTTGCTTTGGGTATATGAGTTAAATCAAGCTCAGTTTTACTTTTGAGTACTGAGGTTGATTATGGAGTGTAGTATAGACTTGTTGTTGGTGGGACCTAAGATAACAAATTTCCTTTATTTTAGTATGATGCATCTAGGACTGCCTTCAATGTGTACATTTTGTACATGTGTACTACACTTGAATCCACACCAGATTAATTTCTCACTGATAGCACTCATCCATCAATTTACCTGTGCACTTAGTATGAGCAAATCACCTTACTGGGCTACTTCCATGACTTTACAGCTCAGATTTGTGGCTGTAGGTCTTGATTATGTGACCACTCTGCCAAAAATTGACAGCTAACACGAGCATCCAGGTCCAGCTTTAAAACACTGGCTCGATTTTACATCCAAAAACATGAGAAAAACAACAAAAATTTCTTCACTCATAACTATGATCTGATAATTAAAAATTTTGGTCTAATTTTCACAAGGTTTGGAGCTTCACCCAAGTGAAGTGTTTTAAAGAAAGAAAATATGAATAAGGTAATGGAACAAGTCAGAGTACAGTATCTAAAATAACTGCACTTAGCTTCTTTGCCTGAAAATGGGGCACCTTCAAGGTTTGGCAGGACTTTTTCAATTTGCCTTGGAATAAACCAACAACAACAGTAAGGATAGTAATAATAATAATAATAATAATAATAATAAGAGTAACAAACAACCATCTAAAACCTAATCTAAGAAAAAAAATCACCTTGTGTCATCAACGTGTTCTACTGAATGGTGCAATGTATTGTTTCTTTCTGCTTCTTTTGCTGGTCATCCTTTTAAGCTTTGCCGTATTCCTTGATACTTTTTGTTCTGTCTCTTGCTGTTCCTGGCGACTGCCCCAAACTCTGCTCTCCAGTCATGCCAAGAGCTGCTCACACTGCTCTGTCTTATGTCTTATCACAGGAGCACTACTAAGGTCCAGTATGTGACCTACCACCTACAAAAAAAGGTTATACAATCGACTCCAGTCTACTGTGGATGGGGGATTCTCTAACAGCTGTCTCCTACATGGTAAAAAAAATATTCAGCAGCTGCTTCTATCTCTTCTTTACACAAAGTCTAATGCCCTCTTGCTGTACTTTCTAGGCTGTAATTTGTGCTAGCCAAGGAAGTTTGAGCCTTACTTTAGAATGAACACTTACCCCAGGGAGAGTTACCCATAGTTTGGTAATCCAAAAATCATGTTAAAATAAAACTTTTTCATTTTCAAGTTTATTCCATGGCCATCTTGCAAGAATTTTCTCTCATGTATAAAAGAACATGATATTGTTATTTTTTATTTAGTTCTCTTCTTTCCACTTTATGTCAACAGAATACTCTCCTTTCTTGGAGCTCTTTCCTCTTTGGATTTCCTTGGAGAGGTGGAATGTCAGAGTTTTACTTGCATTTTATTGATTACATACCAAGAGTATGAATGCTTAATGGATATTATTCAGCAGGGTCCTTCATTTAAAATGCTGCTGAGAGAAAAATTGCTCACAATACTTTGCCGTAAGCAAGATGATTGTTTGCCTGAGCAGTTTGCACATAAGTCTCTTGGGCGGGGGGGGGTGTGTGTGTGTGTGTGAGCATGTAAAATATGAGAACATGTATGTTTCATATAATTTTGGTCTTTTTAACACAGAAAAAAAAATCCCCCAAACAATCCCTTTATTAAGTTTTGGTTCTCTGATGAAATCTGGCCTCAAAGCACTAGGTTAAGATACAAAGCTGTTCAATATGACAGCAATATTTTTTATTAAATTACCTTATTCTTCTAATTACAAATATATTTGTAAAGCTTTCCTCTTTTCAGCAAAATACAACCAGACCCACAGTGCCAGACCACTCCAGTATGAAACCTTCTTCAAACCTAAAACCTTCAAACCTAATTTTCTTCAAACCTAAAGAATCCCTTGTATTTTGCATTTAGATTATAGTGGGCTATTACCAAGACAAGGCAATTTTCAAGGGTGAAGTTTTAGCAAAACTAAAATAAAGTTTTATCTGGAAACATGGAGTCCTCCTTAATCACAGAGATCACAAATCTCCATAATAATGATACTACAGTGTAGGAACAATTAGTTGTCTCATACTTTTTACAAAATATACATTGCTGCAATCTTTTTCTCTCAAGGAAATACAAATCATTGCATTATTAGCATCATTTTCCTGCAACATTTCAAATACAAACATACCATAAGCCTTTTCTAATTGAATGAGATCTCCTTAATTTTTGTATTTGTCAGAAATATATGTTGAAATTTACTCTTAGTACTTTCAAATAAGAATATGTTCTCAAATCACTGTAATTCGCTGTGAGCAGCATGAGTAAAAACATTCACATTTTGTATGTGTGTGTGCTGTCAGGAGATGAACATTTGCAGACTGTGTGATGTGATACTATAATGATATTTTTGTTGCAACCAATAGCTTAGTAAAGATGAATCCTCAGTTCTGGTATTTTTCTATTTTCTCTTCAGCTCTGTTTATCTCTTCAGTATGATATTTTTATTTTACCACACTTTTATATTGTAGTTAACATTCTCTTCTCTATTAATTATATTCTCTATTAAAAATATTTTCTTATGTTTTCTCCCACAAAGAGCAACAATATCTCCTTTTCCATGTATCCTTTAGTGTCTACAGATGTTTTTTTAAAATCCAGATAGAAAGAAAATTCTTAATCTAGAGGAACTCTCATTTTATGCCTTGACAAGGTTGTGATTTAGCTTTCTTTCAGTCAGTAAAGTGATGAACATACTACAGAAGCTTATTTTCAGACATTTGGTCCCCAGAGGTGTTGGAATGCCATCTTACCCACTAAAAAATTCTGTTCAAGTTTCACATGGAGCAAGTTGCTTTTTGAAACTCCTCTAATGTTCCATTATTCTCACTTCAATATTTCCTTCTCAGTGATTCTCCCTCCTCTTCTCTCTGTACTTGGTTACATATAGTGTCCTCTCAGCAGCTGTCCCATGAGGAGCCCAGGCCATGGGGTGCCATTTAGCCCCTGAAACTTCTGATGTGGGACCTAGTCAGGGGACTCCTAACAGGACCAGACAGACACAGGGCCAGAAACAGGGATGGAGATGGGGTCAGAGACTGCAGACAAAGCTATGGCTCATGCTTGAAGTTCATCTAGGTGTCAGATTTAGTCCATTCAGAAGGTTTACAGTAGATATTAGGAAGGAATTTTTACTGTGAGGGTAGTGCAGCACCACAACAGGTTTCCCAGAAAAGCTGTGACTACCCAATCTCTGGAAGCGGTCAAGAGCAGGTTGGATAGGGCTTTGAGCAACCTGGCTTAGTGAAAGGTGTTCCTGCCCATGGCAGACAGTTCGGAACTAGGTGATCTAAAGTTCCTTTCCAAACCAAACAATTCTATGATTCTATGATTGCCCCTTGTCCTATTACAATGGGCCCTGATAAAAGTCTGTCCCCCTTTTCCTTGTAAGACCCCATTTAGTATTGAAGGGTCACAATGAAGTCTCCCTGGAGCCTTCTGTTCTCATAAACAACCCCAGCTCTCTCAGACCTTCTCCATAATAGGGTGTTACTGATCATTTTTGTGGTCTTCCTCTAGAACTGCTCCAACAGGTCTATGTTTTTCCTGTGTTGAGTTTATCTCAGAGCTGGACATGGCACTTCAAGTAGGGTTTCACCAGAGGGGAACGGTAAGGCAGAATCACCTCCTTTGGTTTGTTGGCAACATGTCTTTTGATGCAGACCAAAATACAATTGGCCTTCTGCGCTCTAAGCACATATTGCCTGCTCATATCCAATTTTTTGTTCACCTGAACCCCCATGTCCTTCTTGGCATAGGTGTGCTCCATTCCTTCATCATCCTTCTTATACTGACACTGGGGATTGCCCTGGTCCAGGTGAAGTACCTTGCACTTGGCCTTGGTGAACCTCATGGGGTTCACATGAACTCAATTCTTGAGCTTGTCCTTCTGGATGATAATATTAATAATAACAACAATAATGCTTTATATATTTTATAATTATAATACAATTGTGACTGTTTGAGTCCTCATAGCTTCTGTCCAATTCGGCAAATATCAGCCAAATAATTCAAATTCTTATGAGAAAATCACAAAGATTCATCTACATGATTTTAATGCAGATATTTACACAACAGTAGTTACTCTAAGGTGCTGCAATAATAGCTCTTTTAGTTGGAGAGGGCAAATACATTGAACAAAACCCGTAGGATGTACCCCCCCATGCAGCTACCTTCAGCATGTTCAATAATTCACAGTGAAATCCACTTCAGCATTTCCCATAGACTTATTACAGCAAGATTTTGCCCGGTGTGCACATTCCAGTGATCTATCACCTGAATAAACTTCTCAAGTAATAATTTCAATTTTCCCATTTTGTTCTTTAAAATATTATTCAGCTTTAAAATGCTTGTTTTCTCTGAAGCAATTTTAAAATGTAAAAATAGTTTTTATAAAGACAAAAACCTATCTACTTCAGTTGAATAATGATTCTTCTTTATATCCATCTGTGCCTGTCTAACATGCCTGCCTAGCATCATCTTATAGACTAATTCAAATGCATACAGTTTTACTTTAGGGTAAAACTGAAAAAGAAAGGTTTTATGTCAGAAATGCAGACATCTTGCTTAAGTGGGTTTGTCCTGTGCAATTATTTATTAAGTATTTGCAATATGTTGGAGACATTACATTAGTTTGTATTTATAAAATACATGTCATTAGTAGATGAACTTGCAGATTTTCTGCCTGGCTCCAATTACTTCACTTTGATAACATAATTAACAATACATATGTCAGCAGATATGGCAAATTAGCATAGTATACAGCAATAATAAATCTGAATTATCTTAATGAGGAGACCTACTTTTTTCCTGTTATTTCTTATATTGCTTGACTCCATCCCAACCAGTTTGAAATACTTTATTCAATTTTATACTGTTGTTATACTTTTATACATTTTTTATGCATTTTTATGCCAGTTTCATACACTTTGTTCAATTTTTAGCCAAATATGTAAATTGATAAATGCAACATTTCCCATGCAATACCCTGGAAGAGTTACTATTTTGACAACTGCATCCATTTAATGAGTAAACATTACCTTGAATATTAGTTAGGTATTACATGCTGTTAGCCATCTTGAATGACATGTCATCAAACTCATAAGAACACCAGTTAGGTTTGTAGACACTACAGTCAACCAACAGAAGTAGATAGACATTTGCCTCACTTGCAGAAATGCCTGTCTCACAATGAAAAGGAAGGGTGTCATGAAGAGTATTTTTCTAATGACTCATACATATTATTTTAGTATACACAAATGAATGCTCTGTCTAAAAAGTCTTACCAGTTCTTTTCATAACAAAAAAATTGTGTCTTGAGCTCAAAGACAGTTATCAATCATGTTTCATATCTATCAATGTAGTGGGATCAAATCCACAATTGTTGTAATAGCCACTTCATTATCTGAT
This sequence comes from Vidua chalybeata, assembly GCF_026979565.1. Lineage (NCBI taxonomy): Eukaryota > Metazoa > Chordata > Aves > Passeriformes > Viduidae > Vidua > Vidua chalybeata. The sequence continues at coordinate 43,410,683 of NC_071531.1, read as the reverse complement.
CACTTAGAAGGAAAAAAAAAAAAAAAAAGAGATACTACAATAAAAATTATTAAAACCTTTTTTCCCCTTAAGCTACAAAAGCATTTACAAAACTGTAAAATGAAGAGTTAAATGAGTCAAACCTGAACTATTTGAAAAATCAAGAGTAAGAATTAAATTCCTACCAGCTCCACCAGTAAGAGAGGTACCAGTAAAACAGAGGGTTACACTTCAAATAGAGTTACTTGGCTGTATAGAAAGGGTGCTGACTTTTAGGCCATCTTTCAAATGGTCATACAGACTAGCCTCAAACAGTTGAAATTATAGGAACATAATTGTAGTGAATAACACTAGAACAAATGAAATTAGGTCTGTTTATGAATTAAAAGTTTATACTCTCTATAACAAGCAGAAGTCAAAACAATCATTATTTAACACACTCACTGCAATACCCATAGGCAAAAAGAGGTTTACAAAACTTCAAGAAAAACAATCTTATTATCAAGGGTGACCTCATTTGGCATACTTAAATTTTTCTCAGCTATTGCATTAATTTGTAATTAGAATGTGCATTATGGAGTGTGTCTTTCTTTTCCTTGTTGAAAGATACATGACTCGTACTAATTACATGCAGAGAGGGAATGTGTGTTTGTTTTTCTTCGGTATAATTTTAGAATTACCTATTGGTTGCAAAATATCTTATTCCAATAGCAAGTCATCACAGCAGCAGCACATCAAGAAAAAATTCTCTTTTCTAATTGCTTGGTTTGTAAAATACACTGCACAACAAGGAGACTAACAAAAACAGATGTACTCTGTCAGCCAAAGGGGAAATATCTGCATAACAAGTTAGCCCAGGAGAGGCTTACTTTAGCATAGAAATGCAATCACTAATGTACATTATCATTCTTCATCACTCTGTTCTCTGCTTAGTGCTTTTGCTTTCATCTTCCAAAATCCTGTGTGCTACTAGAATTGGTATGTAGCATTTATAGAACACATGACACTACAAATACTTAATGGATCACCCAAATGAGAGATGAGGGGGTTGATATATGCTTTTTGAAGCAGATCTTTACACCTGAGATTTGCCCAGGAAAATGTGGAGGCATGTCTGGAGCAGTATAAGCAGATGTAGAAGTCAGCTTTCATCTCTCCAGATGAATTATAAGCAAGGGCAGGGTAGATAATTTAATAAAGTGCCACAGAGGCTCTTACAACCTACTCTTGAAGACAATGGTAACCCAACTTCTTGTTAGATCCCTTGGGGTGGATTGGAGCAAAACGACACTGAATGATCAGTATTTTTATATATATATATATATGTGTGTGTGTGTTTGTGTGTGTGTGTGTAGGGCCTTTTCTAGAATAATTTTGTTGCAGTGGAAAGGCGGCATGTAGCCATTTCAGTTATTATCTAAAGAAATATATCAATATAAAAGCATAAAAAGGACACTTCCAAAATTTTATAAGGAAAAGAGAAAGAAAGAAAGAAAGAAAGAAAGAAAGAAAGAAAGAAAGAAAGAAAGAAAGAAAGAAAGAAAGAAAGAAAGAAAGAAAGAAAGAAGAAAGAAAGAAAGAAAGAAAGAAAGAAAGAAAGGAAAGAAAGGAAAGAAAGGAAAGAAAGGAAAGAAAGGAAAGAAAGGAAAGAAAGGAAAGAAAGGAAAGAAAGGAAAGAAAGGAAAGAAAGGAAAGAAAGGAAAGAAAGGAAAGAAAGGAAAGAAAGAAAGAAAGGAAAGAAAGGAAAGAAAGAAAGAAAGAAAGAAAGAAAGAAAGAAAGAAAGAAAGAAAGAAAGAAAGAAAGAAAGAAAGAAAGAAAGAAAGAAAGAAAGAAAGAAAGAAAGAAAGAAAGAAAGAAAGAAAAAAAAAAAGAAAGAAAGGAAGGATAAAAGTAGAAAAATACCGTTGTATCATTCATGGATCCAAGGCCAAGACTTGATTGCTGCAATTTCAATGTCTATTGGTTGAATTGTTGGTCGCAGTCTTGATCTGTTAGATAAGTATGTATCTAAAGAACATTAAAAAAAATCAAAGGAAAGAAAAGAGTAACTGCAGAGTACTTGTAGAAGACTTTAGTTAGGATAATGAAGTTCTATTGGTTCCTTTGCTCTCCTTCTCCCATTTCTTCTCTCTCTACTCTCTACTTCTCATCCCCCTTCCTCATATCACCCTTCACTTCTCCTTTTTTCCGTTCTCTCTCTCCCTTGAATTATAAAAGTAACAATATATCCAGACAAGTAAAAAAACTGAGGCCAGTGTCCTCAAGATAAAATACTTTTTGAACATTTAATTTTCATGTTTACTGAGTCTGAAGATGACAGTTGAAGCAAAATGTAATACTTGAAATTTGTTTAGATTAATCATATATATTTACATTATTCATATATTTTAGCATAGATGAGAAAGAGTGGGGACAGTGAGATAGAAGAGGGGTAGAGAAAATGAAAAGAAAGCAGCATTATTAAAGTAATGCATGTTTTGCATTTCCATAAATGCTTGGTGTGGCACAATTTTCCTCAGAAAGAAAGAATTCCTGCTTATGAGTAGCAGCTAAGGGAGCTGGGGTTATTTAGTCTGGAGAAAGAAAGGCTTGTGCGGACCTTATTGCTCTCTATACCTTAAAGAGGTGGTAGAGAAGTGGAGGTCAGTCTCCTCTCCCATGTAACAAGCAATAGCTCAAAAGGAAACAGCTTCAAGTTGTTCCGGGAGAGGTTTAAATTGGATATCAGGGAAAATTTATTCACTGAAAGAGTCATCATGCAGAGGAACAAGCTGTCCAGGGAGGTTGTTAAGCCACCATCCATGGAGGCATTTAAAAAATAGATGTGATGCTTAGGGATGTGGTTTAGTAGTGAACCTGGCAATGTTAGATTAATGGATGGACTCGATATTAAGAGGCATCTCCAACCAACATGAATCCACAAGTTCTGAAACAATATGAAATTTTCATTTAAGTTGTTAAAATGATTGCAGCCTGTTAGGGACTGATGGATCCACTTTATTAAAAGGCCAAGAAAACCTTTGGCAGTAGGCTGGCCAGTTTGCTGAGACTGGCTCTAGAATGAAGGACTCAGAGGATGTGGTCCAAACAGGAATTTTTAAAAGTATGCAAGGACCATAATGGATTTCTGATTTTTTCTAGAGCATCAAATAGCAAAATTTACTTCAGTTAGCTGTCTTAGTTGGTGAATATTCCTCCATAATAGGATCTGGTGATATTAACTGCATTTGAGTTCTAATTAACTGCATTCTACATTTCTGGTTTATATAAGAAACAGCTAAAATTCGTACTCCAATGTAAAAAGAGTCGTTACTAAATGTATGCTAAATGTGACCATCTTGTTTTAGACTATAAAGCCTAGCAGTGAGCTACTTTCCTGTATTCAGCTGTTTTTTTGTCCAAAACCTTTTGAAGAGATGTTAGAAGAGTCATGAAGCAGATAATGCACTTCCCATTGACTCTTAATTGTTAATCTTGAGTAACAATTGCTAACATAAGGATATTAGTGGAAGACTAAACATATTTATATAATCTCCCTATTTAAATTTCTGCCAATATTTCCATGTCTCTTTTTTCTGTTGCTCTTTCCAGGAGTCTTATTTACTTCCTCTAACATATTTCACATGCCTTCATCTGTGGATACCCCACTGTGTCTATATTTTCTAATAATTTCCATGTACCCTTTCTCACTGTTAGCAATTGTTTCAGCCTAATCTAATTTCAGGAATCTATAATAATTTTGAATCTTTTGTGTATTTCAGCCCCCAAAGCTTCATTTAGGCCATGCAAATTAATCCCTTACTTGGGGAATGCAAGTCAGAAGTTTAGGTGTCTTGGGATTTCTCTTTAATGAAAAGGAAAAATGCACGTCTAGCCTACATGAAAGGAGAATAAATTTCTGTTGTTCTGATGCCTCTGCAGTGTGAGAAATGTGGCAATATTTTTATCTTTAAGAACAGAGGTTAATTTGCATGGGAAGATCAAGGTCCTTTGTACACTTTATCCAGATATCTGATTTAGTAAATTAACAGAATTGAAATTAGGGTATTAAAGATTGATTCTTATTTTGCTTTATACAAATCACCTTTGAAATCTGAAAGAATACACCTGTGATAAACATGTAATTAAAATTATTATTTGCTGTAATATTAGGGAATTATTTCAATGGCAGAATTGTCATGTGCATGTAGTTAATCTTTTCTGTTTTATGTAGTAAAAAACATTCAATGCCAGTGTATTTGTCTTTGTTCTATTCTATTGTGATTTTTTTCTCACAGAAGCCCTGATCCAATGGCAAGATTAATAGAAGTGTTCCTATGACTTCAAAGGATTGACTCAAAGGGAGAGCAAAAAGACAGCTGAAAATTCTATGAATAAAAGTGCATTATCTTCTCAACATGACCAGCATGAATGTGTCACAGAGAAAGATCATGAATAACTTATGATTCACTGGAAGCAAGAAGAGCAGACTTTGAACTCTAGTAATTGCATTTTGTAATTTTGTAGAAGTTTGCACTTAGCAGCTATTAAACTTGCAATTGCTGATTTACCATTCAGGTGTTATTGGATGTGTGAAGATTGACCATTCTTCAAATAACAGAAAAAAGGCATCAGAGTATAACACTTATAGCATGTACATTTCTATAATGCATTATAGGGAGGTATATGTGTAGAAAAGCAGTAATGTGGAATAAGTTGTTGCAAAGGAATGAGAGGGGAAAGAAAATATATGCAAAAGTTACATATATTTTTTAGAATGTCTTCAAAAGAAGAGAGGGCTAGAAAAACATTTTGCTTGTTGTACACTTCTTTTCAGCTTTCTAATAAGTTGAAATAAAATGAAAATAACCTTCTGCCTTTGAAGAGAAATATATCAGGAAGTTAAAGCATGGAAAATCATGTGCAGATATCAGATGTATCTGCTTTGAATGCTAGACCTTTCTGTTAGAAGACCAAGACTGATATTTAGATTTGCTCCATATTTTTATCTCAACACTAATAAAATTAATTACAAAGTTCTTTCCTCAGTTCCATGAATATGTTTAGCAAAATAACATCTTAACAATGTTCACATAGACTTAGACTGTTGTGGACTGTGAGACTGATAAAATACTTCTATAGACACTTCTATAAAATGAAAGTATTTTTTCTAGAACAGTACATATTTGAATGTTTCTTTTAAAGTCCTTTGGGGAAAAAAAGAAAGTAGCATCCTGCACAGAAGGCAAGTTCTTTTTCTTTCTGTACAAGCTTCTTACCCATATTTATAAAAAAAAAAAAAAACAGCAAAAAAAAAACCAAACACTCCAACCAAGGAAACCTTTTCTCAGGAGGCAGAAGAGGGTGAGAGAAAAGAAAGGAGAGAGGAAAAAGGAAAATAAGTGGAATAGTAGGGGAAAGGAAAATAAAAAATGCTACATTTCCAGGCTTCCCTTAGGCACATGAGACAGGTATGTCTTTACTTCAGAGATGTTCTTACTGAAAATTTTTGACACCAACCCATCTTCATCATAGATGTGACTGTTTAGTTACCTTCTAAGTTTGGATCCCCATCAGGACTGTAAGGAAATAACTGTCAGCCTGGCAAAGTCTGTTTGGATCTCAGCATACAAATAAGCATATTATGCTTTTTGTGTGCAAGCCCTTGACAACTGCTTTTTTTCTGGTATGTGTGATAGACATTTTATGCACAATATGAATCTCTGTATCATACGCAACTTTATGCTGTCTGTAAAGTGCCCACTGGTATCACTGCTTAGAGCTCTGTGTATTAAAAGAATTAAGAATATGAAGATGAACACCTGAAAATTAAATAGCAGAAATTAAATTCACTGATAACCTCTTAACACAGTTATTCTAAACCCTCTCTTGAAATAGTTATTGAAATACATAGAAAATATTTTCATTCTATGTCAACGCACATATATTTATCTTTTCTTTCCCCCACCTTATTTCAAGCTTACTTAATAAATTCTCCCCCCCTTTTTGGGGGAAAATTTAAAAAGTTTGAAATTTTATTTAAATTAATGGATAAAAAAACCAAACCAACAACATATTTTATTAGTATATTCACAGTTGGACTGAAAATATCCACTACTGCAATGGTTATTTGAAGCTTTAGGTAAATACAGCTTTGGTGCAACAATGCTTGCAGGTGTCTGACTTTCAAACAAAACACAAAAATGAAGAATGTTACCTAAGTACCGCAATCTCATAACAATTCTTAAGCTAAGCAGGACACAGCCTAGAGCAAGCTACTAGGAACTCTGCCAGAAAACACAACACTATATACAAAGTCTCTCTTGTCAGAAGAGAAACCAGCCTCATTTAAAATCCTCCTGTCTCCAACTGCTGTAAAAATTGATGCCAAGGGAAAAGAATAAATTTCAGTGAGAAGACCTGAGTTTTGTTTTCTTAAGTGTATTTTGGAGCCCTCAGTGTATTTGTCTTCTATTGTTTGTACCAGTTTCACCCTGACCAAGCCTCAGCAGAAACATGACAAACTCCTCCTTAGATGACCTTTACCTAGTTATTTCATAGAATCATTTCATTTCTCCGGCCTCAACCTGCTTCCTACTTCTTTCAGGTAGTGTTCAACAATTCTTCTTATATTTGAAAAGACAGCCCTCTCTCCCCCCAGAAAAAATATGATTATAATGATTTTTATATATCACAATTCTTTTTCCCTTATTTTGCCTCCTTACCAGACCAGCTTATTTATTCACTCCTTATGTGGAATCACCTGTTGGAACCCTGGTTACTGAGAATTTTAGACTTTCTGTATTGACAGGCACTGACTCCCAAGAGAACAGTACATTTGACCTGAGGCCTTGGAGAAGGCTTCCAAAATTGAATGATAGAACTGGAATTATGGTTGTGTAGTTTGAATAGAAGTGTGTAATATCACATGGTGGAAGATTTAGAGCTTAAGGTTTTAGAATATAGTAATATATATAAAGCTAAGATGGAGGTTTTAGGGCAGTTGCTAGTCCTTCTTCTTCACCTTTGTCTTCATGGGTTTGGGTGCTATTGTGTAATTGGATAGAAAAGTCCACATTGCAAGTGCAGGTAGCTGGTTATTGGGTTAAAAGTAAAAATAATTTAGGTTTCATTTCTTAATTGGACAGTTTATCCTTAAAAGACCTTGTAGAGACAAAGATATGGCTCCATTTTGTAGTTTGTTAGAGTGAAGTGCTGTAGAACTCACGCTTTGTAAGACTGTAACACAGATAAGAACTAATAAACATCTGAGTCTGAGCAAGAAATACCATCTTGAGCATTTAATCCCGACCTTGACGGAGGGAAAAAGAAGTGAAGAATTGACAATCACCTATTTAATTTTTCTCAGTCTTTTAAAGTTCTAGTAGATCTTTTTTGAGCCATAAGTACTGTATCAGCACTTGTTACTTGATATCACAGGTCATTTAGATGATAAAGAAATTATGACTATTGGTGGACTCATGGTGCTTTTCAGTTTTAAGGTGTACAAGGATATTACCACCAGCTTCTGAATGCATTAATCTTAACCTTAGCCCAAATAAATTAAAGATTAAAGGGATTCATGACAAGGTATGCGACCAGATTCTTCTGTTGGAGAGTTTTGATCTACTTAGGGTAAAATTTGTAAGGTCCTATATCAGTTCCTTCCAAGTGAGTACTGCATATAGCCCTGTAGCCTAGGAAATATGGTGCTGCTATTGCTTGTAAGAGACTGCATGCTGAGATAATCAAAGACGCCTCAAGATTTATAGGATTTATCTGAGCTTGACCTGCCTGGAACTTTATTAGGCTTCTTTAACTGTAACAATAGTTATCTAACAATCAGATGGCTAATAGTTGCTTAGAGTGACTAAAAAGTCACTAATAGTGATGAAAACCTATTAGTTTTAGCTTTTGCTTAGTTGTATACAAAAGAATATTTATGAAAACATTACACCAGTAATATAAGTAGCCACCACTGCTGAAAGCTTTTAAGGGCTTGTCTAATTTTCCTTGGTTACCTTGTCACTTAGGTTGAACTAGATGTATTTTTAGATGCTTCTCTTGTATTTAATATCAATAAACAGGTTTATTATTTAGAACAGGCATATATACTCTTTCTAGGAATAAATCACCTTACTGTCTTGCATCTTTACAGTGTTACCCAAAATATATTAATTTACAGCTGAAGACAATCTGTAAATAAAATGGTAAACAGAAGACTTGGAGAAATATAATCACCTTGCTTTTCAAATTAGACTATATGAAATTCAATATATATAGTCACTTTGAATATCTTCTTTTTTATTAAATTGCATTAAAAGATAGATAACTGGGGTTCTTCTCGGCATGACTCAAATGAAACATTCCTAGAAAACAAGGTAGGCTTCCACTGTTTTGGTGCTTAATCGCTTCATAAAGCATGAGGATACTTGTTTAAGTGGAAGTCAATAGATTAGAGTGATTGATCCTACTTCTGAACAAGATAAATCTGTTGGTGAAAAGCAGTGAATTTAACTTTACTGACTCTGCTTCTAGACCAATATCTTTGCTTCACATGCTGAAAAATCTCGGTAGTTTGTTTCTTTTCTAGCTGATGGTGTGGTATATAAATTAACATCTAATTAACTTGCAAATCATTTTCACCTAACTAAGAAATTTTATTTGGATTAAGTACCAAAAGTCTATCAAAAGTAAACTGAGAGAAGTGCTATCCACAGGCCTTTCAGGAGCATATAAATGTCCACATAACTGTTTTTGTTAAAATCTGTGAAAGAATCCTGTAAGAAATATTTAAGAAATGCAGATAAATTAAATTCAGATTAACTGCTAAGAAATAATGCTAGAATTAATATGTGAAAAAGCAAGATATTGGACTATCTGATACTTTTTAATAATCCTAGAGACAAAAATGGATCTTGTGATTTTGTTATGATCATTAAATTGTGATGTAAAACTAACAGATTAATTTTGTCAGGATTTAAATTTTTTACTAAAAGCACTTTAGTTAGTCTGCTTTTGTATAAGCATAAAAAGCACTTAAATATTCAGGCCCAAATCTATGTAAGGGTATGAATTAAGCTGATACATTAAATCACTTAAAAAAAAAAAAAAAGAAAATATAAAAAATCTAAAACACTTGGGTAATTACATACCTTGCTATTACATAACATTATTGGCATATCATGTGCTTCAGTAATGAATAATTACTAGTCATTATACATTAACTAATCAAAATCAGGATGGCAACAGTTTAATTTAAATATGATTGCATACCACTGGTGTAGCACATTTTCCTATCCATTTGAGGCTGAACAGAATAGTCTAATGACCTTTGATGTTTATCCTCTGGAGATTGGCAATGCAGACAAAATGGTGATACTTTAAAAAGGAGTATGTCTGCAATGCTTTGTAGAATTTCAGGCAATTAATTTCATTAGTTACCATACCCAGTTCTTTTTCACTTTCCGTTCACCTGTTCTCTATGGAAAAGATAATTTACAGAGGCAGAAGTCAAGAGGAAAAGTGAGTAAATTAAGCAAGAACGAAATTAATTGATATATGGATAATGAACCAAGGCCCAATAATGCATTTTTTAGATAAAGGCAATAAGACAAACTGTGGCTAAAAGAAGAAACTTATAATGAAAACAGTAGAAATGACTGGAAATCTTACTCATTTATAAAGATGCATTTTAACCTTACAAAAAAAAAAAAAAGCTATTTAATTCAGCTCTCTTAAGTCTTAATTAAAATTCACTTTGAATATCTTTCTGCTTTATCAGCATGCAATTTGGCATGTATTTTGAGATTCATATAGCTCAAAAATAAAAGGTTAAAGGTTTTCTTTGACATATTCTCTTTTCTGAGTTTTGCTTATCGCCCACTGTGCTTTTCATCAACCACAGAATTTTCTTTCCAGCTATCTTCATGCTAAATAAAGAAACATAGGCATTTTAAAGTGTGATCCAGTCAACCTGCATTAAGAAGAAACGAACCATTGCATATAGGTTTTTTTCTTATCCTTACAATTACTAATTCCTTTGCATTTAAAAACAGGCAAATATAACTAAAATTCTTATTTATTGAGTTTTTTATGTAGTTATTTTTTAAATAATTTATTTTAAAAATAAATAATATAAATAAATAATAAAAAAAAATAATAATGTATTTTATCTTACAACCATCTTTGAATTTCAAGAAAATGCTGCTCAGAAAGAAAAAAAAAAGAGTGAGCTGTATGAATGGAAGGAGAAGTAGAGAGAGAGGTGTATATGCAGACTGTGTTGGGATGGAAAAAACTGCTTAAATCAAAGAGTCTACTTAAGAGGCTATTCAAAGGAGTTTTAACTTTCAGAAGACAGTAAAATTAATCCCGAAAGGACTTCACTACATGTCTACCTCTTTATGCTCTTAATTTCTAAAGTCCTGGTTGAGTTGTTGCCCAAGCAAAGAACCTTAATTATCTACTTATCTTGTCAAAGAATTTTATTTCCAGTTGTGAGAGACTGGGCTGCTAATGATTAATGACTCCAACAATTTGCCCATTTCGTTTGGTGCCAAGTTTGCACATGCGCGTGCACGCACGCGCATGCGTGCACACACACACACACACACACACACACACACACACTGGAGGAGGTGAGTTTTGGGGTGTGCAATGGCTAGTTTGCATAAGACAGTGGGTGTGAACTGTCACAGCCTGAAGGCTATAAGACCAGGTGGTGCTTCTTGTCATGTTAATTGCCCTCCTTTAAGCAATTGCTCAGTTATAAAAGTCTCCCTTCTCCATTTCAGGGGAAGGTCTGATGAGGCATTCCTGGCTCAACTGTTCTGACAGAGGTTTCATGTTTTTAGAGGGTGTCATAAGCCATCATAGTGCCCCCAGACTCATTCCTGAGGCTTTCCACTAGAGGACTGAAAGCTCCATCCCAGTCTAGGGGAGGTACCTGAACATTCCAGCAGAGCTTCTATGTATTTAGTGGTTTTTGTGGCCTGTTTCTCCCACCTTCAATGTGTTATATATGTATAATTCGTGCAGTAGGGGTTGTATGTAATAAGTTGTAGTTATAGATGTTATACACTGTAGCCACAAAATGTTTTAGAGTTACTGGAAAAACCAAGGCAAAAGGAAATTTGCAGATTAAGTTGCCGGGTACCTAAGTAGCATTTAAAAAGCCCTAGCCAGCAGAATACAATGACCACAAAAAGCTGGCTATTAGGTAACACCCAAGTGAATCACAGGCAGGTGGCGAGGAGGCGGCCGGGACCCAGACTCAACACCAGGAGGGAAGACAAGGAGGGGGACATCTGAACTCATCACTAGCTGATGATCTGCTGCTCAGAAGACATCAGCGGCCAAAATGCCTTCTCTGTGAGAGAAGACTGCATGAATATGCAGCTTGCCACTATGAGTTATAGCCAAAGGTGGAATAGAAAGTATAAAAACCCTCTGCAGAAATACAATGGGGAGCAAAAACTCGAAGGAGGCACTGACTCTGTCAGGCTCCGTTTTGCACCCAGAGCTACTCTGTAGATTGTGGGCTGACCCAACTGAGCTGCGGTTGGGGGAAGTTTGAACTCTAAATTGCTACACGATTGCAAAATAAATGTATGTTATTAATTAATTCAGATTGGCTTGTCTCTATTTACAACAAATGGACCATGGCTTTGACCATGGAACATCTAAGCTGCAACAATCAAATCTAATCTCTGTGGGTGATGGTTATTAATCTTTCTACTCTTAACCTTTCTCTTTTTTTCTTTTCTGTGAAAAATACATTCACTCTCCTTTGAAAATTTAAAAAGTTTAATAAAGGACAATAGGAGACAAGGACCATAGAGCAAAGGTTATTAGGCAGGGTACATCTTGGCACTCAGCCAAGACCACACTGTTCTCTTCAGATATACCCTTTAAATACCTTTTTCCTTACATCAGCCTATTGCTTATTCATAGATCCTTATGCATAGTAAGCGTTTCTCCAAACTAGTTTACATGTTCCAATAATTGTTTAGCATATCTCGTCCTTGGATCCCCCTTTTTAGAGCATATATATTCCTTGGTTGTGGATTTTAGTCCATTATTATCACCTCCGGTTTTTGGGCCCTGGCCCACTTTGTCTTCAGATGGTGAGTGCTGATAGTTGGCATATCTGTAACAGGTATCTTATTCATATGTTCATTGGATGTTATCCCATCCAAGCAGGCATTTTAACACAAGCATACTTACATCAGATATTTCAGTACTCTGTCCAAGCTTAAATAATACAGAAATAAAAACTATATCTTTATCACAAAGTTACTTTAACATTACATGTATAAAATCCATTTTAATATTTGTGAAAAGCCAATATCATAATATATATGTATAACATTTTCCTTATATGTTTTCTTAAGTGTTCTTTTTATGCTTTCACATTGCTATATTACTATAGATAATAATAACCCCAATGGCTACATATCTGCTATCCATTGCAACCAAATTATTCTAAAATAAGCCATTTATATTTATATTTATATTTATATTTATATTTATATTTACAAATGCTGATCATTCACTAATCCACTCCAAGGGATCTATGAACAAGAATCTGGGCCACCTTTGCCTCTTTTGGGGTGAGTCAAAACATCAGTTCACACAGCTTACCAATTCCACTGTTACCTTATGACTGAGTCCATGGTTTTAGACTTCTTTATAAATGATAGAAAGAATGAGTACTTCCAGAATTTAAATGCCTCATCCTAAAGATATCAAGTAAAATATATCAATGGGATCTGGAATATGAGTATTAACTAATTAGGAAGTTTACAGAAAAGGGAATATTTTCCCTGAACATTTATTTGTATCTTTTAAATTGGCTTTTTAAGGGATGCAGCATGAATAATTCTAACATAAATATTTAAATAGTTGATACTTAAAGTTAAATTAGACAAAATTACCTGGATGTTTTAATACCTGCTTTAAGAGATGGCCATAGGCATCCAAGTTTTGACAGTACTGGAGCCTACTTCCTAGTTAAGCTGCTATCATTTTCCAAGATCTAACACAGAACTGCTTTTTCCCTTCTGACAGGATTTCTACAACATACTGCCAGAGAAGGATAATATCAACCAAAAAGAGGATCATGCTGTATGAATGAATTTATAAGCACTCTACAATTAGTGAAGAAATAGGAAAATGCAGTTCCGTTATTCTCTAACAGGCTCCCTTTGATGAGTCATCAAAGAAATATTTGAGAGATTCTTTAGGTCAAATGATCAAATAATGAAAATTATGACAAGTGTTTTTTCTGACAGTACATTTAAATACGATTAGTTAAGTCTATGTAGCACATAGCAGTGCATAAATAACACTACATGAGCACTTGAGAATCTTGAAACACTTCTCTTTATGCATTCACCACAAATTTTGAACAAGTTTTTAAAACATTTAAGCACATGAGATCTTGTTTTCTGGGATCAATGCAGGTCAAAAAGGATAAAGTCTTAGGCACACTAAATATACATTTTTGCAGAGTGTTCTCAGACATTCAGTTTTTCACTTAATTGTAGGAGCCTCAGGGAACTTCATTGACACAAACTTCACAGACACTGATGTTTTCTTTGTTGAATATTAAACTCTACTATCTTCTCTTATGATTTAAGTCATATTTATTTGTAATCTGACTTTAAAACAGAATGTCCATTTTCTGTTTGTGAAGAGGAATATGCTAAATTACAGAAGTTAACATTTGCAAAAGAATGAGAAAAAAAAATAGTAAAATATCCATGTCGAAAACCTTTTAAATATGTACTTATCCTAGTTTTTCATTTCTCCATTCTCTTAAGGTCCTGGCATTATTATTTTCTTCATAGGTTTAAAGAAAGTGCAAAGCATTTTTACTGATACCAGTCTTATGGAAAAGAGTCATACCCATGTTTCTTGAAGGTTCTTCTTCACCAGCTTAGTTTTTCATGTGATAAATGTTCTTTGAATGAGGTCCTAGATAAACTTAAGTGTTAAATATGTTTTTGTACATTTGTCTGCTTTTGTAATTTGTTTTATTTAGCATGACATGTTTTATTCACAGCAAAGACACTATTTTAAAAAGCTGTTCTCTGTGAATGGAATGGAATGGAATGGAATGGAATGGAATGGAATGGAATGGAATAGAATAGAATGCCACAATAACTCTATGGAGACATATGTATTTACTAATCAGTTAATTTAATTCTACTGTGAAGTTTTTCACCTATTTGTTTTTGCCAAAAAAATGTAGTACTTTTTTCAACACCATAAATCCACATCTTACATACATACATACAACATACAGATTTAGTCCATTTTTGACTTGTGATTTAGATGGCTTCAGTAGCAAGATTTTGATGTATTTTAATACATGATTATTTCCACTTTTATTTCATGCTGCCTTTTGGAGGAGAAATTCTGAGTATATATTAAGCAGTTCACTACATATTACGTGTATCCCATTACTTCTATTTTATTATGTGCTTATGTACAGACTATTAAATGAACTGCAAGCAATAATGAGTTGAACCATTTGCAGAGTCATCCAACAAGAATACAAGTTTCTAGTGGGCCCAGTTGAGAACAAACCAACTGAAGTCTCAATATTGTCTATTTTAGAAAGTCTGTTACTCTCAAAGCCAGCAGCATATAGAATGCTCAGACTCTAAAGTCTATCCATAGCTGCACAAACACTCTTTTTTTAACCTAAATGTTACATTAATTATAAAAATCCAAACAGAAATATTATTTTAGGGAGCAACCATCTTTAGCATACTATTATGTGATATATTCTTTGAAAAACCTCTGTTTCTGGGAGAAAAACAGCAAGTGAACAGAATAATCTACCATGGCTGTAAAAATCACTAGTACTGCTGTTATAGATTGACATTCCTCCCTGATTAGTTATATGTCATTTTAATCAAAACTCAAGTATTAAATAAGACTTGTCTGGTCTTTGACAGCTTTAAGAGTTAGATGAACTCAGAGAAAATAGCTGAAAGTAGATATACAGAAATTTCTGAGCCTTGGAAATACACTCAGTTGGCTGCCTCTAGCTATCTAGCACACCCTAACTAACTCATGAGGAGGTCAAATCAGTGGCATTTAATGAGCACAATATATATTTAGTGTTATTTCTTCCATATGTTATCTAGATACAATTTGTTTCTTTTCTAAGTTATTATTTACTACATCATTTGACTTTTCTCCTCTTTCAAGCTATCATGTAAACAAACCACAGAATTCTACTTTGAACACACCCTTAAAACAGTTTTACAACATATGCATAACAAATTCCTTTTATTTTCTTCAGAAAAATGTATCTTTTATCCCTCAAATTTCTAGGTCAAGGAAGAGATGTAAGAGGAAACACAGTCTTTGAAGTCAGACTAGATAAATAAGAAGTAAGTTGATCTGCAAGAGAAAGAAAGGGAGGGAAATAAGAAGAAATTGCACTGAAACTCAGAAAAATATATAGAGCAAGAAGAAAACTGAGAAAGTTGCAACTCTAAGGAAGATGAAATGTGTCTTTATTTGAAAGAAATAAGTAGCAAGTTCTTTTTAAAGTCATTCATAGCAAGGTGAATAGAATGTATAGAACAAGTTCTAAAGAGATCTGAGATTCAGTTTTAAAATAAGATCTTGTTTCAGTTGATCAGGTAAGATGTCTGTCACAGTTACAGAAAGAAACTGTCACCTTCCTTTAACAAAAAGGATTTGCCAAGTCAAGTTTTTAAATTGATTTTATATCCTTAAAAAGAAGCAATTATAAGCCAAATAAGAATTCTTGTACAATTCTAATGCCATCTGCATTAGAATTCTTGTGATCAGGAAGACTATGTAAAAATTAATGTCAATGAATTTTGTATCAACACTCGAAACAGATTCAGAAATGAGTCGTGAACAAAGAAATGAGCCACACTTCCTAAAATATATCTCAAGTCTAAAAATAGCTTATTTTAGGCTTTATTCTATATCACATTTTCTACAGCTTTTAACAGAGAACAATGTATTTGAATTTAAGAAGTGCTAGAGGACTAAATGGGCTACATAGGTAAAAAAACATGACAGTTGTGAAGATATGTGCTCTACCCTTCTAGAGTTCAGGATAAACTAAAGCTTAATGATATATCTAATTTTGTTATAATATTTTAGTTTTGGTTTGTTTTAGTTTTGTTAGATTTGGGATCGATTTCTCTTTTGTTTGTTTTGGTTGTTGGGTTTTTTTTCAGAAAAACCTGCCTTTCTACTGTAAAACACTATACAGTAGTGAGCTATATTATATTGTTTCACACCAATTCAAACAATAGAATACAAAAACTGCAACATGAAATAAGTCAAACAATTAAATACCTCAAATATTAAGGAAAGCTATTCTTATTTATAGTATATTTGAATAAAATATATTTCCTTTTCCTCATACACATAGTGATAAACTCTGGTTCCCTTAACTTCTCCTTATAGTTGAGATACTCAATAAATACAGTAGACCTCTTTTTAAACTATCCAGAATCTTTGGTCAATCCTTGATTCATATTAAAGACTGCAGCTAAGAGACTCTGGAAGCTGGAATAGTTGATGTTAATTTCCTACCTGATGTAGGTAATTACAATTATCTGAACAATACATACATGGATTGTTCACCTGACAGTAGGAGTTAAATTTATTTTGATGTAGAGCATTATATTATTATAGGCAAGTTGTAAGTTTGCCTTGTTAATTAATTGTTCCTAAAACTATGAATGATTAAACCAGGAAACTGACCAATAAATATAGCTCATAGGATCAAAGGAAAAGGCTGGAAGTGCCATCTACACATAAATGGACAATGGAAAAAAAAATATATTACTAGGTCACCTAGTCCAATTATCAGCTCAACATAGGCACAATATCAAAGTCAGATCCAGCTTCTAAGATCGTCATAATAATCAACCACACAAAATGATAATTGCAGTATTTCCAGTGATGGATATTCCACAGTCTATGTAGGAAACTTTTTTCAGTGTTCAACTACTTTTATTATGATTTTTTCTCCTAATATCTAACTGGAAGTTTTGTTGGTCTTGAAACCCAGAATTAAAAAACAAAGCAGAAAAAAAACCCAGACCCCACAAATAAAAACCCAGAAAAAACCCCAAAAAAACAAGCAAAGACAGAAAAAACAGCTGCAATCCTTGGGGTACTTCAATGTTGATTGCCACTCAGTAAAATTTCATCATCTCTGTGTCATTTTCATAGTGTGTTCAGCATCTATGGAAATGTTTCTATAGCTCAGATTTGCAATAGTTTTAAAATTAAGTTAAATTATTTCCAGAGATTTGTAAAAATATGAGATCAATTAAGTCTGTAATCCACATTCCCAAATATACCAAGAATAAAATATGTTCTTTCTTTAAATCAAAAGTACATGTGGCTGGCATAACCTTTTCAGCTAATAAATTTGGTTATCGGTGTTCGATATGTATACTATATGAGTAAAAACTTAATGCCATTTTTAAATGGAAATAACAATGTAAACATTTCTAAAAGATATAGTTGTTTCCTGACAGGAACATTATATAGATTTAGGATAAACAGTTATCTTTAGTTATTCTGTATATTGTGGAAAATACATTTCACTGGCCCCAGTTAAATGCTTGATACATGAGAGGTTGTGACTTGTTATAATTTTTTTCCACCATGAATGTTTAGGTGGCCATTAAATCCATATGAGTGCATCATCACTACATACCCTAGTTAATTAAAGGGAATGTAGAGTTAGAAAAGATGTTCTAGGTCATTAAGTTGACTGGTGTTGCAAAAAGCCAGATTTCATAGTTTTTTTTTTTTTTTTATTTAATAACAGGGTTAACCTGTTTTGCAGGGTGGTAAGAGTCATGGCTTTTCAAATGTTTTGAAAATGTTCAGTGACTTTCCTCTGCTAGTCTGATTGCAAGTCTGCTCCTGTACCTCCCTGTCCAGATGCTTAAAATTTTTTGCTAATTTATAGCCTTAATATACTTAATTCTATTCTATATGCATTAGGTTTTGAGCCCAAATTGTCTTTATAACAACTAGCTAGTTGTTCTCTTTCTGTGCCATTTTCCATTGTGTGTTTTAGAGATCATCTTTCCTCTTAATATTCATTTTGACAGGATAAAACATCCAAGCTCTTTCATTCTACATAAGATGAATTCTCTTCAGACTCCTAATTGTCCAAGGATCCCTCTTCTGTTCTTTCCGTTGTTTGAATTGATCCTCTGAACTTTTATGTGCAGAATGGTAAACAACTTTGTAAAGTAGCTTTAATATGTCCTTGATATCTCCTTGCCTCTATTAAGCAAGTTGTTCTAATAAATTTGATTGTTTAGTATATATATTCTCATTAAAAATTCACCCTGGATAGAATTTTCTTTGGGTTTTTCCTTCTCAATCATACTTTGTTTTGCATTTATGGGTTTTTTTTTTTTTTTTTTTTTTTTTTTTTTTTGGTTGGTTGGTTTGGTTTGAGTGGGGGATTTTTGGCTTTGCTTTTGTTTGTTTGTTTTCAGTTTCAGGAAATTATTTTTTAAAACCTTCAGTTGTTTATATATTACTCATCAAGACTTCAGTCTTTCAAAGAAGTCTGTCTCAAATTATTTTAGTAGGCAGATGATCAAACATTCCTTAAACTGAAGCCTTGTACACAAGCTCTGTTTGAAGCCTTCTGAAGGAAGACTTCTATTTTAACATGTTTTCTGAAAATTTAATTCTCTCTTTCTAGAAGAATAAAGCTCTGTCCCAGGTTGCAATATTGTAACTGACAATCAGAGTAATATATTCCAATGCTTACTAAAAAATATACAAAATAATACTAATATTTCAAGTCAAAATATTTTAAATATTACATCTCAAGTAGGTAGTCTTGAATTGGAAGAAAATTCCCCCACAAAATACACTGTGAGAAGAATATTATCTTCCAAAAACGTGATTCAGAAAAGCGTTATACACGGTGCTTGTTTTAAGAAAGTATTTTCACAGTGTGTTCTACAGCCCTAGCAAAGATTACTTGACATTTTATTTAGTAAGAGTAGGGAAGGCCAGTTATTTTAAAAACTTGTAATGGAAAAAATAAAATAATTAATTAATTAGTTTTTTGATCAGAGTAAAGGACACTTACCAAAATCTTACAGATGACATAGAGGTGAACATAGGGGTATCGACTGAAAATTTAAGCATCAGATATACAGTATCATAGGAAATAAGGAGTTGGTGTAAATGACAAATAAGAAATGATGGATGGTAATCATCTGTAAAAGGCAATGATGACAAGCAATTTGTGTTTGATATATAAAGAGGAACTGAATTGAGTGTTCCTCCAAACTTTTGGCTGAGATTCTCACAGAGATGGATGCCTTAGGGCCTTTTCACAGATTTCACTACCAATTTATTTCAGTACATGGCAACACTTGATATATTGCATTCATTTCTCTTTTGTTTAGTCAGTTTATAATGGTGTTGCTGCATGTGCCACTTGCATTTCTTGTATGAAATGAAAGCTATTCATACAGTGTATCAGACATTTTAAAAGTCATGTTACCTTTATTGCTGGGTTTTTAAAATTTTTTTGGTTATTACAGACTATTTAGCGGATGTAATAATCAATTCCTTGTTTGTGTTTGCACTTAGCCTTTACAACTGGTTATAAGAATCATGTTTGTGAAATAATCACTTCTGAAATTTCCAATTATAATTTTTTCAGCTTTATTTGTTAAGTGAAATTAAGTTCACTTGTCTTCAAGTACCAATTTTCACTAGTGCTTGGGTTTCTCCCTTAAGTAATTTTGGCCACATTTAGTTGCTTTTAACTTTTTAAAGACATTGTTAAGAGAATCCTTTTTGTCTGGAACAAAGAATACCTACCATTAAGGATCTACAACTCCAGAAAAATGGAAATTGCAAGGTAGCATTTATTATGCGACTGCCTCAGTAATGTCAGCAATAATATAGCATGAAGTATGAGTGTCTGGAGATAATACAGAATCGTCATGATCATATGAGGAAGAAAAACATTTAGAATAGATGCTTGGAAGAGGTGGAACCATTAATATGATGAATCATTATATAACTGCTAAAAGCCCCAATCTTTTGTACTTTGCTACTTCAAATAAAAAATAAAAGACCTTGGAGACAAAATTTGTTTAACATAGATATTTTATTCCTTTCAGGAATAAAAAATATCATAAACTCCTTGGCTTTTGCAGCCAGCAATGTGTTGTTTCTGACAAAAATAATTATGATGTCATAAGGATTTTTTTTGCTTCAGATACATTCAGCTGCACAAAAATTTTCCATTTCAGAAACTAATCAACTGAATCAAGAGTTAGGGATATTGTAAATACAGAATTCTATTTGTTCCAGATTATAATGCATCTAAGTGAAAATTCCGTGCCTGAATTTCACAAACACAGACTGTGATAACATGTATATTTAATATGAAACCATAATCTTGGTATTCATTAGGATGATATGGAGTTCGTTTTATAACAAATACATGCACCAAGTTAAGGTTGGTAAAATCTTTGAAAGAAAACGACAGCATTATCTGGCATTGTGTGCGTGTAAATATATACTGCATTTCTTGCCAATGATGCTTTTTTTTTTTTTAATCTTCATGTTAGGATATATCTAAGGCTTTGTTCTTGTCCATCTCATGCCCTCATCTTTCTTCCTCTAAGACGTTTTACTGAAAATTTGGTCACTGATCATCACATAAACAGATGTCATCCTCCTTCAAATGACATCTCACATGTTTGTATATCTTTTGATTTGTGTTTAACACCTTTGCACACAATTAGCTTCTTATTTGTTGCTAAAACAAATGAAATACGTCTTTGCTAGCTGAAATATCATTAACTTCTCTGTGTACTTACTAAGTTTTTTTTAAGAAATGTAAAGCCTGATCAATATTTCACTTGAATAACTCTGTGGCACTTCTACAGCCCATTCCATCTCCCAATAAATATTCATTCATTAACTGTATTATATTTAAAGGTGCTTAGAATGTGTTTTTCATTGAGGGTGTTTATATGATTAATTTTAAAAACCTTATAAGCATTTTTCTCAACAATGCACCTGTTGGGATTAATATTTATATTACAGAATCATACAGAATCACAGAATAATGAGGTTGGAAAAGACCTCTAAGATCATCAAGTCCAACCTATGCCTTAACACCTCAACTAGACTATAGCACCAAGTGTCATGTTCAGTCTTTTTTTAAACACATCCAGAGATGGTGATTTTACCACCTCCCTGGGAAGACAATTCCAGTACTTTATTATTCTTTCAGTGAAAAATTTTTTCCTAATATCCAACCTATACCTTCCCTGACGTAGCTTGAGACTGTGTCCTCTTGTTCTGTCAGTTCCAACATCTAAACTTAGGTATTGTTGTAGTTGTAGTGGAGACCCTAAATTATGAAACCAAAACCACTACATGTATCAATGACAGAGGTATCTTATCTCTGTTGCAGTTTGCATCCTAATTTTTGAGCCTGTTTGAATCGAAGGACATCAGGGAAGTATTGTAAAGGGAACTACACTACTGACCACTACACTGCTGTCCAAAAATACTTCTGGTTTGGAATAAAATGAATAGTTGTCTGTGCTAACTAAAAGGCTGCAGTCAGCTTGCCTGCAGAGAGTCTACTTCCATTGTAGGTGACCAAGTACCAGTGAAGGCAGCTGGAAGCTGAGACAAATTTCCTGTAAGAGACTTCTGCCTCCTGAAATAAAGATTGCATGTCCAAAAATTATTTAGAATGCCATAATGCTAATAAATGTTTGTGAAAGAGTGAATAAATTGAGCTCCAGACTACTGGTGCTTCTTATGGATACATGTGTATGTGTGTGTGTGTCTGTGCGTGTGGCAGAGAATGGCAGAAAAAAATATCTCTCTAATTAAATACATTATCTAGGCTTAAGAGGAAAATGTTGCGGCTAACACTCAAGACCTTATTTTTTCTCCATCTTTTAAACCTTGTTCTTTATCTGGTGTTATCATTGAAATCCAATTTAATTTAAAATATGGGAAATTACTGCTTTTCTTACTATGTTTCAGAGCAGCCTTATGTGTCTTTACCTCCTTTGATAACAACATTCCAGTAAATTTCTGCACAGACATTATGTGATTGTTTTTTAAGAAGGAGACCTAGACATATGTCTCAGTAAAAGTGCAGAATAAATTAAATTCAACTTCCTAATCCATTATACATTTGCATTTGACATATAATTTCAGAGTATACATTACTGTCTATAAAATGTCTCTAATCATCTCCAAGTATAAGTACACAATTATATGAGATTTAATTGCAGAACAAAAATTCAGACATTGTAAATAAAATATAGCTATTATTTCAGAATATATTATTTTGTTGAGAACCATAGTTTAGATTTAGATTAAGAAATAATAATGGAGTGAGAAATAATAAGAAAGAAATAATAATGGGTTTTTTTGGTAGAAAACAAAGTGCATGAGTTATAGGCATTTCAGATAAATTTTCAACATAAATGCTTTTGTAAAGCAGAACATAGTTTTGCAACTTCTTTCAAGGACAGGAGGAGTCAAGTAAAAATTCTTATTTTTAGGAATTTACTTAAACATACTGTTGTAGGACATCAAAAGAAATCAAAACAAAATTTGGATTAGGGAGAGGGGAGTTGATGTTGTTTGTCTTTTTTTGTGGTTTCTTTTGCCAGAGTGGATGAATTCAAATTATACCATGGTGCAAGACAAATCCTTTGATAATAGGTTTTGATAATTTTATATTTTATAATAGGTTGTGTAATCTCCTTCTATGGCAAGGTGACCTTCCTAGTGGATAAAGGAAAAGCTGTGAATCTAGATTTCTTTCTAGCACATATAGCTGTCTATCTAGACTTTGGTGAAGCATTTGACATCGTCTCTTACAGCTTGGTCCAGAAGAAACCAGCTACTCGCTCATGGCTTTGGTGGGTGTACTGTTCACTGGGTAAAAACTGTGGATGGCCAGGTCCAGAGAGTGATGGTGAGTGGAACTGAATCCAATCAGTGTCTTGTCACCATTGGTCCCCAAGGTTCAGTACACCCAGTCTTGCATAAGTTCCTTATCGATTATTTGAATGAGGGGATTGAGTGCATCTTCAGTCAGCTCACAGATGACACCAAATTACTTGGGAGAGTTGATCTGTTGGGGAGTAGGAAGGCTCTGCAGAGGGATCTGGACAGGCAGGATTGACAGGCTGAGGCTGACTGCACAAGGTTCAGTAAGGTAAAGTTCTGGGTCCTGCACTTGGGTCACAACAACACCATTCAATGCTACAGGCTTTGGACAAAGTGCCTTGAGAGCTGCACAGCAGAAAGGGACTCGGGGGTGTTGGTTGATGCATGTGCCAGTGTGTGCCCAGGTGACGAAGAAGGCCAATAGCATCCTGGACTGTACCAAGAACAGTGGCCAGCAGGAGCAGGGAAGTGACTACTCCCCTGTACTTGGCACTGGTGATCCCAAGTACTGTGTTCAGTTATGGGCCATTCGCTTCAAAAGGACGTTGAGGTGCTTGAGTGCATCCAAAAAGGGCAACAAAGCTGGTGAAGGGTCTAAAACACATGACCTATGAGGAGCAGCTGAGGAAAATTGGATTGTTTAGTCTGGACGTGAGGAGGCTCAGTAGGACCTCATTACTCTCTACAACTTCCTGAAAGGGGGTTGTAGTGATATGGGGATCATTCTCTTCTGCATGTCTTAAGCATGCAGAAGAGATGAGGATATGGCCTTAAGTTGTTCTAGGGGAGTTTCAGATTAGATATTAGAAGAATTTTTCTCTGGAAGTGTTTTTAGACATTGGAATAAATGGCCCAGGGAGGTGGTGGAGTCACTGTCTCTAGAGGTGTTCAAGAAATTTCTGGATATGGCACCTGGGGATATGGTTTAGAAATGATTATGGTATTGCTGGGTTGATGATGATGGTCTCTTTCTGATTCTCTGTGATCCTGTGATGCTTATTTGGTTTGTGTTTGTTCATTTCTGTCTGATCGCTTCTGTCTTTATTTCTCTTTTTGTTATATTACGTGGGTTTATATGAAAGAAGTCATAAGAGCTTTTATAGCACCACCACCTTGGCTGTGAGGCTCAGCCATGCCCTGAGCTGGTTCTGTTGGAGCCAAGTGGAAGTGGCTGTGCCCAGCATTGGGAAGTTCCATCACTCCTCACAGAGTTTGCCCTCCACTGTGAAATCCAATCTATGTAAACACAAATTTAAATACAAATGTGTATAAAAAATACTTGCTGATTTGTTTGACAAAGGAAAAGGTATACAACTCCAGACCTTCCTCCATTTTCATGTGTATAATAAATCAAGTATCCCATGTGTATAGTGGACCTGTCTGTATAGTGAGGGTTTTTTTGGTGCCTACAGTGTTGAATAAAGAAAATGTGTGGTGCTACCCTAATAATCAACACCACATCCAGTGTGAAGCAGTAAGAAGTGCAAGGCCAGTGCTTTGTAATGATTGTGTAATACTTCAAGGACATAACATTGAGGGAATATTCATTGCATTTTGCATAAAAGTAATCCTTTCCTCTTACTTCTTCTTGCATCTGTTAGATTAAAACTGCAAGACTTAAAGGCCACTAGTGATGCATGTCACATGATCATAAGCCCATTTTGAGTTGGGAAGACTTCCAGGGAAGTTTCCTGAGGTCAATATCAGATGTTTTATATGCCAGTATAAAAAGAACTGAGTAACAGTTTCTGGTTTTTGTCAAAGGTGTCCCTGCTGCTCCTGCCCAAATGGCACAGAATTTCTTACATCCCCACACCAGACAGGCATGTCTAAAAGGCATAATATTTACCTTTATTTTCCCAAGACTCCATGTGAGATGCCTAAAATAGGTACGTTGTTTTATTCAAAACCAAAAGTTCAGCAATATTATGAGTGGTATACTGAAGTGTTTTTTTTTTTTGGTTTTTTTTTTAATTGCCTGTGGGCTTCTTGCAGTTTTTGAGACTGCCAGGGCTACTGAGACAGAGATGAGGGATTATATAGAATGTAACAAGACAAAACTGTTACACTTCTGTCTGTATTGAGGTCTTGGCAACTAGATTCTCTTGAAGGGACCTGCGTAAAAATGACTGAAAATAGAGTTAAGGGAGAGAGCTAACAATTAAAGATAAGGGATGATCTGGGACCCTGTACTCAAAATCATTGCAGTTTTATATACAATATAGATCTACTCAGGTGTTTCTGTCTATAACACTTTATGATCAAACAGCTTTTAAATGTTGACATTAAGATATGATGCTAAGGAAAAAAAAAGTCTTAAAGACAAAAGAAACTCTAGAGACTAGTGTATAAAATATCAACAGCACTCTATAAGGATGCAGTGTTTGAAGTAAGAATTACTGCGAAGAGTGAATAGAGAGCTTGGGAACTTCATTTATTTATGTAAGGGAGGCTCCAAAGACTGCCTCCCCCATGAGCACTGTATTACTGAGAGCATGAACACAGACTGAACAAGCAATATGTCTACTCAGGACTTTCAGGAACCTTTCTCAGAGATACACATGATATGAAATGCAAGAATTCTGTACTTAACACCAACCTAATATTTAGAGACTTAAAAAATTCAGACTGGGTTTTAAGGCATGTAGTAAATCTTAAATCTTATTGCAATTTTCACAGCTATTTAATCTGTCAGTGTAATAGTAGCCTTTCTTAACCATGCTGGATACCATTCCCTATAAGTGCTGTTAGCAGGCCCTGTGAATTTTCTCAGGAGTAAGGCAAATAGCATAATTAACACCAATGCCCAGTGCACCCAGACAGTGAAACTGGGGAACACATATCTTCCAATAAGACATTCTTATGTAGGCAAAAAATGTTCTTTACCACAATTTATTGACTGGTGAACTATAAAAAATGCTCTTGAAATCTTTCTTATATTCTGATAGCATAGAAATCTACTGGAATCTTACTTTACACTGACTGGCACAATAGACACTATCCAGTGCCTATGAAGTTTTAACTTAAAAAATTGGAGGAGAATGTAACTGAACAAGGAAAGAAAAAGCAGAATATCTGTGTCAATGTCTTCATTTTGAGACCTGGTAACCTGTAACAATGTTTTTTAACATGGAAAAAGGAGGGAAACAAGGTGATTTTAAGTGAAACTAGAGTGTAGGGAAATTAAGTATTTGGTTTATTTTGTAGTTGAAAAAATTGTCTCTTTTCCAGGAAGCACTCATTATATAGATTTAGAAATATTTTATAAATCTCCTAGATAAAGAAGAACTAGTCCTCAGAAAGAAGTAGTAACTGTATTAATTAGTTGAGGCTATAAAGTCTTCTAAACATAGTGTTTTTCTGTAGATACTGATGTTTCCCACTGGTTTTGAAAAAAAATGACACAAGGTAACAGGACATTCTCACTGACTTTTAGAAGGCAGAAGGAGACATCAGTTTATTTTTAGGCTATATTACTACAGGTTCTCAGAATAGCTCTAAATTAGTCCAGTGGATGATCCATCGTGCCTGTCTTATTTATTGTTCCATGAGGTTGATTGTCCTCTGCAGTGCTATTTCTGTTGACAACTCTATTAGGTTAAAGAGGTTGCCTACTTTTTCAGTGCTTAAAATCTGATGAATCATAGAATATCCTGATTTGGAGGGACCCACATCTTGTCCAGTGAGATGAACCCAGTATTTTTTATACATAGAATAAAAAAAATGTTTGACTATGGAGTCTAATGGGAAGGATTCTATTGCTAACTGAAGGTATCTAATGCCAGTTTAGATATTGTGGATTGTGGATATCAGCTGTTGGGGTTTTCATTAGGGGAGAGTTGTTTACTTGTTTGGGGTTGATTTCTTTTGTTTGGGGTTTTCCCATGAAAATTCAGGTCTTTAGAAATTCTGGTAGTATACCTGCCAAATTCACCCAGAGTTACTGCACAGCCTAAGAGTTATTTAGAGCTTTGTATTTAGCAGTAAATTCATATCATTTGCTAAAATTTCCTTAGTATAGTTTTCTAGATTACCATTCCAGTACTAATTTAGGTATTAAGATATCTTAATGCAGTCACATATGACATGACATGATTTCCATTGATCACGATAAGAATTTGAAAACCTAGTTCATATATATGTAACTATTTTTGCAACTTCATTTGAGTATGAGATCTGGTGCTGAATCCCCCCAGAAAATTAACAAACACACAAAAAACACCCAAAACAAACCCAGCATATTCAAGTAATTAAGAAATAACAAACCCACTTAAATTTTATGATACGTGTTTAAATTATTTTCTATTAATAGAACTAAAATTACTAATTTCCTTTGTTACATCTTTTTTGTGGGTACAATTACAGTGACTAAACAAAATATTATCACATGATAACTGCAGAAGGAGTCCCAGAGTTTCCTAAAATCAATGTAATTTCTCTTTGATAATGTAACTAATTTTCTCAAGAGGGTGTTGCAATTTGTTAACACACTGATTTATTTTTAATTTATTTTCCTTAAGGGAAAGCTCCAGTTTTCAGTTCTGGTAATTTGTCACCTAGCCACTACAAGAATAACACCTATAAATTTTCTCAGAGACCTTCTCAGTCTAAGCACAGAAAAGTCATTTAGCAACCATAACTTACACTCAGAGGAGCTGCTATGTCAAAAAAATGCCACAGGAACTTCTCTAAAATACCCTGTTAACAACTGTCCTTAATGATTGTATAGTATGTGAACAAAAGTACTCCTGCATACTACATGTTTGTAACAACATAATGCTGTTAAATGTCACTTGCAATGCTTTCTCATTTCTTTTATTCTTTTTAATTTTTTTTTTCCAGAAATCCAAAAGCTTCTACTGGCTTGCCTCATTTCCAAACAGAAATAAAGGAAAAAATGAGAAATTCTATCTATGGAAATACCATTTTTATGCAGTTTGTGGTAAGAGGTGCTAAAACAAAACACATCTTCTTAATGTTGATGTTTATAGCCTTCTTCATAAATTTTTATCCTTTCAAAATAAAGGTAAACTGAAATCATTATACTGAGATTATACCCTGAAATCATTATATTGAGAGTCATTTATTTCTTTGTGAATCTGCACTCCAAGTAACCTTTTATTTCAGTGTCTTGCTGCTTTAAAGAAGTAGATAGATGACTATTCTAATAAGAATGCAAACCAAGGAAAGCTAAAATAATAAAAATGAAAGATGTAATATTTTTAGCACTTATTGTTTCCTGATAAAATTAACAAAATGGCTAATGTGATGACTCCAATTCTTTTGGGGTTTTATTGGAAAGCAAGGAAATTGGTGGGAAAAAATTGAAGAAAGGTGTTTCTGCCCAAGGTGGGTTGACCCGAGCTGGCAGTCAAACAACAATACACTGTCTCTCCCCCTTCCTCGCTGACACACTCCAAGAATCTAAGGGGAAAAATAGGAAGGGGTCGGAAAAAAAAAAAAAAAGAGAAAACTCATGGGTTGAGAAAAAGACAGTTCAATAGAGGAAAGGCAAACCAGCAAAGCAAAATAAATCGCTCATTCCTTCCCATCAATGCCCAGCCTTTGTCTAAACCATTTCCAACTTGGAAGACACCTCCCTTTCCCTTCTTTATCTGGTTCATGTCCCCATGATGTGTACAATCAATTACTCTGAACATGAGAGTAACTTATCTCGTGTAACTATTACTAAAATTATTGTACTCTAACTAAAACATGACTTACAAAAAGTTTATTTCTAATTTAATTTAAACAAGCAAAAAGCTTAGCTACCTGCGCTCCACATATAATTCAACTGACATATATGACTTGCAGAGAAGTAAAATTAAAATCTGATGATAATTATGAAGCAGAGGGACAAATTCATCTACAAATTAAAAAATCAGTCAGTCTTGTCAAGTCAAGGAATTCAAAACAGCATTGAAAATAGAAGAACATAATGCATCTTGCAATAAAATTAGAACAAATATTAAGAAAACATATTGATTACAAGTCAAAACAATTTAATTGCATGCATGTCATTCTATTTTAAAAAAATATTTACTTAAGAAATTAATTGTATAGCTCTTGAGACAAATGCTTGTTGTGACTTAATCAACTTTCAGGTTCTGCACTTATAGTTAGAATTGCACCAGAACATTCAGAAACAGGAGACTCTATGAGCAATCTGTATATCATAATCTTCAAAAATTTTTCTCTTTGTGACCAGTTATGGAAGACTACAGAGAGCTTGTGCATCTACACCATAGAAAAAAATCTACAAAAAATCCCACTTAATTAATAGATATAAGATCAATTTTAAACAAAAAAATACATTTGTTTCATCCAAAATTTACACTTCTCATAAGTGGATATTCTCAGCTTTCACAGAAAAGTAAAGAAAATCATTCATGATCAAAGACTTAATCTCACCTCATCAGCTGGAGTAATGAACACAAGCTGTCAAGAACAGAAAAAAATCTTCCTAAAATCCCTCTTATCATCTGTTTTGCAAACTTCCAAATATGTTCAAATTATTTTGTTATATTTTGTTTTGCTATTATGCATTATATAAGAAAAAACAGTAAAAGCTTTACTATGTATGTATTGAAATTTTCTTTTTTGAGTAATGGCAGAGTATCTATTAAGAGAATCCACAAATCCTTGCTTGATTTTTTCCCAAAAGAGAAACATCCAGTTAAAGGGTTTCTTCCCTTTGTCACGTCTTGGGGATATTATGATTGCCAAAGTCATGTGGGCTATTTATTTTTCATGTTATTATACAGCACAATTAACTCATTAAAATATTAAAATCTAGACTGAAGTCAAAGTAGTAGACCTTTTCTCTTCAGTTTTATTTTCATGTTATTGGTATTCTTGTGCTAGTGTTCATGCAGGAGCTAATTTGTCTAAATTGTTTGAGCTTTGGGTTTGTTTGCTGGTTTTATTAATTTCTGTTTTTCTGATATTTAAACCTCACCTGCTTCACTTCCTTTCATTATGATTTTTTTTTTTCCAAATGTCATATAGCATTAAAGTCATAATGGATACTTTTACGAAGAGTTTATTCTTTTAAACATTTCATTTTCCTTAGGATAATATTAAAAACATTTTTGAAACACAAATAAGTAAATGAACATAATAATTACACATACAGCTCTTAAATCAGTAGCGGACATGCCCCATCACTTAGAAGTTTTGCTGAACTATAGTTTTTAGTGAATAGTATTTAAAATGGCCCAGAATTGCTCAACATTTTCTTTCACATTTGGGCATTCACAGACATAGCATGGATGACAAACAATGTATCTATTGGGTAATGGCACAATTAGTTGATAGAGGACATCTTTATACCAACACCTGCTTTCCTATACAGGTCTTCTATGCATTATTTTACCAGTCTGTGACTTCACATGTTAATGTCAGTGAAGACAGATGGATGTATGCCAAACATGAATTAAAAATGCATTTTATCTGACTAATGATGAAGAAATATTTAACACATACATATTTTAAGAAATGTACTTCTAAAGAAAAAGATGCAACTCAAATCTCAGAGATTTGTAGTTCTCAAGACATTCACTAGTAAAGCCAACTTCATGAGAAGAGTACTTGCAAATTAAGCAATATAGGTATATTATCAGAATTTTCCTCTTTCTTAACACAATATTGTTTCTTTTGTGAGTACATGTTAATGAACCTTCCTTGGTATTAGTATCTATTTACTTCTCTACTATTATTCTTTATCAATCCACCTTTTCTTAAGTCAGATTTTTCCAAATTTGTATTTTCAATCATTCTCTCTATTTTCTTGTTTTGCTTCTTTTCAAATTTTTTAACTCACACAACACAATCCAAGGAAAAAGAGGAGGGTGACATCTGGGTGCATGTCAAATACCCTATTTAATGGCAGAAGAGAAAGAAAAATATATGTTTCTAAAGATATTGTAGATCCCCAAATTCTTTCTAATGCACAGAGATGTCTGTCTTCAAGTGAATGTATTTCACTAAAGAGTAGATCCACAGAAACTTAAAATCTAGAAAAGTTCAGTATGATTGTACTAATTAATGGAAAAAATAACCATATAGAGTGACTAAGCAGAAATTTGTAACAAGTAGACCAATTTATATTTAAAAAAAAACCCAACCTCTACCAGTATAGGAAGTTGGGGGTCAGGGGAATTTAGGAGGTTTATGAGGTTATACCTTGGGAGAATATTTTGTGCCCCTTTTTAATTTCCTTCACTTCATTTGTTCTACCAGTTGCTCTTCACAATATGTTGTCAGCCAATACAGATGCAGATCAGTCATTTGTGCATTCTTACGTTGTCAGAAAGGTCATGAAATACTGTAACCAGTATTCCAGGCTATTTTTGATAGAAACATATTTTTCAGTATTCATTGTTTATATTATTATGATCTTTTGGAAACCTCTTCCTTTGGTCTTAATGTAGGACCCTTCCAGTTACAGGGGAGATAAAAGAGGATTAGAAATGGCATGCTACTTTCATACTCCATGTATTCCTTACAGTTTTCCAAAATTATTACCAGTGACTTTGATCACCTTAAAACTCACCGGATATAATATTAATATTGCTGGTCTGCTTTGGTATTAAAAATTACAATTTAAAAATTTCCATGTTCAGAATACTGAATATCTCAGTATATTGCAGGAAGGAAATGTTGTGACTATATGCTCCACTTTAGTTCCAAGAAATTAGATTCAGAGAGTTTGTACTGAATAAAATATGCTAATAAAATTAGTAGATTGTTACAATAAAATGAAAACAATTTCATAACACAACTAAAGAGATAAATCCTTTATGTGCCTAAAGAAGGTTATAGGGAGAGTTAAGATTTTTTTCTAGCCAAATCTCCCAGAGATATGCTACTCTGAATATACCTTGCCTCACCAGCCACATGAAAGTTCCCTATAACAATTTTAGCAGTGATGATTAAAGGCAAATTCTACCCCTAGCTAATTTAATAGTTTACTACCAAGATAAGGAATATACCAGAGGGATGGATCTGATAACATTCATAATTTCCCTAGTTCAGTTAAATAACTAATTTCCCATGAAGAAAATTAGTATTCCACTAGCCATAAATATTCAGGTATCTGTCTATTCAAGAAAAATCCCAGACATCAGATCTTTAAAGAAGGGAGAGATTCTCAGAATAACTTGTATGGGGCTACCACAGAGCCAGCTACAACCCAAACATGAAGTGGGCTACGGCCAAACAAGGCAATGCAGCGAGAACCTGAGCAATGATCCATGGCAGGGGAGATGAATCAACAGATGACTGAAGAACAATATCTGCAAATGCTTAAGAGGTGTAGCAGGTTATCAATCTATTTGGTTGGCAGCCTTTGCTGATATCTGGCTTTGAAGTCCACCCAATCATACAACACTGTCAAGCTGCTGTACAACAAGAAGAGTGAGGGAGGGAGGCCAGAGGTGCCAGATGCCTGCCCAGAGCTTTGCATGGACACATGGAGTGTTTCATCTCCTCCTCCACAAGGGGCTGTGCTATTTCCATTCACTGGTGTGGTAACTGGGATAGGTCTCAGATAATTATATCTCTGTGTGTGTATGCATGTGGTTGTAAAACTTTCACAGCTTCTCTGTTGCTTGGTCCACTTAATAAATTGAGTTTAGTAGTACCACATTATTTGGTGTTCCTTTTTCCCCCCATGTCAGTATAAACTATCACTGATATTCCTACTGCCCTGCCTTCAACTTCTGGGAGTTGCTGTATACTACTGCAATAAATAAGACAGCCCTACAATTAATTTAAGATGAAACTAGAACTCCTTATGAAATGTTGTCCTATTATTGATTTCATTTAGGCTTAGAGACAGTTTTATACCTGCTGTATAAATGAGTTATACAAATTCCTGGGTTTCTCTGGATAGTTTGATGCATGGTGTATCTTCCATTTCTTCATTATCATTCCAGTCAAGTTTGGAATGCAGCCTCCCTTTGTGTCAGCATTGTTTTGCTCTGGCAGTCAGTGAAGACTAAGAATTAATAGACATCTCCCACAGATGACCTCTATTTTTAATAACAAATGTAAATGAAACAGAATATTGGACTTGTTCATCCTCAGGTCACTTTAGTTATGTCCTCAAATATTCATGATTAAGATGAAAATATATTTACATGTGTTAGCATCAACAAAACACTTTCAGTTGGATGCCCTGATCAACTGCATGAATTAAGCCATGAGATTTCCCTGGATTAATACCAGTTTCACACCCAATAACTATGAATGAACTATTTTCATGCCAATCATTTGAGTTACTGGTAATTCAAAAAGATATTTAACAATGACAAAGGAAGATATCTTGATCATTTTCAAGAAGGAGAAGTAGAAGAATTTTGAAAACGACAGGTTAGTCATTTTATTTTAAATTAACAAATTATTCTGGAAAATATATTCAGATATTTCAAGGACAAAAAGGTGTTCGGGAGAAGTCAACATGAATTTACCAAAGGCAAACTGTGCTAGACCAAGCAGATTTTCTTCTTGGTGAAACAAATGATTTAGTGGAGAAAGAAAGAAAAGTGGATATTGTCAACTTTGACTTTACCCAGACTTTTGGTATGAACACCCATCCTTGCATCACCCTGGAGGCACACTGATGAGAGATGCCCTGGCCAGATGTACTAGTAACTTAAGTGTGGAACTGGCTAAATATTTTTGTTCATATTATTCTGATTAGTGGTATAGAATCCTACTGATGATAAGCTATCCACCGCCCTCAGAGACTCATACTTCTTAACATTTTTATTCATGAGCTGGACAATGGGATGGAATGCACTCCCAGGAAACCTGTGGATTATACTACAAGGTGTGAGGATTGTTATCTGTCAAAGTTGTGGTGTTGAGGAAGTTGAGTTTCTTTTGATGTAAGGGAAAATCTTACTCACCCACCTGATGGGAGGTAATTTTCCTGGAGGTGCACAGGAAACGGACTGTGAAGCAAGAAACTCAATTTGCATCAATCTAATTAGATAGAAAAGGGAAAAATATCACATATTTGATAGCCAGATATTGCCCAGGGAGGCTGTGGATATTCTTTCCATGGAAACACTTTAAATTTTACCTTAATCAACCTTATATAACAACTACGCCACCCCTGCTTTGATCAGAATATCAGAGTGATGTACCAAATGACCTGCAGATGTTTCTATCTACCTAAATTATCTTATGCTTCTGTGATGGTTTTATATAAAACAGTTTTAAGGGGCAAGGAAAGTTGCTTTAATTTTTTGACCATTACCAGTCTACCACAACCTATGGGAAATTATAACTGAATAAATCAGCCTTTCATGTAACTTCATTTTATTTAGATTTCTCTTCTTGCTTTCAGTGCTAACAGAAACTAAACCATAGCCAAATTTCTGCTTTCCATATGGTACAAACTGTGTTAATACTTTTCTTTCAAAAGTTAAGTGAAGTACATTCCTGCATATACCATTAATTGTCTGTTCACCTTTTCTGCTACCTTTACTATTCTAGTGACTTTTTCTCCTGAATCTTTCTTAAAGTTTTGTAGTGGAGGCACAAACCAGGCAAAACACTTGAATGAAAATTGTAATGTAGTGTCAAACAAAAGGATAATGCTTTCCTTTTGTTGCTGTTTTTCTACTATAAACAAAAAAACAGGAATAAGAAAGGATGTTTATCTGACAGGTGAAGACATATGAGTTACAATATCTGTCTCAAGAACTTTTTGGATATTGTAATCCAATTTAAATATAATTACATACAGAGTCACTAGGACTGTTCTGTAGTGCCTGTTCCACTAAAATATCAAAGAGCTAGCCAAGATTTCTCAACAGGACAGAATGTTTGGTCATTGAATTATTATTTTTTCCTTCTTCTTCCAGAAGCAACATCACTTGAAATGTGAGTAATGAATAATCTGCTTTTTAAAATAATTTTTAATATTTGCATTAGAGTTAGAGTAGCTGCTGAATGAACAACATTGATCTAAGATTTGACAGAGTGGTTTACACATGTCTATGTGATTTCCATAGTGTGAAAGAACAAAAAGAAAAAAAGGGAAGGAAATTACACTGTGCAGGTTGAGTGAAAATGAAGGGAAAACCTATGAAAAAAGCCCTAACCTCATGGTTTTCAGTCCCTAGTTGTATTTCTCAGACCCTTTTCTCCCACACTGAGAGCCTCAGAGATGTAACAGTAGATGAAGAGAGAAGACAGTTTTTGAAGTGATAATCAGTATTGACAAGACATGACACCATCCTGGGGATGAAAAGAATCAGCAATACTGTTTAGCAAAATACCCATCATATCTGTACTGGTCCTGCAGCTGAGCCAACTTTACACAGTCCCAAAAAGCTATCAGGATTTTATCAAGCCATCAATAGCGGTTTTTTACTGAAACTTCTCTAGCTCTACAAGACCACATCTTATGCTTATTTTCATGCCACTTCAAAATTTTTCTGCCATCACATTTTGTGCATTTCTTCAGTCAGCTAACTTCTTTTTCACCATTCATAGTGCTTGAAAATTTTTTTTTTACTTTTTTATATCAAAGAGTTATATGAAGCAATAACTAAAAAAATCACTAGTTTTTAGAACACTTTTTTCCGAAGACTTGCTGTGATTTGGCAAGATCATGTGTCTTAACATTTCTTGAAGTGATCCATGAAAGTGGATGTTGCAGACACCTTGATCTTTTCAAGAATCCTAGCTTCCAACTTGTCATGTGTTTTCACACCCAGGAACCTGTTCCTAAGATGTGGATGAGAACCCACACATGGCTGTACACATAATCATCTCTTCTGAGCTGTAACTTTTAGTCTACAGAAAGGAGCTGCATTAATTTATTTATGCAATGCTCCATGGTTGAGCAATTCCTTCAGACTTCTAAGGTGGGTGATCTGATTAGATCTCATCATATCTTTCCTTGCAAGATACTTTGTTGTAAGTGTGCTCTTTTACTGACAGTTACAAGTTTTTACACTTGCTCTGGGATGTAGTTCCATTTCTTTCTATTTTTTTTTCAAAATTCAAGACTGTCAAATACTGATTTAGAGGGTCCTATTTAATATCTTAAACTTCCCCCCTCTCCCTCCCACCTTGTCAATTCAAATTAATTTGCCATAATTGTTCTATAGAACATTGATGCTTTAATTAGATTTTGGGATTTGTCAGTTAACATAATATTATTTTTAATTAAACAGATGTTATTTCAGTATTGTTTATTATTTCCCTGTCTAACATATGCTTTCTAGTATGAGATTTAGTATTTGCTCACAAGACACATGCAGTTCATCCTGAAATTTCTTGTCTCCTTTTTAACATGCATTAGAAAATCTGACTATAATTTGATAAATTGTCAAAGATTGATCCAGAAGTGAACATCATCTATTGGTTGCTCAAACTGGTGTTATCCTACACCTTCTTTGCCTCTGTGATTTAAAAATTGCTTAATTTTTATCAAAAATGGAACTTTCTTTTCTGAGGACTTGCCATGCTGCATGTAGTATTCATTTTCCTAAACAAGCCTGCTTAAACTTTGGGGATGCCTGAGTGACTCCCAAATCCATGACACAGATCATCTTTGAAGCAAGACTCTGCCAGTTGTTTCATTGGTCCCATCTGGGTTCATTTTTGGGGTCAGTTTCTTTTGTCCTCCCACTTGCATACCTTGCATAACCTTTGAATGGTTGTAGTCCTGTTCTGGTATGGTTTCAGAAGCATATCTGCTGTTATACTATCAAAAAGTTTGTTTTGCTAGTAATAAGTTTGCAATCTGTGATATTTTGTATTATATATTGCTGGTTCTTTGGGTTTTGTTATTATAGATTATTGCTATAATTAATTGCTTGCTGCTATACTACTGATCACAACTACTATTGATTGCTGATAAGAATTTATAATATCTTGATATACACATGAACTTTATTAATCATAGGTATAATTGCTAATGATTTTTGTGGCAACACAGTAGAGAAATGTATGTGATAAATTCACCATGTTCTTGTGTATTATAGGATCTTACTGATCCTTTCGCTTGATCTTCTTTACACCAAAAGGCCAGGCAAACTTTTAGGTCACGGCAGGCCAGGTTAACATCTACAAAGCATGGTAATTAATTGCAGCGCTGCTGGATGATTCCCACTGTTTCAAGAACACACAGGAAAAAAATTCATATCCCTGAAAACACACCCATTTCCCACTAGTTTAAATATCCTAGCCTATCATGAACACTGGTTTTACTAGCAAGTAAGGGAAGGCAATGTCAAGTGATATTCTGCTGAGTAAAATCAAGCCTGGACAACACGGCTTTGTGAAAGGCAGGTCCTACTTGACCAACCAGATCTCCTTCTATGAGAAGGTGACTCTCCAGCTGCTGCTGAGGATTCTTGTATGAGTTTATACCATGCTTTTCTATGCAGTATTGTCTGTACTGTTTATTTTGAAGCTTTTTTTGATAGCTTTGGGACCCTTGGAAGGATCACAATATTCTTAAACACAAAATTTCCAAACCTCTTAAGATTTTGTCTTTATCTTGTCTTAGTATGTAGCCCTTTGATCTTTACTTTTTCATGCTGGTATGTGTCCAAAGTCTCATTCTAATTGGTAATCCATAAGCAAAAAACTAAACCACAGGACTTTTTCATATAAAACAAGATGGAATTATTCTGACCAAACATAAAGATGCACATTTGAACCTTTCAGTCCAGCTTTCCTGGCACATAATACAGAAACAAACAGAACCATAGTTTCTCTTATCACAAGATAAACTTAAAAGTAGGTGAAGATCATTTAACAAATTTATTTCTCTCTAGTGAATATAAACAGAAGCTTGAAGTACATATCAACATTGTTTTGGTTAAATACATTTTAAAACAAAATAAGAAATGCTGGTTTCTGAAAATAGAACTGAAAAACCAGAGTAGTGAAAAAGACAGTGCAAGGCACTTTTTTCTGAGTTTCTTTTCTTCTGTGATACGTCTACATTA
Source organism: Vidua chalybeata (assembly GCF_026979565.1). NCBI lineage: Eukaryota > Metazoa > Chordata > Aves > Passeriformes > Viduidae > Vidua > Vidua chalybeata. The sequence goes on along the minus strand of NC_071531.1, from coordinate 43,372,736 downwards.
TATATTTTATCATGATGTCAAATTTAAAAAACAAACAAACAAAATATATAAAACAAACCCCAAAACTAAAATAACAGACCAAACCAAAAAAGCAAAGCCAAAAATCAGAAAACCCAGAAAACAGAAAATTGTAGTTGCCATAGGCCATGCTTTCATGGCATGTAAACATGTAAATTAATAATTTGTTACATTTTAGTAATTTTAATTAATTTTGAAAACTACAGTACAGTGTTGGTGCATAGTGGATTTTTTTGTTGTTGTTGTTGTTTGTTTTTCTGACTGTTCTTTGTTTGGAAAGAGTTCTTTTTTTTTTCCCTTAAGTCCCATTAAACTGATAAAGAGCAATTTAACTTATTACAGAAAACATGGTTAAGTACACTTACTTAGAGATAACAGTTTTGATAGGCACATTAAGTGCCTCAGCTTTGGATACAAAATAACCAGCATGAGCTTCTGAGTCTTCAATATGGCTTCTGCATATTATACTATCAAAGGATCATAGAATTCTAGAATAGTAATGGTAAGATGTCACCTTTAAAGTTCATCTACTTCAACCCCCCTGCAATGAGCAGGGGCTTTCTCTGATAGATCAGGTTGCTCAGAGCCCCATCAGACCTGACCTTGAATGTTTACAGGGATGGGGCGTGTATAATCATTTTGTGCAAAATATTCCAGTGTTTCACCACCCTCATTTCTAATAAAAATTATTCTTCCTTATGAACTTTGAAAGTTGCCTTTAAAATAATTTAAACTTTGACCCCAAAGTAAGTGAGTAGTGTGTGATGATATCATATGTGGCAGTATATGGCTTATTTTTTGCAACAAGAAAACATGAAAAATAATGTATTTTACATTACAAAAGTCAACATCAATTCACCTAGGGACTTTTCTCAGAAGAAATTAATGGAAACTATTGGTCAATTAAATATTTGTGAAAATTATTTTATTATAAGACCTGGCAAATAATTTATTGTTACAAGTTTTCCATGCTTGTCACATACTTATTTTTTTTCAGTTTTATGGGAATACTCAAAACCAAATCAGACTAAAATGCAGAAAAAAATAGCAAAGCTATTCAGACTGAGAGAATACCAATTCTGAATAAAAATTTGTTACTTGTCAGACATAGGGCATTCAAGAAACATGCTATAAGCAAAAAGCAAGCCTGAAGCAATTATGATTTCTCATTTTCAAAAAGTTATGTTTTTGAATTCAGAGATGAATAAATACAAAATGTTTTATGGGATTTGATTTTTCAAATAGTCGCATTATTAGCAAAATCTGGATTTATATGTAAAAAATATTCTGAAACATTAGGTCAAGTCCATGGCTCATGGCATGTTATGATTCCACAGCAGCACTGTCACCCCCAAGTTGCTACTGCTGCACGTTGTTTCCTCTTATGTTTTTTGCCAGTGCTAGTACAGTTGTATGTCCCAAAATATCTTAGTGAATAGCAAGGGCTGCTAGATGACAAAAAGCAGTTAATTATAACAAAAATTCTAGTCTCATTTCCAGATAACGGGAAGGCCTTATGTATTCTACCATTTAAACAGCTTGATATTATTTTCACAGTATAATTATTGCACAAAAATGTTTCTGTCTTTATTTTTTACTATAAACAATCAAGGTACTGCTGGTTAGTTTGCTTTTTACTTTTCAATTAATTCTCTTTTTTTTAATAATGTTATTTGTAATTTTGTTATTTCACCATGCAAACTAATTTCTTTTGAATATTAAATCAAACTAAAGCTTTTCAACAGCCTTGCTGCAACAATGAGTTACTACTCATAACAAACTTTTAAGAGTTTTCTTATGGCTAAGAGGGTATTAGTTTCCTTAGAGAGAGATTTAAATATTTCTCAGGTTTTAGATTTTCAGATTTAAAAGGCAATGGAAGAAGGCATACTTGTAACTGTTGTGCAACCTTCCAGATAGTTTCTAAACCATTTCCTCTGTACAGGGCAGAGAGGATCTTTATCTGTTACAAACAGGAACTTCAAGCTACACAGGGTTTTTTTTTGCTTCTGAGAAAGATGGTAGTTGTCATAATAACACACTGTAAGAATCCATTGCCTGAATTGCTACAAAAAAGGATGTTTTCCACAACATGTTCAGTATTTGTCATAGTAAGGAACAAATCCTCTCAATAGTGGTCTTATTAGGGAGCTTGGTTAAGGATTAATAAATCATATCTGCCATCTAGAAAGGTATTTGGACTGCTAATACATTAAAAATCCTCAAGAAATTAACAATAAAATAAGACTTTTAATGTTAGACAATGTATTGATTGTTTCTTTAAGCTGGAATTTAAATCTCAGCAGGAGGTAGAAATTTGTTGTGTATTCCCACACTGGTGGAATGCAGTAGAAGTTTCAAAAAGTTGAAAGCAGTCATAAGCAGCAAAATCAGAGAGGATAACACATTTTATTTCATGTTGTCTATGGTATCATAACTAAAAATACAGTTTTATGGTACTAGAACACTATTATATTGTAATTATTTTAAAAAATAATTATTTAAAAAAATTAATGCACAGCACATTTCAAAAGATAAATTTCAAAAGGTTCTTCTGTTGTAACCTCATTCAGATTTTTAGCTAAAGGTTTTACTAAATAGACAATAAAATGGTGGGTTTTTTAAATTAAGTTAGCTAGAAGCATAATAGAATTTCATGCAGTTTTTCATCTCCAATATATGGAGCAGAGAATACAGATACATGAATATACTACTTCATTTCAGCAGATGATTCTTCAAACTCAAAGGTATAAACACATGACCCACTTGCTTGAGTCACTTTAATTTTACATAAATTGAGTAATTTTTCTTCCCAGATTGATGTCCCACCTTCAATTAAAATGCTGAGGATATTCAGGACAGTGATACAGCTTCTAGAGTACACATATCAGTCTGTGATGCAGGATTCATCATAGATGGTCAAAGATGACATCAGATCCCTTCTTCAGTGTGGTGCTTGGATTACAAAGGCTGGTCATTATGCAGATGTTTCAGATGGCTAATTTCTCCTTAGAAGCAATGATGTACATTTTAAAGCCCTGTGCACTTCACTCTTGTGATGTGTTTTCTTCATGTCTTATTTACATATCTTGACCCTCTTCTGACAAAAGGGTTTACATGAGATTACTAAAGATGTTTCTTAATGCAGTTTGGAAGCCAAGGCACCTCTACATCCTTGTGAATATCAAGCTGAACTGTTGAGCTGTTGATACCATTTCCCTAGGCCTCATTTTCACAGTCAGTACTAGGAAGTCTTAGTAACCATATTTCTCCCATCTTGTCACCATTCTAACGTTCTACCATCTGCTCTACCATGCATCTACTCTGTACTTCTCTAAAGCTTATATAAATTTTATTATTGTTTTCTATGTATTTTCCCTGCCACCATTCTTAACTCCAAGGCTAAATTAGAAATGTTTTGTGTATTTCCACAATTTGTGGAACTCAAATTTCATCTTAGAACTTTCATAGAGATGCAAGACAAAAAAGAAAAGGCAGCAGGTGAAGACAGCAGCATGCAGATAGTAAAAAGTTGCTAAATAACAGTTACTGGTCTTCACAGAGATTTAGCTGACAAAGTTGTTATGCACATATATGGGAAATTTATTCCTTAAATACACATTTAAAACTAACTACCTGTTAGAAGCTAATGCAGCACAAATTTCACAAACAGGTGGAAGACATATAGACCTTGACAGAATTTCTCTCCATCAATGCAAAAGTAGACTAAAAATTCTCTAGTTCTTCCTCTATCAATGTCATACATTCTTAATGAAAAACAATACTAGAAAATGTTTAAATATAAGAAGCATGCAATTATTTAGCATTCAGGAAAAATGTGGGAAAGAACTTAATTCCCCCCCCCAAAAAAAAAAAAAAAACCTCTGTAAAATAAATCTGCTTTTGAATGTCTAAGAGTGGTTAAGCAGAAATCTCTTGGTCAAAACAGCTGTTTGAGTTATATACATTCTCACTCCACTTTCAGTCACTGTAAGCAAACTAAGAATATTTCCCAGTACCTGAAAAGGCTTCCTTCTTCAGAGTTAAAATTCTTAGATATGACTTAGTTTCACTGAAACAGCTGTTTTGTCTCATACACTAAAATTAGCCATTTATATTCATAACTTACTTTTTTGAACCCTTATGTGAATCATTAAAGACTCAGGGCTCCTGACTTATGCCATACTATTCATGATACGAACAATATCAGAAAATCACTGCAACCTACTTAGTGTTGTGCTGAGCAAGAGCTTCTTGGGCATCAACATCAGCTGCATGTAGCAGATGATCTTAGCATTTCACCAAATCATCAGCAATCCTCCTTGTCCTGGCAGTTTTCTTGATGAGTTCTGGAAGTATGTGTACCTCTGAATATTCGAGGGACTTGCTTTCTCTTTGCCAAGGTGTCAAAATAGCAGATTTCATCATGTACAGGCTTCTGCCTTAACACTAAATACCTTTATAGATAGCCCCCAGTACTATTTTGCAAATAAATTAAAATACATGATTAACTGAAATCCAGTAGACCTGATGAAACATAGTTCTGTTTTTCTATTGTAAAATTTTGAGTGAGATAAGATCAAGAGTTCCCTACATATGAAATGAAATAATCTGTGAAAGGGAACATCATCAGCTCCTGTTGAAGTTGAACCAACTCAATCAGTCCTTATTGAAATAGGCAGGTATTTAAGCATCACTTAAAAATATACAGTCTAAAAAGACATGTATAACAACAAAAGGAGCAATCCAATCTGGATGTCTCAAGAAAAATATAGTCCTGTTAAAACTTTGACAGAATCCAATCTGCATTACTTGAGCTTAATTTTCAGAAGGGTTATATACTCTAAATCTTTATTGAGTTGTAATTTCCAAGCATCCTACAAAAGCTTATTCTATATATGAAAAATGCTTTAGTTATGAATATTAAGCAATAATTGATATGAACATGTTTCAAATAGTAATAAAGGATATTTTGACAAAATATAATAAATCTTGGAAGAATTTATATGAAGTCAACAGTATTTTTTTAATATGAAATATCAAAGTTTGCCTATCTTTCACTGAATGATACATAACATCCTAACACAAGCTTGCTATTTGTATCTTGAGAGAAGATTTGAGGCCAGTACTTGAAAAAGTAGCCGAGTTTCATCCTGATTGTGTCACTACAAAGTGTTTGATCTTTGCTACTGGTAACTTTACATAATTTCTGCAACTGTAGCTGCTTGTATATTCTTTGCTGATGAAATGTTCTATACTACTAAAAGACAGATCTGCAAAAGTGTTCAAATTGCTTCTAGTTTTTGTTATTCCAGTTTGGTAGCTGTTACAGCAACCAAATGAGCAAAAGTGCAGTGCAAACAAAACTTTGATGCTTCTTGAAAACTTATAGACTCTAGATTGCTATTTTCAGCTAGTACTACCTAGCTTTGTTCAGACCTTTACCTTGTTAAAGTTTGGGAATACTCAACAGTTCTCTCTAATGTGATTTTAAGGTTCTAAATAATTTTATATATATATATATATATATATATATATATATATATATATATGTATGTATGTATGTAAATCTAATAGCAAATTAATTTACTGTGAGCAAACAGATTTCATAGCAAATTAATTTACTCTCCCTACTACTTTTTCAAGCTAGATATGAGATAGAAACAAAGACGACATGCCGGAGTCTAGGACATCCCTCTGGCTGCCCTGGCTGTCTCAAGACCCTGGCAGGGGGCTCGGAGACCTTGGCAAGAAGTCAAAAACATCTGTGGCTTCGATTTTAGCCTGTGGAAAAAGCTGTCAATTTTGTATGAGGAATTACAAGTCACAAGGGTTTTAGTAGTGTGATATTTGAACTAATACAGGGTGGGAAAGTAGAATTTTTGGGGTTTTTAGAATGTAATTCAGGGGTACAAGATGGAGGAATCTGGGCATGTCCTAGCCTTCTTCTCCTTCTTCTTGTCCTCCATGTCTTGCTGTGATAGTGACACTTTTCTATTGGTTTAAGGTAAAGACACACTGTCCAACATAGATATTGGTATGGGAACTGTAAATGTGGTTCATGTAGTTTTTATTATATAATGTGGGAGCCACCCAGGCTCAAGGCCAGACTGCTATGGCTTCCGTGCTAGGCAGACCGCACCAGGTCAGAGAGAAAACATTATAGATAAGAAGAAATAAACAACCTTGAATGCATAATCAGAAGCATTCCAAGACTCCTCATTTAACTGCATTCGAGCTAGGGAAGCAAAGACTCTTTACGATCTCTCTTGGGGTCACCTTGACCTAGGAACCCCGGGAGAGAAATCTACAACTACAGACAATGAACAACATACTGATGCTTTAAATACTGAAAAGTGCTGCCACATGGACAAAGTCTTCAGGGAAACCATCATGGGGTTTGTCAAAGAGTTGGTTTTGTTGCCAAGATACCTATTCCAGCTTCACTATTACTGAGAATTATATTGTCAAAGCAGGGGAAAATTCACATTTTTCACGATGTCAAGCAAAACACTTTCCCACTAGACAGTTTATGCTTGAATAAAAATACAGTAAATGTAACTCCTCACTGATTTCTGCTTGTTCTATATACATAGTCAATGATAAAACCTGTTTACAGGAATTGTCAGAAGATATAAAAAGGAATTTTTTTTTCTCAATGCAAATACTTTTTTCAAGGGAATATTTGCTTTAAAACATTCTTAAAAGATGCTGTTTTAAATTCCTGCAAAAATCTCTAAGTGAGTATAGTGTTCAGTTCACTGTTTTCCTGAGGCTCAAGGGCTACTACGACTTAAACCCACACTTTACGAGTTTTATATTTTAAGTGTCCATGAAACATTTTCTAATGACAGACTTTTTTCCCTTTTCAGCTTTTGAGGAGCTCCATAAAGATAATATTAACAAAAGGACTTTTTGCCATTTAATACCAACAAGGCTTTTGTTTTTGCCTTACCTGAAAAACAGTGCAAAAAAAGAGAAGCATCCAAAAAAAAAGATAGTTTGGAAAATATTGCTGGAATTTATAGAATGAACTTGGACAAAATTTGTAGACTAGTACCTTTGTGTACCTGGCAAACTCAGTATCCAGGGATAGAACAACTCACTTGACTTTCCAAGTAAACTTAATAAAATCAGTACTCTCATTGTTTCTTATTAATAGTTTGCAAATGGCATTCAGGAAAAACTTTTTCTTCAGTTTTATTTTTTTAAAGTCTACTTAAAATGCATCTAAAGCACTCTAGTTTGAGTCATCATAGATCTTCTGAAATCCTGAAAGGTCAAAGTTTCCATCACAGTTATCATTAAGTCTTGAAAGTTTTAAAATGGACTTGTTTTGGATGTGTTTATAATGATGTAATTCTGTGCACTATAAGCTCCAGAAATTTTAGGACTTGATTTAACAGCTTTTTGTGTGAAACAAAACAGAAAGAATTTGGAGGGTGTCTAGATTTCAGCAAAAATATGAAATCTTTTCAGTGGTATCAAATTTTACTGTGTGATTGCATACTCAACAATTGAATAAATTTTTGAATTTGTTTTTCAAGATGTTTTAAAATGTGTATATGTTAAGAGATTTGATGTACAGTGGGTATGTCTTTGTTTAATATATTGATTTACCTTCATAAGCAATGGTGTAAATTACTGTGCTGGTTTAGCTGGGGTAAAGATTATTTCCTTTATAGTAGCTAGTAAAGAGATGTGTTTTGGAATTTTGCTGTGTTGTTAACAAGAAATGTTTTTGCTGTTGTTGAGAGGTGCTTACAGAGACACAAGGCGTTTTCTGCTCTTCACCCATTCTCACCAGGGAGGAGACTGGCAGTGCACAAGACGTTGGGAAGGGACACAACTTGAATAGCTGACCCCAGCACACACAAGGGATATTCTGTATCATATGGCAAAATGCTCTACATAAAAAGAGAAGGTGAGAAGACTGTAGATGGGGGATGTTTGCTTTGATGCCATTAGCTTGTTGAATAAATTATCTCAAAGACTGTCCTGCTCAGAAACAAAACACCAAACAAACGAACAGTGATAAATGTCCCTTTTCTATGTCACTTGGCAATTACAATAAACCAATTCCATGTGCCGCAAAGCTGGATGTAGAAGAAACTTCCTACAAATTCAGGATATTAAAAATGTGATTAAGGGTCAAAAGGTTAATCGCTTTTCCCTTCAAGGAACTCAGCCAGAGTAATAAGGCTACTATGGAATTTCATTCTCTAATTTCATCAGTGATAAACCACAACAGACTTATATATCTGTCTTACTCATTTATTAAATCTAAATGGTTGCTGATGTGAAATGACCTCCTTAGCACCTAAATTAGTGGTCTGCAAATGGTGGTATACAGCAGAGGCTGGCGAACATCAGGCAGCTAATACACTTTTCTGACATTGAAAAAGCAAGCAAACAAGCAAACAACAAAACTGAGTAAAAAAAAAAAGCGCCAAAGAAAAGGTAAGTAATCAGGAGTTATAGGGTTTCAAGTGAAACTTACATCCAGGAACCAAAGTTTTGCCTAATGGCTTTCTGATACACAGCTGTTTTGGTAAGAAGCTGATCTTGCCTCTTTCATCCAAAATCTAAACTACTAGCATTCATTGACAGAAAATGTATTATATCTCAAATCACATTTACTGAAAATCCAAATAAGAGGGAAACAATGAATACATTTTCTGTGTTGTTCCATGTTGTCCCTGAAATCTGTTTGCAAGTGCTTTCAGTCCAGACTGCTTCATGCTGTAGACTAATGAATAAGGAGTGAGGTGGGCTAAGGTACATCCAATGCTAATTCCAATCAGTTTGAATTTCCATAAACTTCAAAATAATTGTGTCAGCCTATACAGTAGCCTTCAGTACAACTGATTGCAAATGTAGTTGGAAAGCATTGCATTATCTTTAAAAAGTAAAAGCAATAAAAATGTTAACTATTAGAACAATAAATATATTAATAATGAATGTTAATTGCAAATTTCTTAATACTTATTCCTTCTAATTTTGCGTGTGTGCTAATTTGCATATATGACCCAGGATCCAGAAATCTGAGGAAATTAGTAGGCCAACAAAGCATATTATTGAGCTTATGTCAAAAGAAAGGAAAGAGAAAAGCAAGCCAATAATGAATAATAAAACCAAGAGAGCATTTTGAAACACTACAGATGAAAATCACACCTTAAACTTTGCTGGCCCTCAATGACAACATGGGATAACAGTCAGAAGGAATGATAGGCTGAACTTTTATGATGAACAAATGGATTGCTCCATAAATTGTTTCATTTCATGAGTTAATTGCAAATGACATGTAATCACTCTGTCTACTATGTCTCTTAAGTAACTCTTCAAACACTAACTCTTCAGAAGTAGTTCAAGTAGTTCAAATAGTAGGACTTTTGAAGACAAAAGATTTTATGAAGTCAATGGCCAATATAAAATAGTTACAAATGAAAGCTACTGAAAAAAGCTGTTTTTTTCCTGTAAAAGTGAGCAAGTCATAGCATGTGCTGCTATTTGATCATAGAAACCAATAAAATGAGGAAAAATATATATTACATAACAAAAGTGAAAGGAAACTGAATACAGAGGAAAGAAATAAGAAGTATATGGCTAAGGTTCCAGAGGAAATCAGATTTTATCACTGGCATTTTTCAGGTTTTACCAATTCCATCAAATAAGGAAAGTAATTTTCTTATATGATAATCAAATAAGAGCACTTTCTTACATAAGAATTCCCCTTTCTTCCCTTTGGCTAAACCATATTTGTTTTTTATATATGCATATCTGATACCTAATATTTTGAAGTTTTCTGTACTTTCTCAGATAAAATTCCCCAAATCTATCTTAACTTCTTTCCATTTTCTCTCATTTTGCTTATTTTTCTAGCACAAAGCATCATCACTATCACTGAGAAATAGGTGTAATTTTTTCTTTTGAAATTTTATTTCTGTTGATATTCCTGATTTTGTATTATTCTTTGTACAAGATAACATGGAAACTTGCTCAGAAACACTCTTATTTACTTATCCTTGTCACTGTGAGAGAAAGAAAATTAAACATGACACATGGGACAGATGAGAGATGTTCTGAATCAGCAAAACTTTGCACATGTCCTGTTACATCCTCACGTACACATGCACCCATACATAACAAATTCCTGTTCATTGAGACAAGCCCGAGTAACAGCACCAGTAAGTGAGCATAGCCCGGCCTGGAGAAACATAATATCCACTCCCTCCAGTGTCTGTGTTAGGATCTGGACAGGTCTGGGCATTGACTTTTCAAGACCTGTACTTTTGTAAGTTCTGGATGTCTATGTGACAATGTTTCCCCAGTATATGTGACTGTGTGGGTTTGCATCCAGGTGTTGACACAAGCTGTCAACCAAATCAGTTCATAGCATTATCAGGGTGTATCTTTCCTTCCAAGTAAGGTTATGATGTTTCTACTACAGATCTTTAGTGAAGATACTATGGTTCACGGAAAATGTTACAGCTTTGTGATAGTCTGAGGAATTCACACTGTAGTTTTAGAAACTGTTTTATATTTCCAAACTCATGACAAGATTAATACAGGTTTTCTCAGTCATATACTAAGCCATTAGGTCCACCCACATTGCTTTGATGAAGGTTCAATTTTATATTTCAGTCATACCTCTGGTAGAGCTTTTGCAGAACTACCTATAAACATGGTTATATGTATTTTAGATTCTGTAGAAAGCATGTAGATTTTATACTTTAATCATGGATACATTGACATCTTGTGGCAAGCTAATGCAGGTAATTTCTACACAATTCTGTTAGGACTTGAATATTTCAAGGCATGGATGTTTATAGAGTTTGCTGGAGTTTGTAATTTTGTTTGTTTGGATTTTTTTTTTTTTCATTAAGACCATGTTGTCACTTTTTTTCAGGGGATAACTGTAGAAACATGCTTTGGATGATAGCATATTTAACACTCAGTAACTGAGTATTATTAACTCAATAACACTCAGTAGTAATTCCCTCAGAGTAGTTGTGCATTTGACCAGAATGAGTACTTGATTACGATAATATCTAAACTGAGGAGTTCTTTAACAAGGGAAATAAAAACAAACAAGCAAACAACAACAAACAAACAAAACCACAAACAAAAAAAAAAACACCACAGACAACCAAAAAAATCCTCACACACAACTTAATAAGAAAGGGCAAAAGGAATGAAACCCAGCTTACCAAAATCAGACACCTCTATCTGAGGTAGCCTCTCTGGGTGAGATTCAATTGCCTTAATATTCATATTTATTGTAATTTTTTACTCTGCAATATTTTGCCTGGGTTCCATCATGACTTCAGCTAATCTCATCTTTCACAGACTTACCTGCCATCCTCATAAAGGTATTTCAGGTGCACCAAACTCTGAAGCTTCAGTAACATCTAAGCATTCTCTCCTTTTAATTTTTTTAATAGCTACCAGAATATTATGTCCACTTTAGAGGGATAATTCTTTTGAACTATATTTCCTTGAGGATAAAGACATTACAAAGGCCATTTTTTGACCTAGACAGTTCTAGTTTTTAATTTTCTTTCATAAATATGCATGAAAAAATAATCCATAATTCATTTCTACAACCTCTCAAGTAAAAACTGCACCTGTCTTATCTTCAAAAGAATTTCATGCCATCTTAGTTTTAGCAATAATATTAGAAAGATATATAAGAAGGAACAATTGTTTTCTAAGGCCTTCTTGCACAAACATGTTATTACTGAACTCTGATAAGGAAACAAAAATTTTGAAAGTCTGCTTCTTAAACTGTTAAAGTCTTTATGTAAGCATTTTTACAAAAATAATTTGGGAGTGTTTCAAAAGCCAGGTATAGCTATTAGGAGAATTTTATGATTCCAGTAACTCTACATCATGTGATATTTCCTTCCATTAACTATCAGTGATAAAAAAGTTTTAAAAGTAGATGTTATCCCTTCTTTAACTTCTTTCCTATTTCATCAGTTGCATGGAAATCAGGAAATGACCACTAAGGGCATTTTTAATAGCGCATAATTCTCCCAATTCCCCTAGGTTTATGTTATTTTTTCTTTTTGCCAGAGACGCGCCTTGCTTACTATTGTAGAATCTCCCATTTCAACATTCTCTCCTTGGGAATGAAGATTGGTCTCTAAATCCTTGGAAAATAAACACATAAATAATGATTCAGCATGAATGAATAAGAAAATTAGAAGATTATTCCACTGAAATAATAGAAGGGTTGCTATCTGTAATTGCTGTTTCAGATTACATCTGGAACTTTTCACATAATTCCCTTAAAGCTGCCTTAAATTATTTTCTTCCTTCACATTTCAGAGCAGCTGAATCTTTGCTATTAATGCTGTCTATGCAAATGTCCAAACTTCACTTTATAAGTTCTCTACTTATTCTTTAATTAAGAAGAGACATCAAAAATATTCTCAATTAATTAAAAAATTTTCTGAAAATTTCCCATCATCCTTCCATATATTTTTATGAGTAATAGCATAATCTAAGCAAAAAAAAAATCTTAATTCAAACCAAATGACATGAAAAACAAATAACACGTTAAAAACTTAAATTTCAAAGTGTTTTCAGTCATCGTGAAAGGAAACCAAGATATATACGATGAAAAGCAAGAGATATTTTTTGTCTTGTGTTACTGCAGAAGCTCAGGGAGTAAAATCTTGGTCCACATGAAAGCATTAATAGAACAAGAATGACATTATCTTTTACCTCAGATAAAAGATGAACCAGTTTTTCCCATCTGTGATGGTAGTGCAGCAGAATTCATGAATCCAGTTAGAGGATTCACTTTATGAATGAAACTGCGATGTGACAATGAAGTATTTAAATTTTTGGATGTTCTTCCTAGGGAAGGCCAGAGCTAAAACCCTGAAAATTCTGCTTGAATTAAAAGTACTAAGAGATCAAACCTAACTAAAACTATACAATAGCTTTTATTTCCAGGTTCTAGTAAGCATATTGTTCATTTTCATAGCTTCCTGGCTGATAGAGTTTGAAAAGGAATGAATACTCCATTTAGCATTATTCTGCTATAGGCATAGCTGGCCTATGTCCATTATTCTGATTTCTGTGCATGCTGCTTCTTTCCCTGAAAATCAGTGAGTATCTAGATCTAGATCTAGATCTCTAGCTATATCCAGATCTATCTATCTATAAATATATAATATTTTAAAAGAAAGCAGTAATAGATTCTTCTGAATTCAGGGCAATGAGTATTAGAAAATGGAACATGTCTCCAATGAGGAAAGGCTGAGACAGCTTGTGCTTTCCAGTCCAGAGGAGAGAGAGTTCCCTGGTGACCTTGTACTACCTGGAAAGCCTACAAGAAAGATGGACAGGTAGTTTTTACAAGGGCATGTAGTGATAGGGCAAGGGGTAACAGCTTTAAACTGAAAGAGGATAGGGTTTGATAAGATAGTAGGAAGAGCTTCTTTCCTGTGAAAATGGTGAGGCATTGGAACAGGTTACCAAAAATAGCAGTGGATGTCCTTTCATTGGGAGTGTTCAAGGCCAAGTTGGATGGGGCTTTGAATAATCTGGTCTAATGGAAGGTGTCCCTGCCCATTGTGGGAGTGGTTGGAACTAGATGATCTTTTAAATCCCTTCCAAGCCAATCTATAATACAATGCTATGATTAACCTTTGTACTTAGATAACATTTACCAAAAACCCCCTGATAGTTTGTTTTTGTTTTTTTTTCTTCTTCCTTTTTTGCCAGTAAATAGCTGGGCAGGGCGAATGTGTGTTTGTTTGTTTTAAATATCATTATTCTTTAGTCATTCAAACAAATCTGGGAAGAACATGTTAGTAATGACAAAGTCAGATGCCAGGAGCACTCTACTACCTGCCCCTCCTCAGTTTTTACCTTTTCCTTTACAAATAAATTGCTTTAAGAGCAGCCTTTTCTAATAAAGAAAGATCTATTGCTTTCCTCTGTTCTATTATAGGGTTTTCTTGTTCCTATTTAACACTTGTTTATTGACAGAAGAGTAGCTAACTCCTTGGTGCTTCAGATGCTATTACTGAGAGACAGAGAGGAGTAGACACAAAGAGAGAGTGCCATCTCTCTAATTCCCAAAGTAATTTATTGCTTTTCCAGGCCTTTCAGGAAATGCATAATGCCCAAAAATATTCAGTTCCTTATTTGTTAGTGTTATGCTTGCACAATGAAACAGACAAATAAAAAATATACCCAAGCCCAGAAACCGCTGTGTGGAAATTGCTTTTCTTAGGATTTATCAGTTGTTATGAAAGCTAATTAGATTATTCCTTTCACTTAAAATGGATATATTAACTGTTCCTTTCTTTAGCACTTTGTCCCTGACCAAGGTTTGATTGATTGATTAATTTCTCATCAATCTCAGTCTGTTCTAGATTGAATTCTGCATTAAATACAAATTAGAGCTCCATCTATCACAAACTACAAGGTTAAGAAGTTGTTACATTTATTAATGAGCTGAACTAGATTGTTATCCTTGTATCCTCTCTAGAGTTAAGAGGGGGAAAGGAGAATTTAATGGTAAATATACCATGAATACTTTTTTACTGCTACTGACTTCTGTTTAGTCAGTGTTTCTTTTCTCTGGAAAAACTCTTCTTTTTCTTTCTTGTGATATGTTTGGCAAAAGCTCTGCTTGACTTGAATTTTTCAGTTAATTTTATTGCTAGTAAGAGAGAAACTGTTAGTTGCCTACCTCAAAAAGGGACAGTTCATGTAAGGCCATTGACCTTGCACTGCCCACATTTGCTTTGGTGGTGGAACCAGACTTGATGAGAAGAGCTGTTGAGAGGATTGCATTTGTAGCTGTTTAACCCACTTGACTATTAAATAAAAAAGGTCAGCCACTAGTAAAAAAGAAGAAATGGAGTAGGAGTCCTGTTTCCCAATGTTCATGGGGGAAAAAACCTTAACATGTAATTTTATGTGCCTTTTCTAGGCAGAACTGTTCTGTTCTGTTTCTCTCTTTTTCGGAATGAACATATACTAACATCAGTAGTAGGTTTTGTATATATATATATATATATATATATATGTATATATATATGGATTTTGTTAGCATAACTAAAGAATCTTCCTTCTTCTGAACTAAGTACAGACTTGTTAGGTAAAATATTTAACCTGTTCCAATTCTGTTTTTTTATGACTAAGATTCTTGATCATGTTCTTTTCTGGTTATTGCAGAGCAAAGACTTTTGATTAACTATTACAGGAAGAGAACTAAGCACGATGTGTAGCAAGGCGATATTGAAGTATCATAACAGGAAAAGCAGAAACCTTGATCATGTCACATTCAGTCATATATCTCAATTAATAATATCCCAGATAGTGATAGAGTCATACCACAAAGGATAGATGGTTTATTCCATCACACAACATTTACATGCTACATTTATAGTCATTAATCTTAATAGTAATGTGACATTTATTGCAGTAGAAATAAAGGAAATAAGTGCAGAAGAAATAAAATAGAGAATTTATTCTTTGAATATGATGTCTTATTTTAGAAAAAATTGAATTTTTTTTTTTTTTATGTGTGTACCTGAAGGAATAAATATTATCTTACTCGACAAAAGCTATCAAATCCAATAGGAAGTCAAAGGTGACATAGTTCTAGTTGTTGGAAAAATCGATGGCTGATAAATAGATCTACCTTCAGCACAGAATATATGCATGCTCTCAAAACCTACTGTCTGGCAACTACAAGATTAAGGTAATTAAAACCAAGCAAAAGTTGTGCAAGAATTATTTCTGAAGTTTACTGTCGGCATGAATTACAAGATCAGCAGCCAATTTAATGAGTTTACAGCTACTTTTCTCTGAGGCAACAGCAGCATCCAGAGGCCAGTTAAGCTCAGCCTAGTTGTGTTGCATGTGGACTGCTGATGTAGAACAGCGCTTTTAAGCATTCTCAGTTTTTATACTATGGTGAAAGAAGAACATCGGATTTAAGATGGCAATATCAGCTGGTTTAGAATGTCTTTGCATGAATTATTTATAGATTTTAACTTTTACTTTCCTCTGTGGTATGTATAACATTGACAGAAGAGAAAGAAATCATTCAGGACATCTTTGTGACTTTCAGCCTTACTTCATTAAGTGTCTGTTTATTGACACAAACACAGGTGAGCAACAGTATATTCAGCCCATTGTTTGGTATACATAACCTGTGGGATCTTCAGGCTGAATCTCATACATAGATGCTGTATAAGATGCAGTCTTAATCTATTAGAGAGCTGCCAGATGAAATTGAAAGGTTATTTACAGGTAATCAACAATGAATGTAGATAGAATTGGAACAGTCACCACAGAACATAAATTATGTTTGATGGTTTCTTCCCAGCGTGGGGAGAAATTTATTCCTTCCAAACATGCAAAAGAAGCATAGAAATATCCTATTCTGCATAGAAAAAAATCTGAATGTTATCTATGCACAAGACTCAGTATGGGATTAAAGAATTTAGCTCGTGTTTCATAATCTGGTTAAGAATGTTACTCCAGGTAAATGGAAGTAGCTGAGGCATTGCGTGATTCCTTTTCTTTTCTTTAGCAGTATTTCATTTTCAGATTTTTTTTCCGCAACTTTATATATACAAGTTTATATATGCAACATCTGTGAGCTGCATACCTTCTCTGCAAAATACAGTTATCCATAGTATATTTTTGGACATGACTTGGAAAAATTGTTTTCCCATGTCAAAGACACAGCTTTTGCAGACTGTGTTTGATTCATTGGAATAAGCTATATGGCAATGACAGTGCATGTGTTTTATACTTGCAGAAGTTCTTTCACACACAGAAGGATATGATGAGAATTTTAGTGCAAGAAAGATAAAACATGAGATAAAATTTCATAAAAACTCATTTAGTGAGAATACCGTGAATGCATTCTTATCTATGGACTATAATAATCATATTAATTTGTAAAGTATTCAATGAAGAAACAGTATAGTGAAGGGTCATGAGAACTGAGAGCCATGTGTACTAGACAGGCATGAAATATGACAATATTTGTCATGATCACTGTAGGCAAATCAGTCCTCTTACATGGTAGGATGTGTTGTAACATCCGTTATAAGCATAATACTCTGTAGAACCAAGCCAAGATTTAAGACAAAAGAATTTTAGAATATTTCCCTCACACAACAATTACAATATACAAATGCAGATATGTAATCATATTAAATTGATAATGAAATTTTGTCTTTCCAATGAGACCTGTTGTATCCCTTTAAGAATTTTTCTCCCCTACTTAATTATATTTCCGTCCATTGTGTAAAGATCTTGGTTAAAACATTATGTAATAGTGTCTAAACAGTTAAATATTTTGGGGGGGGGTCTGTAAGTAAGTGATGCTCTGCTGTGTGCAATTAAGATTCACAGAGAATAGGATTGATGAGTAAAGGACAATGGGAGACTGTTTTGGGAAGGAACTAAATGAAGGAAAGAGATTCATGCACGGGCTGTTTTCAATTGACAAATTAATTGTGAAAAAGTTGAGTTTAAAAAGTTTTTGTAGTTGTAAATAATCCTTTATGTATTAAGATATTAAATACCTTAGCTTTTTGTACTTTTATTTCCTTCATTTTCAGGTACCTGAGTTTGATAGTTTTATAGCTATTTTCGTTTCTAAAATACAAGGATAGGTTTGTTGCATGGAGACCCAGGCTAGTCTGCCCACATTTAGCTTGCCTGAGCCAAATAATACAGACCAAGTAGTAAATTAATGAGCAAATCACAACATTCTAACAGAGAGATCAAAGACAAGGTTTTATTCAATCACTAGTACTCTGTTTGCTAATTAGTATTGAAATATTTGGGGTTTTTTCTCTTCAGCTTTAGCTTGCTCAAACTTTGTCATTTCACGATGACCTCTCACTGTCTTGGTAATTTTTCCATGTCAAGTGCACATTACATCTTAATATTGTCAGTGGAAAGGGGAAAGGGAAAGAAGATAGAAAATCTGTATGGGAATTTAGATGGGAGGTAAAGAGGATAAGGAATGTTTGTATAATATCCACATCACAAAATAATTTTAATGAAATTACTAATGTTTATTTTAAAACACAAGTACTCTTACCGAAACATCTTTAAGATAGAATTATTCTCTTGTTTAGAGATGTCTAAATCTGCTGTATTTATTTGTCTGGAAAATTGGCTTATCCATCAGAGAAAGGTTCATGTAAAACTTAGCTTCAGCTATCTTTGGCATACCCCATATTAATACCCGTAAAGATTTCTTTTAGATGTTAAGTTAAACATAGATATTAATTCTTTATGACATTAATGACATTTGTCTTCAAAATAATTTTTATCTATCTCATGCCACAGCACAAAGAGAATGTTGCCATAAGCAGGGTACAAATCCTCTAGGGGAAAGCAGTCTCGTTGTTTGATCACCCTTACAAGGAACAAACTACTTTTTTGATGTTTAAACAGTTTCTTGAAATTCAATTTTTGCCCTTTACCTCCTTTCTTTTTATTGAATACCAATGAGAAGAGTCTGGCTCTATTTCCTTAACTTCCCTCCATGAAGTATTTCACAATCTGTTAAGTTCCCGTAAGCCTACTCTTCTCCATCTAGAACAATTCCAAGTCTCTCTGATTTTTCTGATACATCAGAATCTCTAATACATTAAAATGATCAGCAATAATTTTTAAGGCAATTCAATGTATCTTTTAATAAATAAAACTAATGTAATTTTCAGATACTTACCAATTATTACAATTGGTGAAATTACTAGCACTTCAAAGGGTTTTAATTATATCTGTCATAATCAAATTAGTATTAATAGTCAGGTAAAAATATTAATTATAAATGTATTCCCTAGAAATTATGTCACATACTTAGTTGTACACGTATACTAAAAAAATAGTATACAAAAGTATAAATACAAGTGCATCAAAAAAATGCTTCTTGAGGTATTATTTATTGGCAATACACACAACTATTTTTCAGTTGCATTTTATTCTGGTAAATCTGAAAGTTTTTATTGTGTTCTCCTTATATGAATGGAACTTCCCTCAAATTATTATATCATTAAAAGCATTTTTTTTATTATTTTGCAGTAACATGAAATATGGATGAACTTAGAAATTTTCTATAAAAATTTCTGTTTGAAATTGGAAAATTGTATTTTGGTAAATGATAACTCAAAAGGGTGAAATGTTCCTGTCTATGGGGGCAATGTAGCTGTTGCCATTACCACAAAGCAGCAAATGACAAGCTACCTTTGTAGCAGCAAATAACAAGTCTAATGTGTCTGACATGAATCAAGACAGTTCAGATGATTTTATTTTTAATTTATCAGCAATGACAGTTATATTGCAAAATAGTAATTTGGAAATACAAAAAATATTGCACTGAATTACATAATTGTTTGCATAAAATATAGTTCGAAATATTTTTGAATCTTTATAAAGCTGCCTTTTTAATGAAGCTACTGTTTAATTAAGGAAGATGCATTGCACTTGTATTTTTTTACTCCACTTACATTCTTCTTGGTTTTATTTTCTTGGATATGTCATCTCCCTTTTGATGAAATATTTGCATTACATGAGCAATTCATCTTCTCTGTTTTCCAGTAGACAAGAAAAATTGCCCCAGAGTAATCATTGCAAAATTACTACTGCTTATTAAACCATTTAAATTATTTTCTATAAAAGCTGATATCATTTTGTCTCCTCCCCAGATTGATACCTACTGTGCTTTGTTGTGCAACACTGAAAAACAGCCTGTAACACTTGACTGTCTTCCACATAAGCAGGTTTTCATTTCACTGAAAACTGACCCTCAGTCTGACCGTGACAGTCATCCTGCCCAATTAAAATTCACCTGCAATTGATTTTGATGTTCCTTCTTCTTCTTCTCTGGGAGATCTTGTAACTAATATTTCATAGTATTCTGTAATTTTTCAGCAATTCTTTGAATTCTTTCCTTTGTGTTTTTTATTTTTTCCTTTTAGTTCGTCCTTTGTACAATTTTTTTCTGCTTTGTCAGCACCATCAAGTGGCAGTCACTGCTCTTATATATCCCTATAGATTATGCTACCAAATGCCTTCTCCTCATTTATGTTGCTTGGTCTTCATACATTTTCATAATTTTTAGATTTAGTACTTCCCCAGATGAACCCTCTTCAGCTTCCCCTAGTATGAAACCAAAGTTCTCATTTGGTAGCCACTCACATACACACTGAGAAATCACCCTGTGATTCATTCAGAAAAAAATCAATATTAACTTTTTCTTTACTTATTTGCTTTGTGTGTTTCAAAGTAAGCACTCTGAAAATCTTGGCATTTTACTTATTGTAATGTCTGAATTACTGTGCTTTTTACTCTCCATTGTCACCAGATGTGTGATATATCACAAATGGATTTTCATTCATAAAAGAACAAAAATGCTGAAATTAGTACTTATTCTGTATACTCACAAATCTCTCAGCAAAGGGAAGCCCTGGGACCACCCTGCAGGGCAGCAGCAGGGAAGACCCAGGCCTAGCAGGTCATCTACTCATGGTTGAGGCTTCTGGTGTTTTTCCAAAGAGGGTTTGGATCATCTGTGGAATAAGCATTCAGTGATGAAACAATTTATGGATATACAAATTTATGTATATACAAAAAATATATTTATAGATATACAAAATACAGGCACTAAATACTGCCTATTTTATAGGCACACATCTGTGCATAGCAATATTATCTGGGTTTTGTCTTTATTTTGCCAAGCCCTCAAGCAGTTGGGCATCCATCTGCAAACACTTTGCTAGAGAGCTGAGTTAAGCAGTCAACATGACCTACTCCTCCTTATCTTTTTTCTTTTATACTACAGTACATCAATCTAAGCCTTAAACCAGTTTTTTGTCTATAGTCATTAACTTCTGCTTACTAATTTTTCTGATTCTTATCCAGTAAATTATAAATTAAAATTCACTTTCAAAATGTCAGAGATTCTTAGAACATTTAATTCCCTTTCTTTAATTTGTTGCTTAAAATTGCAGTCATACTTTTCGACAGAAAGATTGAATGTTTTATTGTCATCTACAAAGTCCTCTTCCTTCTGTCCTCAAATTCATCTACTACTTTTCCATACCTTAAAATAATCTATTGTGTTGCAGACATTACATTTTATTTTTCACATGTTTTCATGGGCTTTGAATTCTGCCATTTTTAATTTTAACAAATTAAACAGAATGGAGGAAAATATAAATGTTTACAAAAATAAGGCCTTTCTAACTGTAGAGCTTCTTACTACATATGCACAAAAAATACTTCAGAAGACTCCAAACCAGCGTGCATTTCTCTACATAGGCACATATGAATGCTTATCTGTATGCATGACTTCATCTCTTCTCTTTTCCTTCTTTTATAAAGAACAACAAAAGTGGTTATTACAATTAATGTAAAAATATTTTGAAGGTATGTTTGCATTTTGGTTTGTTTTTTCAAATTTAACATATGCTGTGATCTGTTTTGTAATAACAAAAAACATCACCTTACTATGCTGTAAACCAAAAGATACTCATTTTTCCTGTGACTAAACCTTCTATTTATCATAAAATTTTCAGAAAACCTTGAAAAAATTCTAAATACCAATGTTAAATGTGATTTTATTCTTGTATTTGAATAGAAAACTCATTCATATGTTTCTACATTCCCTTTCAAGTGTGTTTTTACTGTCAATGCAACATATAATGAATGGGTCTATACTATAATTTTCCTGGGAATCTATTCTATATTCAGTCCACACTCTTCATTCTAACAGAACTTCACTTGGCTTGTGAGAGTATTCATCCCTTTTTCAATTCTAAGAAAACTTGGATATTAAGATACAATTTCTATTACCTTTGTCTATTACTATAAAAGAAGCTAGCATATCTATAAAATAGTAATGTTTCATTTTGATCCACTGCTTCTATTACTCAATTCCAGAAGTATCACAATATATGTAGTTTGCAGTTTTGTATTTCTGAAAGAAATATGAATTGCTACTATTGCAAAATTGAAATTAGAGGGAAAAAACCCATATGGAGTATATTAGATAAAAAGAAATTAGAATGTGTGTGATGAAGTGCTATAGTTTTAGGTACATTTTTATTAGTAATTTTCAAATATTACCTCCAAGTACTGAAGATTACCTCCAAGTACTAAACATCTTTTTCTGTTCACAGAGGATGTAATACTGCAAGGAACATTACTGAATTCAATGATGTGTATATATATGCAACATCCCTATGAGTTCATTTGATTCTGATCATCACATTACTAAAAAAAAGTGTGATTGAAGAGAAAGTGAAGCAAGTTCACTAGTAGTAAAATGGTTAAGATAATTTTGAGAAATAATGAAAAATAATTATGTAGATATTACTTGGCTGAAAGATTGAGAACTACATGAGCAGATCTGACTTTTGATTCAGTTCTCCAATCAATTTTTTTAAAATAGAATGAACAATGCCATTATATTTTTTGTTCATTTTTGAAATATAAAGCATAGTATGCCATTTAATTGATGGGCAGTGATACACCTGAAGCAAAAGGCAATATAACTTGTATTTCAACCTTTCATTGTGGATTTTCTTTTGCTGCTCTCCAATAATCAGTACTGTTTTTACATCTTCAGTCACTCTCACATATATCCTTATAGAGTTCTTTTATTCTATTTACAAAAAAAAAAAAATACTCTTAAAAAGTCAAGACAGTTTCCCATTGTTTTCCAAGGGTATATTGGTTATACAGTCACAGTTCCATTAATGTTTCATGTGCAATGTGCAATTCTGCTGCTCTGTACTAGCTGCTTACACAAATATATCCTTATGTTTATAACATCTTTTATAACAATTTTTGAAATCGCTTGAATCCTCCAACCAAGTTTTAACTCATCCTGCAGCAGGGCACTTATGTAAGTATTTGATTTTCTTCAGTACTCTTCTGTGCTGAAGAATCAATCATTCACTGTCTCCAGAAGGGTTCAAGAGGCATCCAGATATGACACTTGAGGATCTGGTTTAGGGGTAATTGTGGTGGTGTTAGGCTGGTGATTCTGGAATTCCCTTTCCTTTATGTTTTGAAGTTAATAAACGAGAATTATTTATGGAAAATATTTTAATGATAAATTTTAATGATCAGGGAAAAGATTTTTAAGTTTCTATATCAGTAAAAAACTGAGTAAAAACAAGTCTAGCTTGGGATTTTCATTGAGTTAGATGAATATGGATTTGAGCTGCTTGTGTTAAGCTGCTTCAGAGCAGCAATATTAATGGATGAATATTATTATTATGAACATGATAAGACATCATTAAAAAAAAATCCTTAAATTAGGGAAAGCTTGCAACACCAAAAAATTTTAAAAATTATACCATGTGGTTTTCCATTTTTTTGGTCATCAGGGGGAATCAGCTCTAAATTTAGATTTAACACTAAGCTGATATTTATGTATCTAAAAGACTGATGTCCAATCTGATGAAGTTACTTAAGGATATTTCTATTGCTAAAGAACAAAAATAGTTTCTTATACATAATAATCTGATTGACTGGGCTTTGCTTGTCCTAAGATTGAATGAATTTCCTTTTCAATGTATTTATTTCTCCCTAGAGATTATAATAAGGACTTGGAGTGACTGGCTCAGACTTTGAGATACATATAAATAAAATACTTGAAGGTATTTTATTTAAGGCAGATGAATCATGCATCTTTTTAGCTGAAAAAAAAAAAAAAAAAAAAAAGAACAAAAAAAAAAAAAAAAAAAAAAAAAACAAAAAAAAAAAAAAACCAAAAAACCAGTGAAGACATTCAGTACTTGAAAAAATCAGTCAGCTATTTATTTATGGACAAAAATTTACTTCTGAGCTTCTATCATTGCAAATGGCCCAGTGTCAATTATTTAGGCCAAGATTTAGGTCAGAGATTTTCAAGTTATATTTACTCAGAAAGGAAACATTTTATATTTCTTTAGTATAGTACTCTAGCTATAATATATCCAAGTGAAAGTAGGGATAAAACACTGGCTTTACTTACTGTGCACTCCTTAGACATAGACAAGCAAATGCATTAATTTTTTTTTTTTTTTTTTTTTTTTTTTTTTAATAGAGGAGTACTTAATGTATTGATACAGCAAGGGATCATGAAGTTCAAAAAGGCCAAGTGCAAGGTCCTACATCTGGATGGGGCAATCCCAAGCACAAATAAATACTGGGTGGGGAATGGGTTGAGACCAGCCCTGAGGAGAACTGAGGGGTGTTGGTGGATGAAAAGCTGGACATGACCTGACAATGAGTGCCCAGAAGGCCAATAACATCACGGGCTGCATCAAAAGAAGTGTGATCAGAAGGTTGAGTGAGGTGATTCTTTCCCCTCTACTTTCATGAGATCCCACCTGGAGTGCTGCATCCACTTCTGGGACAACCAACGTAAGAAGAACCTGTTTTAAACAAGTCTAGAGGAAGACCACTAAGTTGATCACAGAGCTGGAGAATCTCTCTGACGCTGAGGGAGTTAGTGTTGCCTAGCCTGGAAAAGGGAAGGCTTCTGAACACCTTCTAAGCAGCCTTCCAGTATCTGAAGGAGGGCTACAAGACATCTGAAAAAGTAATGACTTCAAACTGAAAGAGGGTGGGTTTATATTAGATATCTCAAAGAAATCCTTTCCTGTGAGGGCGATGAGACACTGGAACAGGTTTCCCAGAGAAATGGTGGATGTCCCATCCTTGGAAGTACTCAAGGCCAGATAAATTGGGGCTTTGAGCAACCTGGTCTACTGGATGGTATCCCTGCACACTGCAGGAGACTTCAAACTAGATGATCCTTAAGATCTTTTCCAATCCTAATGATTCTGTGATTCTATGAAAATAGAAGTCTTAAAAGTCTGATCCTGTCTTTTAAATATTGTGCATCAGTGAACAAGGTTGTACAGAACAGAATTCATACAGCAGTTATTTAATTTTTGGAGAGTATCCAGAAAAGAAGATGGAAATAGGAGCAATGTCTTTCATCCCCATTCTGTTTCTAGATTAGATTTTTCCCTATTTAGCTCAATCTAATTGAGAATCGATATGCTGTGGGGTACTTTTTGCTATGTTTTCCACCTCTGGTCACATCTTTTGCTGCTGTTCCCTCCTTTGGCCCATTTAGTCTTTCCTGAACCTGCTATTTAAGGACAGCATAATCCTCTTCTAAATTCTTGTCCAGGTAAAATTAGAATATGTGTTCAGAAGTGATGTGTTCTGGGCAGGCACAGCTCTTTAGTTGCCAGATGAGCTTTAATAAGACATCTGTAGATTTCACATCCGTCTAGAGCATTGCAAATGCTGCTGGGAATTTGGGATTTTTTTAGGTTTTTATGTTCATACACAAATAGGAAGGAGCAGCTTTATATGTTTTGCATTTTTTTCCTGGAACTGGCTGAAAGTATTTAAAAAGTATATTCTAGCACTCAAAGAATAAGAAACATTGAGACCTCTAGATTTATAAAAGAATTTTTTTACATCTTCAGTTTAGAAACAAAACACTTAAAAAAATAAAGCTTGTAATCTACCAAAATAAACAGCAACATTCTACTGATAACTTCATTTTACTTTACTGCTAATAATAAACTTTTGTGCTAGCCATGGAAAGGAACAGACATGCATAAATGGACACACACAGACTGCAAGACTAAGGATTTTTTTGTTCTACCTATAGTTTTTAAGTGTAATACAGGAAACTTATTTTTAAAGATAGATTAGTTTCAAGCAAGTTATGCTAGATCTTAAGTAACAAAGAACTACAGGGAAAACTGATAACCAATATCTTTGTAATTCCTATTAAATTAAATTTTAGCAGTACACTGTGAAGGTTGAGCTTCAAATAGTGTTTGAAACTGTTAAAGGAAGCACATACATTCACAGCATCAGTGGATGTTACATCAGAAATAAAATTCTGCTTATGAGATGTTTTCAATTCACCTATAACATGAATTTGCTTCATATAATTTGTAGGCATTCAAAGTGACATTCTTCTTAGCTAATCTGAGATTCTTAATCACTGTGCCCTTTGAAGCTAATATTGGCATTCCTCTAACCTATTTAAGCATTATTCTTGTGTTCTGATTTATATGTGAGGATTTTGTCTAATTAATTATACATTGGAGATGATAACAGTGGTCAGTTAAGCTAATACCCCCTGTATAATTTCTTTAACATCCAAATGCTTAGAATCTTAGAAGTGGATTCAATTTTATGAAGCTGATACTAAATAAAAGCAACAGACACTTAGAAGACAGTGAGAGAATTTGGAAAGAGGGGAAGTACTGAGTAGAATTAAGAAGTATTTGAAAACCACTCTGAATTGCCAATCATCTCTGCTTTTCACAATTGTGGCCTACAGGGACTGTATTACTCAACTGGGCACCCCCAGTAGATGTCTGTGCAGTTAGATGTTAACACCTGAGACATTCACTGTCATCTGGTTCTCCTGAAGTTAACAGCCCAATAAGAAAACAGGAGAGAATATGACCTTGTGAAAGTCTCATCCAACATTCCAAAAGTAAGAGAAAAATATTACTGGGTGAAGAGAAGGAATAGGGAAATGAAGTAAGGGAGGGAGAGAAAATAGGGAAATTAGGAAAAACAAGCACAAAGTCAGTGGGGATTTTGGCTATAGATTATTACATACTTTATCAGGATAAAAATTAAGGAATTACAAATTAAGAGTAATTAAGGAATAAAAAATTAAGAGTAAACTTCAGTGAGTTGCTTTTGGTTGTAATGAACCAGGTACTACCTAAAGTCCCCCAGGCTTCAGTGTGCTGGTTTAAATCCACTCAAAGGTTTACATTAGCCATTAGAAGTGCAGACACTTAGAGGATTTGTGCTTGAACAAATATGTCTTTGTTTATTTAAAAGACTCATCTCTGAGTAGTTGCCTTATCTCTGAGCCCAGATTTCAACACTCCTTTATGTTCATAACAGCATTATGTCTTCTCTGCCGTTTTTTGACAATTCTTTAAAGAATTTGATCACTCTTTAGCCGCAGAATGAAGGTGAGCAAAAATGTATCAATAATTAACTGTAGAACTACCCATGCAAGACATGTATTAATTGATGCTGTATCACTGCTGCTGAATCAGACTTCCATCTTTATTAATGATATGTCTTGGTCTGCTGATATATGGTGTAACTATTTTGATTAATTTTATATGAATACAGTTACAGAATATTTCAATAGCTTTTGCTTAGTTACTATTCCTTTTTGCTGAATAATTTCTGTCTTAAAAACAAATCCTATTGAAGATCAAGCAAATGCATACTAAAAAGTTTACAAAAATCTTACTTGTGTACCTCAGGATTGTTTGTGACAATATGATGCAGAAGCACCATGTACAAAACTGTTCATAAAATTATAGGACATTTGATTGCTGGAAGAATATTACTCCTTGTTCAGGAAATTGAAAGCATTATCATTACCCCTCTCTTTCCATTTTTCTAACACAGTCTAACAGTGAGAATCAGGCTACAGGAGTTGTAATCATAATCTAGTCCTCACTAGATTGTGGACTTGGGTTATCTAGAATTAGAATAGAAATTACAAAGGTTAACTGCTCTTTCAGGTATTTTGTAGAAAGCTTCTTTTTTTGGTCAGTGAAAAATGGCAACAAGCTAAATACACAAAGCTGAAATAAGGATTTTATCTGTTAATGAGATGATTCCATGTTCAAACTTTAGACTTGATTTTAAACTTTGCTTTTAATTAAAAAGGTACTGTGTTAGCATATTCAACCTTAAAATATCCAATGTTCTAAAGATAAAATTGAAAAAAATCCTTCCAGTTAATATAGTTGACATATTCGCAGAGTATGAACAATATAATGTGAAGCCAAACTCAAATACATGCTAATACTGATTTGCTAGAAAAAGGGTAGCACCAAATAGTTTATACTAATCTGTCTATTCTTTGAATATTTGTGTCTTCTTTTTTAAGGTCATTTATGTTAGACCTGGGGGATTTTTTTTCTGTTTGATTGGTTATTTTATAAAATATTTAGATACTATGAAAATACTAGTCTTCACATTTGAATATGAGTCATGAAATCACTGATCTTAAACTCTGTATAATATATTGAGCATCCAGTGGGAATGAAATATTCCCACAAACTCAATGGAAATAACAATGCCTCCAGTATGCCTGTGTCACAGTTTGAGAAGTAGAGTGAAGATTGTTTCACAGCTGACATTTTAGGAAGTGATTGAGTAAATTTGTGAATAAGGAATTTTTACAGCATTCAAAATTAAACAGACCAAAAGTACAATCATTACCATTGTTTTACAGTTTTTCTGAATTTCCAACATGAGATAAATGCTGCAGCGACAGATGCTTCTGCTCCTTATTCCACTTCCCTCACAGCAGCTGCACAGCTTCTCACAGCTGCCCTGCATCTTGACATAGCACCCACTGTACATCAGCAGCAGAGGAGGCGCAGCATGTTTTCAGTTTGAGCTGTCAAAAAAGACATAAAGGAAGGGGAACTGTTCTGAAAATAAAGGTCAGAAATTTTGTTTGTGTTCATTGGTCAATCTATACACCTATGAAAATGTTGATAGTGAGCCAGTCATGACAATGCATCCATAACAACTTTAAATAGTGAGCTTCATGGATGAATCCTTCTTAGAGAGTGATATTATTCCCAGTTAATTGTATTTATTATACTTTTATATTTAATATGCTGGTGGCTATGGTTCTCTTCAGCAAGAACTGCAGCTAAGTTGATTTCACTGGCAGAAACAACGGCACTGTATGCATTAGCTCTCTGGGCGCAGACAGGAGACTTAATTTCCTTTTTAACATTTTACATTATTTATTTCTTCAGTCTAAAGTAGCCTTGGGAATAGGAACCAAAAATCTGTTATTAAATCTAGATTAAACATAATACACTCTGTTTGTCACTGGATTTAAAACAAAGTGAAATAGTAGGAGATATGGACCAGGAGCAGGTTTTTTTAACATGGTCATTATCTACAAATTATGGTTTTTTTTGAAGGTGCCCCATATATTTTATATAATTTCATGAAATTATTTTGTTAAACAGGAGACTTAGATATTTACAAATAGGTAAATTTTTTTGAGGTGGAAAGCTAAGACTCAAAAATTCATTAGTTATTTCTCCTTTTTCTGCTCCACTACTGGCCCTTGAAATACCAAGTGAAACCAGTGAGGAGGCAGAAGTGAAAAAATAGCCCTGTTTCAGTTTTCTTATCAGTTAAGGAAAAGAAAGCATCCTGCACCCAATCCAGAATTCCTAGGTGAATAATTTGGCAATTTGGAACAGATTTTGATTGTAATTTCTGCACATGGAGGAAACCACACCACATTTTTATTTTATATTAAATAGACTGTTCCAAAACACAATAGTCTTTTGACCCTCCATGCTGCAATTAGTTTCTTTCTCTGACTGCAGTTTCTTCAACATTGTGATATTTTGCATAAAGAAATAAGTAGCAATCTTTATTTTCCTCAGCTTCCTTTACTATTTTCATACTAAGCTGTTTGTCATATTAATGATGATATTCACCATTAACATCACATTCCCAGTGTTCAAGAACTGTTTCTTATTAGCTCCTATGTAAGAAGATTGGAGCAGATGTGAAGCATCCCCCAAGTAGCCTGATGAGGTTTTTGTGACTGAGATGTGGCTCTTCTCTGGAGAAATTCTTGTCTCTCTGAAGATGTAGGATAGAAAATGCTACTACATTGTAGGGTTTTGCACTTATGTTATCCATTAGTCTTTTCTCAGAAAGAGATAAATAGGCATACTCTCAGAGATATAACCAAAATCTGATTATCCAGGGAACCACCTTACCGAAATTAAAAAACTTAAGGAAGAAATCGTGCTGTGATATCTTTTTATGGCAAATTCACCCATTTCAGGTGTCAGATAGACTTCTAAAATTTCATGTGTTATGTACTTTCCCAACTGGAAGTAGCAAAGCTATGTTTGAGACCTTAACCCTGTGGGGATTTGTCCTCCAGTTAAACCACTTTGTTGTATGTTGGGTTGGTCCAGTTAGAGATTTTAATAAATGTTAGTTAGGTCGGTTCTCTGTACCCCTATTTTCTCCCACAAATGGTTCGCTCCAAGTTACTTACCACGGGAACTTTTACTTGTCAATCTTATAGCCACTCCTGGGTTCTTCTTGAAAGTTCTGTAGCAATCACCCCACCTTTACAATCCTATTTGTCCCAGAACACTGTACCCACCTCTGTTATCTTCCCATAGGTTGTTATGTTCTATGTCACTCCCCTGTCGTCTGTCCCTATTGGGTGAGGGGGCTTTCCACCCCTGTCCGCCTGCCCCCTATTTAACCTAATGCCCTCTATTGTCCCGTTGCCATTTTGCCTTGCACCGAACTGGGGACGGTCACTCCAACCATCGCTATGACCACACAGGAAATAAAGCGTTCTCAGGCAAGCAAGCAAAGTGTGCCTCTTCTGTCCCTTCGCTTCCTCTCAGCATGAAGCTACTAAAGCTGCATAGCCACGCTGGAGCGTTCAGCACCAGCAGGGAGGCAAACGCCACAGCCCTGGAGCACCTGTGCACGTGGCAGCTATGGTCTCTGCAAAGGGCAGCTCTAGCCAGGCTTTCCAACTGCTTGAGGCTGTAGCGGATAAAAGCCGCACCACTTGCTCACAATGTTGAGTCTTTATGTCACAACAAGTTCCATCTGCTCGTGCAGTAACATCCACCAACATATGCCTTGCTAAACAGGTGGAGGGATAAAAGAGATGAATAAAAAAGAAGCAGGTGATTCATGGAGCTTTATTTCTATTACAAATTGTTTTCTGTTTGTTGTTGTTTAACAGTTGAGGGGGAAAGGTTTTTTTGTGTTTGTTTTTTAATCTGAGAACAAAGAATCTTATTAACTATTTCTTCTCCCTTATGTTGAATGTTCTCTTTTCTTCGTCTTTAATTCACTGTTATTTTTATTGCTTTTTAAAAGCCTTTTCTATTTTACAGCTCTCTAAGCACTGTATAAAACTAAATATGCTTTGTAGTTAGCGATTAATCTTTTAGGCAGAATTAGTGAAACTCATTCAAAAAATACTATTCTAAAGGCAAGTCTAAAGTGCTACAGTTCATCGCAGGGAAATCAACAAGACCCTAACATAAAGTAGTGACATTACTGTTATTTCTGGCCTTTGGCAAAACCAAGTGATAAGTTATTTATGGTACTGAAGATACTGAACATTACTATTCTAACTTTCCTGAATCAGTCAGAAAACAGACTACATAAAAAGTTTCAGTTGCCCGGCTTTTACTCCATATTCCTTTCACTGGGATGAAGTGAGAGTCATTGCTTTACTCTATTGTGGATATATTAAGCAATCATGTTCCACTGGCCAGGAACTGTATGGTGAACAGAAGCATCTCAGGCCATCCCTGTACCTCTATACTTTGTTCTCATCCTCTTTAAGAAGCAGAGTTTTAAGGAAAGCAGCAGAATGCTTGTTTGTCAGAACAGAGCAACGAACTTGAGATGAGACAAGGAGGGTGAGAGGTAATGCAGATCATTGTTAAGACATTAGTGAAAGAAGCACCACATGTAAACACATATTATTAGCTTTCTTTTTTTGTAAATAAAGAGGAAGATAACAGTTTTGTTCCAGCAGCTCACTCCCCTATTCAGGTGTATTACATTTGACAAAGCTTTGGTCTGTGGACAGGTCTATTACTGAGTTTTCAAGAACAGCAACAACTTCAAGTACAGCCAGCTCAAATATAGAACAAATGGTCTGCATTAAATGCAGGTGAACTGAAAACTAGGAATTACACTACAGGTTTACATGTGAATGTCACACAAATTCTAAAGTTAAAGAAAAATCACACACTGTTAAATGATAAGTCTTCTATTTTAACCTTCTTGCAGTTCTCCTTCTATACTAAAGCCTACTATAGCTTTGTAATATCATTTCTTTTAAACAAATATACCCACTTTATTGATTAATGAGGTTATATTTGGAAAATTACTGAAAAATTATTTTCAGAATGAATTCTCACAATTTTTCTTCTTTATTGACATCAGAGAAATATTGGGTTTTTACAGTACATAAAATGAATAGCTATACTGAAAGACACCAAGTCCTATTATACTGATTGTGTGTAATCATTCTTTTTAATTCATGTAGACACATTTGACATTCAAGTTTATTATTACTTGAATTCTTGATTCGATTCATTTATATATGTGATGTGACATATTGCTATTTTTGGTTTGTTTCTTAACCATCCTCTCAGAATTTAGGGACTTCAAGTTAAAACCAGTTTTAACAAAATTTATCTGATTTAAAGCATTTAAATTTGAGAAAAGTGCCTAAAACAAATGGAACTATCTTTGCACAGGGTTTTAACCTAACACATTTTTCCTTACTATTAGTCATGTAAGTTGTTCTGATTTTCACTGGGTGGCTGCCCAAGGCAGGCCTCAACTGTTTCTAGCAACACTTCAGGATCTTACAAGAGCATTCATAGTCAGAGAGGATGTGGTACACAGTGTAGCAGCAGAGATTTCTTCCTGACTTCTGGAGATCCCTTAATATGTTGTTTGATTAATAAGTGACTAGCCTTGTATCTTACTGAAACTTTGTTCAGGTTTTCACTGAAGCATTAGTAAAGTAAAACAGTTTTTTTCTGTAATGTCAACAAAATGTCACTGAAGTAGTGAATAAGAGTTGCTTCTCAGATATGTCAGTAGACAAGAGACAACAGGACATGGGACAATTTTTTACTTATTATATAGAGTAATTATCATATTTTTTTAAAAAAATCTTGATTATTTTTCTCTTAAGAAGTTATTTTACAGACAAAAAATTCAAGTATTCTTATAAATAATGCATTTAAATATTTTCTTTCAATCAGTTCTAATATGAGATTTGCAATTAGATAAAAGTATCTGATAAAGTCTTTTATATCCACAGTTCTGCAAGAGGCATAAAATCTTTATTCCACCAAGGTCATGCCATATTTATTACTTGGATTCATATTATACATCTAGATTTCACAGTATAGCGAAAATAACCACAAGATACAAAAAAATTTATGTGACATAAAATGCATTTCAAACCGATATCCAGAAACTTCAACACAGTAAGAGATTAAATACCTTTATTATTCTTTACATAGATTTTATTACAAGGAAAAAAAAAAAAAGAAAGTCTTGTGATTTACATAGAAGAAGAGTGAAAATATTTTCTACTTTGTTCCTTTTTGAAATATAAATATGAAATATGAAGGAGATTACCAGGTCTGATACCTAAGAAAAGAGCATAATTCTCTGCTGTACTAAAATATTATTTAAAAAAAAAAAAGAAAGTAAAGTATTCAACAAGACAGGTAAATGCACTATGAAATTTTAATTCCTCATTCTCTTTCTTAAGGTTATGTGGAAATATTGCAGTCTGTATTGTGTTTCTGTGAAATATATCACTCATGTCAAAAAGATAAAACATGATAATGTGCAATTGGAATCCAGACTAAATGTAAATTCTATTAAGAGCTTTTGTCTTTTCTCAGGTCATTGAAATATTCAATGTGCCTTAATAAATGTCACCTAGGAATAGACTTTAAATAGAAATCATAGGTTAAAATCACGATTCATGGGCTTCTACCAAAATTCATGAAACTATTTTTTTCACTGTCTCCTGACTTCATAATTTCAAAAATAAGCTTCCGATTTACAGAGTCTCACTTTTTATTCTTTAGAAAATACTTATTTCTTTTTAGTAATTGTACTGCCCCATATTCCTACTGCATTTGAAACTGGAGATACCTGTTATTTCAATATATTAGAATGGGGTTTGAGTCTCCTTATATATAATTTGAACTATTGATACTATGAGAAGAAATTTACTTGCAAATTTAGGCAATTCAGAATGCAGGTATAGGACCTAAATGTAGTTTCTGCGATGTTTCAGGGCAACTCAGTTTGTGTAAGCCCCTGGGGCCCCTTTAGATCATTGGGCATAGAATATGATTCGATTCATTTATTCATGATGAATAAATCGATTCATCTATGGGCATAGAATATTCAAAGAGGTAAACTCTAGTGTGAAAGAACAAGTTTCTTTTAGGGAACACCCAAATTGTGGATCTTTGTCTAAGTTGCTCCTTCTGTCTGCTGCCAATCAGCAGAAGGCCATGGACTCTATGTCATCGTATATCTTGGAGAGATTATTTTCAGTAAGGGTGATTAAAAAAAAAGAATTAGAGAAGCATCAGTTTTGGAACCAGATAGCTTGTCAAGTGCTTCAGATTCTCTTTCAAGGTTGTAATTGTGGGTCAAAATGCCCCAAAGGAAAAAGTCGTGTAAGAATTGTGGCCTGAATTTGGGAAATATTTTTAATACTGTTTCATGATTTTAAGGCCTTTAGCTTCTGTACTTCAGCTCCTCAAGTACAGTAGACAGTTCCAAGTTTTTCCCTTTATATTTTTTTTCATTTCATGAATTACAGAAAGTGAAAACTTTAATGCGTCGTGAGCATTACGACTGTGAAAAGTCTCTGATTTGGACACTAAGGCAAAAAAGTTATGTTACTTAACACACTGCCTGTGTGTTAAGTTTCAGCCAATAGTCAGTTACCTTTTTCTTCAATAGGGAAACATTTAAATTATACAATATCAATTTCTAAAGCACTACTGAATGATTCTTCTGCTTGGATTAGGGTTTTTTTACTTCTCTTAAATCTATATACACTAGTTTTTGGACATGCCATGTATTTAAGTAGGCACAGTGCAACATAATTTCTACTTTTCTCTTTTCACTGGTGAACATGGACCATGACTTTCTTCTTGCTACATATTTTTTGCAGGTTCTGAATCATGCTAGAAACTTGCATTTGGTCCTTTCATTTATAAACATGCTATATTTTTTTCCCAAGAAAAAAATAGCTAGAATTTTATGATGATCATGATTTTTAAAAATTTCTAATTTGTTATTCTCATAATATTAGCTTTTAAATCACTGACATGGAGAGAAGAAACAAGAGATGATATTAATATCCAGTTTTCTCTTGCAAAAGATAGAATGGAGGAAGCATTGACATTTTCATTTGATATCAACATTCTTAACTTAAAATGCACAATACAGGAATATTAGCTATCTTGCTGTTACTTTTGTGAAATTTTTGTAATTACAAGAGAAACATGATGCATTATTGGGATATTTTAAAACACTTTTGCTAATTACATATTTATACAGAGTGATTTCGGTATCCCTTAGGCTTTAATTAGTTTCTTTGCTATTACTTGCAAGTTTTTAATATGATACTGAACTTGCTGAAGCTTCTACTGGACATGATTCTGTAAGTAAATGTTTGACCTTTTTTTCCCCCAGAAAAGTAAGAATAAGCATAAGTAAATAAGTATCTCACTTTCTTGTGTTTGTTGTTTACTTTGCAGAAGGATAGTGTGGAGGTGATTTCCAGTAGGTGAAATACTGTTTTGAAATGAGTCCAAGAGACTTACTTCTGACAGTCCCACCCAGTTAATAGTATGAAATTGTTTTCCTGTAGTGCAGATTTGCATTTCCATAGGAGAAATCTATCAATGAGACAGTATTCCTCCTGTCACATCTGGTTGAAACTGAGAAATCAGTGAGAAGACTTTATGCACTGCTGTGCACTTGCCAGAGGAAAAATTTAAAAAGCAAATATTTTCCCTGTTATCTTCCACAGCCATATCTGTGCTCTTCATCTCATTTTTATCTAAATCACAAAAGATGTTATTTTAAGTTCAGAATGTTAGAAGAAAAAGAGAAAGAAAGAGAAAGAGAAAGAGAAAGAGAAAGAGAAAGAGAAAGAGAAAGAGAAAGAGAAAGAGAAAAAAAAGGAAAAGGAAGAGAAAAGGAAAAGAGTAAGAAAAAGACAAGTTACTGATTATGGTCTTGTAAAGCATTTTTTTTCAGCAAGAGAACTGATTCATTTCAGCTCTTCCTCCCAATTCCAGCAATCTTTTCTGTTTCAGTGACACAATTTGCTGTCCCTTAACTGTCAACAAAGATACTAATAGCATCATAAAGTATTTTATTAAAATTATATGAGCATATCCTATTTAAAAATATAAATTTACCATTAACCTGAATTAATTCAGTGGTTTAGTTAAGTATGGTCCATAAAAACACATACACGAAGACCACTTAAACTGCCTTGATAAAGGAGCACTGAAATTGTCTTCTCTAGGCAAGAACTTCTCAGTCTGTTTTCATTGTCATCTCACTCATTTTTCCCCTCCTCTCTCCATATAGTAATTTAACCCTTCTTAAGTTTTTTTTTTTTTTCCTCTTTGAGGGACCACCATCTTTTCTCAGGTGTTCAGTAATGTTCTCTGATATGTCCATTGTTGAGCTGCCTGAAGCCAACTGTGTTTAGCCTGGGGAAATTCCTGGCAACATCTCACAGAAACTACCCCTTGCTATCAACCCATAACTCCTTCAAGAAATGGTCTGCACCAACAGTTTTATTTTTTAGCTGAATACCAAGAAGTAAGAGGCAAAGGTGTGGGTGTTTGAATCCTTAAATATGAAAAACATGTAGGAATGTATCATTATATTTGCTTCACCTATAAAGTAAGATTGATCCAAGATGAGCAATTAAATTTTCAGGCCTCAAATTTCAACTACTTGAGCTCCCCAGG
This sequence comes from Vidua chalybeata, assembly GCF_026979565.1. Lineage (NCBI taxonomy): Eukaryota > Metazoa > Chordata > Aves > Passeriformes > Viduidae > Vidua > Vidua chalybeata. The sequence continues at coordinate 43,336,047 of NC_071531.1, read as the reverse complement.
TGATACACTGAATCCTAAGAGAGCCATTTGAGTGTATCTACCTACCTGAGCAGTCCAAGAATTCTACTGAAGATTAGTCACCTTAACATGTGACTAGTGTTAGGATAAATAGGTTCCTTCATTCTGCCCTTCTGTTAAAATGTCTTCTTCAAATTAAATTTTGTCCTCATTACAGAGCTCTTTTTTTTCCTCTCTTCTCTTAGAATAAGAAAATATACCTGAGAGAATATACATATTATTTTTTCGGTTTTGATCGCTGTTGACAAAAATTAATAACAGCAGGAATTTATGGAGAGAAACATTCGATAGTTGTGAAATAAATGCAATACTAACTACACATACACCCTTTATTTGCAAATTTGCTACTGGGACAGAATATCTGAATGTACTCCGGAGTGCATCCTTTGTACCTATGTACCATTAAGACATTTCTTTTCAAAATGCAATATTTATGATTTTTCTCAGTGTCACAGCTGTCACAAAAGCCACCAGAATGAAATTACATTTTTTTTTCTTTTCAAATACAAGTCTCTGAAAAATTTTACTGTTTCTTTTATTTTTTCCCTTTTTTTTACCCTAGTAACTGTAAGGTGGCAAATAACTAAAGCTCCCTGCTAATTTCATTTCAAAGCAGCATAACATTTCTCTGTTTCATTATTTATTCTTAAATTTCTTATCTTTTATTAATCACAAATAGCTATCTTAGTTTTACAACTTTGTAATTGGTCTCCAAGTAATATATGCAAGTAGATTTGAAAACTGGTACTGAAACACAATAAAGGTATATATTTTAAAACTGCTGAATATTTGGCTTCTTCATTCTCAGTGTTTGGTCTCCTTCTCTGCAAATTATGTATTTTGTACATGACATATTAAGTGGTACAGAGATTATAACTCAACATTGGAGTCAGCCAAGGGAGACATCTTGTTGAACAATGTTTCTGGGAAAATAATTAATTTTAAGGAAAATAATTATTTATGCAAATAAAGCCAAATGTCTGAGTCAAAATTCATTTATGTTCTGTTTTCCCATAAAGGAAAAAAACTGTAAAGAAAACCTCACAGATTTTTTGGTTTTGGCAATAACACAAAACCACAAATGGTGCTGATAATTCTTAAGTGTACCTTGGGAGTTATGTGTAGTGTATTTCCATTTCTTTTGCAGTATATAATTAATTATTGTCAGAAAAATTGATCAGGATCCTGTTTTAATTTCTATATGGATCTTTTTGTTTAGGTGTACTCTTTAAAGAGTCAAAATCAAACTTCTTAAGCATTAGCTGAGATTTTCAGTTTTATTCAGACTCCCCAGAGGGGGTGCAGGAAGTTATAAAATTCATTGTAGGTAGTGCATAAGTAGAATAGTATTAATTTCTTGTAATTTTAGCTGTCTGAGAGTTATGCAGATTGTCTAGTTGTGTAATCTCCTTCCATAGTCAAATGGGAATAACAAGTACCTCCAGAGGGGTTTAGCCAATCACCTGAAATACCTGGTGTAAAAATCTTTTTGTGATGACTTGCTTTTCAGAAACACCTAAATTTACACATTATTCTCAAGCATCTGATGAAGTCTGCCAAAGAGAAACTATCAGGAAGCAGGCCACGTTGGGTTTATTGCTATAGTTGTATTTAAAAATGCTTAAGCCAAAGCAATAAAACTTACTTTTCCTTTGTTGCTTACTTTTTTCCCCTGAAAGAACATTACTCTTAATTAAATGTTAAATAAGTTATGGATTGCCTCTGCTCTCTGGAAACAACAATAACAAAAATAAAGGAAAATAATGAGATAAAGAGAAACTGAAGAGGCTACAGATCTTTTTCATACAAATAGTCAGGTGTTCCTTGAATAAACTAGAGGATATACATTAAGAAGAAACAGCCCATGTTTCTTCATTCCACCATCCAAAACATTATATATAGTTTGTCATATCTGAAGAGTATTTATCATAATTTCTTTAAAAGATCATAAAGAGTAGAAACTCCTTAAACTATTTATTGATTTTTATGCTAGTCTTCACACTTAGATTTTTCATCCCCCAGTGTCTATCATAAATGTTGGCATCTCCAACAGAAGCATATTTTAATGAACCAATTTATGCAAGCAGTTTCAAATAAGTACTGTACTATGAACTTAATACATAGTGTAGCTTTTCACTTAATGGCTTCTGGGAATGTCATTACTTCCCCCTAATGCAACTGAATTTAATATGTAGTCAAATGACTAGCACAAAATTTTTTCCAGTGACTAGACTAGACACATTCAACTCATTCTTCTCCTTAATATAACTTGGAATTTTTCCATATTTGATACTTTTAATTCTCTAAGACCAATAAAAGTATTTATTTTAAATATCTACCCTATATATTCAAATTTGAATCCTTCCTTTCTTCATAGTGTAAAGAAATATTTCTGGTATGTTTAGCTTTTTTACCTTGACAGAAATGCACCAAACATCTTACCATCTTTATTTGTGTTAGTATTTGACACTGTTGAATTAATGTAGTAAAAAAACCCAGAACTGAATCTAGACATGAAGAGATGATAAAAATTAATAAAATAATAAAAAAACCTGAATTATTCTCCTGTCAATGTAAAGCAGTGAAAATATGAAGTGGCAGGCACAGACCACTGAGCCAGTTTCTTACAGGCAATATATAATTTTTAAATCCTATCAAAAGTTCCCCCTCATTGACTCAAACAGGCTAAAGACAAGAGCAAGAATTCTGACCAGTTTGTTTGTTTATTTGGTTTTTTTTAACCTGTTTCACACCTACACACCCGAGACCTAACTAAAATTTTACGTTTTTTCTGTTGCAGTCTTTTTCACCAATGCAGTAGGTTAACATTGATCAGTTGCCAGATCCTCAAATCCAGCCCCTGGCTCACTCCTTTCCAACAGGATGAGAGAAGTAGATGAAAAAGTTCATAGAGTGACATAAAGGTAGAAAGATCACTTACCAATTTCCATTACAGGCAAGACTTGGGGAAAAAAAAATATTTATTGCCAATTAACATAGAGTTGGGTGGTGAGAAAAAAAGAGAAAAAACTAAAACACCTTCCTGTCACCCTTGCCCTTTTTACACAGATGGAATTTCGCTCATTCATTCCTGTGTCCTCAATCTCCTTCCCTGCTTCTGCTGCTTCCCAAGTAGCGCATGAAGGATGAGAGATGTTGGATTATGGTTAGTTTGTAACACTTCCTCTCTGCCTTTCCTTCCTCCTCATACTTTTCCCTTGCTCTGGAGTGGGTCTTTCCCACAGATTGTGGTCCTTTGGGATGAGTCTGCTCTATTATGGATTCTCTGCACGGACTGCAGTTAATGTCAGAAAATTGCTCCAGAATGGGCCCTTCACCAACTGCAGTGTGGTTGTTTCTTTCAATGTGGTCCTCTCTGTGCATTGGAGGGAAATATCTGCTGCACTTTGGTCCTCTCTGTGGGCTGCTGGAGAATATCTACATTTTTTGGAGACATCCTCCTCCTTCTTTTGCTCTTACCTTGCTGTTCATAGGATTGTTTCTCTGACTGCTGGGCAGCATTTTTCCTTTTCTTTTGTTGCATTACAACAGAAATGTACCACCTTGACTGTGACATTCAGTTGTGCCATGCAGTGTGTCCATTGGAGCCTTCTGGAACAATCTGTGTTCAGCATTGGGCACATCCTGGCCCCTTCTCAAAAAACCCACCTCTGCAGCTCTCCCCATTTACTAAAACCTTGCAACACAATGTAATCCCAATACATCAAAATATTGACAAATAATTTTTTATCACACAAGAAAATGTTCCCTATATACTTGCAAACTTGTACTGGAACAGTATTCAGTGCTACCAAATAGTACATTTGGAAAAGCTGGTCTTAGCTTTCAGTGTTGACCACATTCCACAGGACCTTACTCCAACCTCATGCCCACTAAAGACCACTGAAGAGAAACAGCAGATAGAAGAGCATGCTGATCCTTTAAAACCTCTGAAAACTGTGCACTTCTGGTGAAGAGAAAGGAAACCAAGTAATGCAGATGCAGGTGCTACACACCTTTCAGGCATGTACAAAAGAAACATAAGCTTTGAATTAATGAAATTTAAAGGTTATTCTTAACTCAAAATAAAAGGGCTAAATAAATTCTCCTGATTCATTAAACAAAAAACAAGAAAACAAAAAAAAAAAAAAAAAAAAACAAAAAAAACCCAAAAAAAGCCAAAAAAACCCCCAAACAAACAAACAAACAAAACCCAAAAAAAACCAACAAAAAAGAATTATTTTTAAACATGTCTGATAAACTCAGGCATATATATGAAGAGAACATTGGGCATTATATGACATCAATAATAATTTCCTGGTGAAAGCACCCAGACATGTTATTTAATAAGTTAATGTGAAAAATATGCACCTTCTAATTAATGTTTCTTCTTAGATAACTAGGTAAATAAGACCATAGAAATAACCAAAATTTTTATAGAAAGTTTTTTTCTTATATTTTCTGTGATACACCCTCTTCACTTGCGTCTTTTACAGGTCAGAGATTCTTAGTCTTTACAGCAGTACAATTTCCTTTATAAATGTAAAATCTTTATTTGAATATATATAGCATCTCCCTGATGTTTAACCTTTATTTCTTTGCTCTTTTCATTCCAGTCACCTAGCAAATACAGTAGGCATTTTTGTTCTACTGCTGAGTAAAGCATACTTTCTGACATATCAAACTTCTTTGTTTCAATTTTTTCCATTAGTAGTCTGAATCTAATAACCATGCAACACATTGACTCATTGCACTTCCTTAAATATCAGATCTGGCAGCCTTATTCTTTGCAAAACACAATTTCACAAGAAAGAAAACATGACACAAGTGTTTGCAGTCTGCAACTCAAATTCCATCACCCTTAAGTAAATACTTTGCCTTCTAGAGAAGAAAATAATTGTAATTGGTATTCTTTCTGAGGTCCCTTGTCCTGCCATTATCAGTCCCTCTAAAATCTGTCACCATCATTCTTATAAGGCCACTTTAGGCACTGGAAAGCTACTCTAAGGTCTCCTTGGTGCCTTCTCTTCTCCAGCTTTAATAAGCTCAATTTCCTCAACCTTTCTTCACAGAAGGATGACTAGAGGATGGGCTGGCACACTGTGTATAGAGAAGGAGTCTGGCAGATGGAAGCCACTGAAGTCAAGGTCTCTACGTGTCTTGAATTTACACCCTGATTGTAACTATAAGCTGAAGCCTGTACCAGTGCATCTGTTTTCTTCTCATTTTCAGATGGATCAATAGATAGACAGGTAGATATTAGATAGACAGAAAAGGCATGTATTGTATGTGCAAATCCCATCTCCATTTGGCTGTCATTTGTGTCTTAAGTACTATAAAACTGAGTCATAATTTCTTAGCCCTGATTGGTTTGAAGACAAATCTTGAAAGCAAACCCTACTTTTTAGAAAATCAAAGACTTGAGGAATATCAGAATATAATTCTACCCTCTTTACAGAATGACCTGTATAATTTTCAATTGCACATAGTCATACAAATGTTTGAGAAGTGTAAACTTATAATGATCAGTGAGAAAGAAAGAAATACCTTCCATTTAAAAGATACTGCCATTCCAGAACACTGCTGATCATCTTTGTCAGACATTCTGTCAAAATGTTGCTATTTCTACTGAAAAGTTTCAAAGTTCTTGGTACTTTTATTCATGTGTCTGCTTAAATTGTCTCTAGTCTTCAGTCAAGGCATGGATGATCTGTTGGTGGATAGAAGTGGAAAAGGCCATGCAAACAGTAGCTATAATTGTGATTTTTTTTTAACTTGGATCAATTTGGATCAACTGTTGTCATTTGGAAGAACTGCAAACATTGGTACATCTAAACTACCCCTTTATAATGGAGAACATCATTGCACTTACTAAGACAAAATTCTCATTTATATGGTGAAACAAGGGAGAACTGACAAAGTGTCAGCAAAAAAAGGCAATGATAAAATTACAAAATAAAGATAATTACATCTGGCAACACATGAAAGAAAATAAAGAATTACAAAATAAATCAGGATGAGAGGAAAAACTGGAGTTCATCTAGGACTGTAGGAAAAGTGTTTAGTGCTAGCTAAACGTTAGTCAGTTTAATGATACTGGAAAAAAAATGATAGATTTAATTAATTAAGGAATGAATTAACAAGGGTGCCTAACTTGAAAATCAAGAGAATTATTTATCTGAGTCTATTTTGAGAGAGTATTTCACCAAAGAATTTAGATAAATACAAAAAGAGTAAGAGGAAAAAATTTCTATGTGTTTTTGTCAGATTCAGAAAACCTAAAATTAAAGGATCAAAATATGAAGAAATTCCATTTTGTAAGATAATTAACATAAAGAAGAAGAGAGTCAATCTTTTCCATGCACTGGAAAGCAAAAAGAAAATCCCTTAATATGCAGCACAGGATATCAAGGTGTTAGGACTCTATTTCCCCACTTTCATAGCTACATAGGTAATTAAAATATTGGGATAAGCTAAAGATTAAAAAACTTATATAAGTTCATTGAAGAAGTTAATGCTTCTTATAACCCTATTGAACTAAGAAAGGAATTATATTGATTAGGATAAAGAAATTAAAAAATGGCTATTTATAAATGCACTTATTGTTAGCTACATTTCCCTTAATTTCAGCTGTCTAGAGGTAAAACTGTAAGAAAATTGCGTAGAATTTATTTAGGCTAAGTGAAAAAAAAAAGAAAAAAAATGGTTAAATGGCCTAAATTGCCTCCAGAAGTGAACTTTTTGTCTCTGTTACCTAAAGAGAACTGCTTTCTTTGTGGGATTATTTTTGTCTCTTTGTTTATTTTTAATTGTATTATTTGTTAGCTTGCAGATTAATATTATAGAACAAATGGTAGACTAAGTGATTTTAAAATTTGTGTTGTTCCACTTCTCAGACATTTTAAACTGGTAAGTTCAGAAATATCTTCATTTGGGCTTTATCACAGGATCCTGCTTTTCAGTAGACCCATTGAGAATCAGTATCCATAAAATAAGACAGTGCAGTAATTGCAACATCTTTTCTGGGGTTTGTTTTGACTAATTGTATGTATCTAATTGGATATTTCCATGTTCCCTAATGTTAAATTTATATTATTTATTTGAAAGCACAGTATTGAAAACTGTTATTTTAGTTTCTGTTACTATTCTGATATGAAGAGCTTCTCTTAATCAGACACAAGAGGAATGGCTTTGTATTTTATTTCTAATAGCCCAATTTTCCAAGAAAATGAAAAGCCAAAGAGAGTGTTCTGATTGCATGGCTATTTTTATTCATTTGAAAAGATTCTTTGATACTGTTTTCTTCCTAAAAATTTGTTGTAAACTCAATGAAGGTAGGCACTACTAAAAATTTATAATTGTAAATCAAGACCTACTGTAATTCCAGATCTTTATTGAAGTTAAGTAAAATGTTCTGCATAACTGCTGTAAGTATATATTTTTTTGCTAACATTGTTTGGTTGTCAGGTTTTTTTAAGGTGTTTGTTTTTGTTTTTGTTTTTTTTTTTGGCTATAAATTTTGCAGAAATAATCATTCTTAAATAGGAGAAAATCATCTGGCATTACTTTCAGATGTATATAATTCTAGTCAGGAAACAATGTGAGACATTCAGGAAAAAAATTACAGGAACGCTGTGAACCATAAATATACACATTTATGTTTACTTTTTTGTCACTTCAGAAAAGACCTACATGAATGTGGTATAATTCAGTTTGTTTGTTTTTTTGGTTTTTTTTTTTAAAGTCTCAGAACTAACAGCTATAAGTTAATGATCCACGAGTGACTGAGTAAGCCAGGCTGTTATTGTTCATGCTGAAAAGGCCTACTCAATAAGTAACTTGTATAGGGTAGGTTGCTTTCCCTAGTAAGTAACTTTATCAAGTTACTTATGTTTTTTATCAAAAACATACCAGAGGCTTTTCATATTATTTCTCTAAATTTTGATTAATCTGTAAAAGGAACACAGATATTTTTAAACTGGTGTTTGTTATTATTGAGGGAATGTTATCCTCTTTCTGCAGTTTTATTAATTGATTAGAAGCTCTATTCTATACAAATAATTTAAACATGCAAAGAAAGTGGACTGAAATTTTTAAGGCAACTGAATTTAAACTTATAACTTCATCAACTAAAACTAACTTCTTGCTTAAACAAAGAGAAGGGAAAGATACTGATGTCTAACAAGCTTATTGCTCTTAGAGCAGTAAGGCTCTTCCATCAGATATTGAGACATGCTCAGTGCAGAAATGAGGCGTATCCATGCCTTAGCCAGTGTCTGTGCCTTATAACTAAATGTTCCAGACTGCACTCATGATTGCGCTTGTTCTTTTCCCATTGAGTTTTCAATCTTTCTTTGTATTCGATAATACAGACTAAACATGAACTACTGCCAGCATCGATTTCTTTGTTAAAAACAAAAAAAAATATGTGAATCCAATCTGACAGGAATAAATTTAAGTCATTTTTCCCACTACCTGGATCAGGGTTTTAATTACCGTATTATTAAACACATTTGCTCTTGTCCTTTGCCACCAAGTCCAGAGAGTTCATTGGGTATATCCAAAAGTCTTGGTAAAACCCTTGATTCAATGAATAGTTTTAGGTTTTGAATCACTGCTTCAGAGACTTTATTCTTTCAGGGTTGCATAATAAATCTGATGGATTTCAGCCGTTTCAGCCACTCCTTTTCTAAAAGAATAATAATGGATCAAACCTAAAATAAGATACGTTGTATGGTTAAAAGTGGAAGAATAGTGAGGAGATAGGCCAAGCAGATGGATACAGCAATAACCCAGACATAGCTTATAATAAAACCCTTAATGCTTTGTTAAGTGAAATATTTTACTTTGTAGAATATTGTTACTTACGTTCTTAATGTCTGTTTAATACAGACTTCAGGAACTCATTAAATTCACCATTAAGTATACAACTCTTTTTTTGAGTTAAAGCATCTATCTAAGTCAAAAATCAAATGTGAACTTACATTCAAGTAATGAAAAAAAAAAAGAATTTTTGTTGGTTTTGTTTTTATTTTGTAGGGTTAAAGTATGTATAGCAAACAGTGTTCTAATCTGATAGAAGGATAAGACAAACTTTCCAAAAAAGCACTGGACATAACTTGCAGGAAGCAAATCTGCATGAATCCATAATTGTTAACATCTATTTGTCTAATATTCTTCTAAATCAAATGAGTGTGTGGCAGTTTTGTTGTTTAGAGATTTTTCTATGAACACTTAAACTCTATGAGATTTGGGGATATTTTTTCAATACAAATAAGAAAAAAATGTTTCTAAGGTCACAAGATAGAAGATGAATTTTTAACAGTGACTTTTTGAAATACTCAGTTGTTATTTAAGACATTTAAGTAATCAAGGAATTTTTTTTTTAAGCATTCTGGGATCACCAACTTATCCAAATTCTGTTCTTAAAAATGTATGGTCTTATTAATCTATTCTTGATGAAATTTTAATATTGCAGAGGATACACAGCAAATAATTGTACTTGATTACACCTGATTTTTTGGTTGAGTATTTCCAAAAGTGTACACAAAATTTATTTTTAACAAACCTACTATGCAGATTTCTATTCTTAATAATAAAAAACCAGTTTCACACATATTTATAAATATTCTCCATTTCAACCAAGGTAAGTGAAAATTACAATTTTCATTACTTGCAGAAATTTTGGGTATTTTTGTTCCAAACTTGATTAAAATGTGTGGATATATGTTTTCCTATCTGTATAGCACAAATTGGCTTATCCAGAGAATACAGTATATTATGATAGTTTTCACAATTGATTAAATATGTCAAGTGGTTTGGATTAGTCTGTATCCATTTCCTTTTAAGTCAGTACAAATCTAAACTGCATTTATACATTCTGAAATGTTAGTCCTTATCTGATATCCTATTCTCTTTGAGGAGAAAACTTGCTGTCCAAACACCTGTTGCTGATATACACTGCATATGAACTGCAGGAGTTGTACGCTGTAGCATTCACAGATCTTGGAGGTAGAAAAAACATGATTTCCATAAGTATACATTAAAAAAAGAGGAGGAACAGGGCAGAGAGAAAAGAATGTCAATCTCAGGTTGAAATTGTTTGAAACATGTTTGGTCAGCAGAGAAAAGCTTTAATATTTCAGTGCATGTTAAGTTATTGCCAAAAGGGGTATTTCCTTTATTTAAATCATTTGTAAACTTTTAGCAAGATAAAACCAAACCCAAGAAACCCTAGAAGTTACACTTTCATCTGAAAAGTTGCTCTGTTGGCTCTACATTAGATTGCCACCTACTTTTGGATGTGGTTTTATGTTGTTTACACCTTTTAAAGTTTGCAAATTTTGTCATTACGTACATATTTTTCACCACTGAATCAGAAAAGAAAAGAGAAGCTTCATGCAATCAAAAAAATGAAGAAAAGACATTCTTCAGCCAGACTTTTGTTTCTTTCACAACAGGAATGCAAGCACACCTAAAGCAGAACTGAAAAAAAGCAGAAAAGCTCTTAATGTAGTACATAATTCATTGCCACAAAGTACTTATTTCTTTTATAAGAAATTGCTAGCCCTTTTCACAAAAGACTACTATTTTGCAGAGACAATTATAGAGGTACAGGAAAATACTGAGACTGAAAAGAAAATATTCACACATAAACCCTAAAACACATTTAATTACCAAAAATGACAGGTAAGAAATTTGATGTTTCATTACTGTTTGTTATATAGAAAGTTATTAAATCCTAGGTTTACAAACTTGGTTTTTTAGATAAATTAATTGCTCACTATATTAATAAAATTATTTTTGATTTCCTGAATAGGGAATTCAGAAAAGGCTTTTATGCTAAATACTTTAATATTTTCAGACTAAATAGCTCTGGTATGTGAATGTAATTCTAAAAATTGCAAAACAGCTACCTGCACCACCATCCTCCATAATTATTAGTGGAACTGTAAAGCAACATACCATAATAAAATTATATTTTTATAGTACAATCTTAAAGTTCTATTTACAATTTAAATTGCCTTAACTAGAATGGTACAATTGCTGGAACTTTGCTCCTCTTTGATACAATAGTGAATAAAGATTCATCTATGGTATTTTATTTATATTGACATTTTAACTTTTTGTTCAAAGGAAAAAGCCCAAAATTCTTTTCTTGAAAAGTTTTTAAATAGGAGCTGCCAACATATTTCTTGACATCAGCATGCAATTGTATTTTATTAGTCAACCTACCACAAGAAATCATAGTGGCAGATATAGGGAACTGTCTGAGTATCCCCTAACATTCTGCAACTTCTGCCTGTCTCTTCTGTGAAGATGAAATCTACATCGTACAACGTGATAAAGCCATTTTCAGAACAGCACCAAATAGGGGCTTTACTTGATCAGAAAAAAATATGGGTGCATCTAATGTGAAAATACAATAATAAAACAGTAATATTTTCTAAAAGTTACATTTCCTCTTAGCATTTTCTCTTCTTTAGGCATGCCTTCAGATAGGAATAAACTGTCAGACATGACTGTCTGACAATAAAATGGCACACTAAAAAGCTGTTTGTTGTTTTTTGTTGGTTTTTGTTTTTTTTTTTTTAATTCATTACTGACTTTACTGAGGTGTCTTTTATGAATTTTCATTGTATATTTCATTTTGATAGAAATTGCAGAAATATATCTAGGAATATATTTAGAATGAAGTACCATTGTAACATTGAAAGTTCAATATTAGAAAGCAAGCAAACTTCTGGTTTAATTTTGGAAAATAAACCTATGATTTGAATCTTACTTCTCTTGCTGTTTATTGATTCAAGTTTAATAACTTTTGAACTACTGACATTCGACTCAGATATCATGCTTGGAAGCATAGAATCTTGAAAGTCTTTATTAGCAACACTCAAACATGAGCAAAAACAAAAAAAAAAAAGTGTTTCTTTTGAATATTTTGATCTTTTTAGGCTCTTTGCTTACATTCTTGGGCTGCTTTTGAGTTATTAGGCTGCAAACAGCCATAATTCTGGTAAAGCACTGGCTAAAAGATCTGAATACAGTGCAAACACACAGAGAAGTCCATTTACATAGTTTTCACTACTGAAGCATAAAAGAGAAGCTTCATGCAATCAAAGGCTGATGACATGCCTTTCATTTACAGTCATGACAATAATCAACATAAAACACGTGAGATACACATTACTGGATTTTCTTTTCTGACTTTCACTGATGCTAATTCTTAAATAAGTTACAATTTTTTCTCCAATGCTATAAAATATCAAAAGAAAACAAACAAACAAAAAACCCCAAAAACATAAACAAAAACAAACCCCAAAACCAAAAACCAAATCAAGAAAAAACATTGCATGAGAACAACTCCTACACAATGTTTCTGACTCAAGTTGTGTTGTAATTAATTAGGCCTCAGGTTGATTTCTGTTATGCCTGCACAGTTCTCTTGCCTAAAACTAATAGGAAAATTTCCATATTGATTTCTGAATTTCTCAGTGGGAAAAGGAAGAATATGTTATATACCACCCCACTTGTCTGCAAAACATGGACTAGCCTGATGAAAAATGGAATCAGCAATAAAGAGAAGGATCATAGTTACTATTTTCTCCTCTATTTTTTTCCTTTCTCTTCCCTCAACCCTCTTCTTCTTAGAGTAACTGTTGACAGTGGGAATAAGGATGAGGTTCATTTCACATATCTTAAGTCATCTAGCATAAATCATTTTATTTTTCCCTGAAATCAATGAAGTGTTGACACATCTGCAGGTGAGTCATTGCACCTTTCCAGCTTATCTTCCTATGAGATGAATCACCTTCCTTATTTCCTTTTTTAAGGGACTACAGAGAATTCTGCTTCAAGTTCTCTTTTGGATCAAAAATAGTTCTGTTTAGATTTTGTAACCCCTTGCCAAGCAAAGAATTTCTTAGTGATTTTACTTCTATATTAACAGTTATTTACTCTTGTGCTTTGCTGCTTAGAAGTTATGTGGATTAGACAATATCTTTAATTTGATTATTCAAGATAGATTTATTACAGATGCTATGTTCTGTTTCACATTGATCTATAAAATGAACTCCATTTTGCTTCAGCAGAAATCATGCAAAATAACAGAGGACAAATCCACTGAGAAATGAGTACGCAATGCAAACACATGATTTATTTTTGTACTTAGAATGATATGTACCTCTCAAAAGTCAACTCTAACTTTTTTGTCATATTCACAGAATATGGTTAAATTTCTTAGGATTAATCTGTCCCAGAGCAAATGTCTACTAACAAAATTATTCAATAGTTTATGAAATGGTTAATCATAGAAATGGAAAGCCAGTAAATATAAAATCAAAATTAAAATGTAATAGTTTTGACATATTAGACATGAATGCTTTAAAGGTGAAGGAGATAAGTTAATGCAGAGTGAGTTTTGAAATGTCTGATAACTTTGTATGCTGATAAATTGTTTGAAGTATTCTGATTGAACTTGCTAGTGTTTTCCTTCCTTAGGCCAGGGCTTTTTAATTTCATTAGAGTCCTGACAGTCTATTCTTCCAGTCTGTCTCAGTACTTTTTTGCCCACTTCACTCTCAAGTCTGGAATAAATTGTAAATTTTATTTTAAATATTCTCAGCACAGGAAGGACCTATTAGAGCAAATCCAGAGGAGAGATTAAAGGGTTGAAACACTTCTCCTTTAAATAAAAGCTGAGAGAATTGGGACTGTTCTGCCTGGAGAAGGTTTTAGGGTGATTTTATTACAACTTTTCAGTACCTGAAGAGTGCCTACAAGAAAAATGGAAACAGATTTTTTTGCAAGGGGAACATGAGTGAATAGTTGCAAAGTGAAAGAGGATTGGTTTATATTAGATATTAGGAAGAAATTCTTTCCTGTGAGGGCAGTGGGGCACAAGAGTAAGTTATCCAGAGAAGTTTTGGGTTCTCGATCCCTGGAAGTGTTCAAGACCAGGCTGCTTGGGGCTTCGAGCAACCTGGTCTCATGGGAGGTATTCCTGCCTGCAGCAGAGGGATTGGAGCTTATTGATCTTTAATGCCCCTTCCAATCCAAACCATTCTATTCTCTTCTATTTTTATAGACCAGAAAAGTAAGAGGTTGAAGACAATAAGAATGGTAACAATCTCAAGAATATGGTAGATTTGGATTTCTGCAAGCTTTTATTATTCCTTTATGTTATAAAGGACTCTGGGATTTATTTACTTGTTTCATATTAATTAAAGTTTTATATGATGGCTTAATGTATAAGTACATTTACTGCTGCGCATCACTTTTCCCGTCCCGACCGGCTCCCGAGAACGCTGCTTGGCGCCTCGGCTCCTCGTCAGGGTCGATGCCGCCACTACTTCCAGGCGCTTCTGCGGCTGCGCTCCGGGTGGGCTGGCCGCGCTTCGTCGGCGGCACAAGGGAAGTAAACAAAGAGGCAGGGAATTGTCCAAACCTGTCCACGTCACGGCTGGGCGCTTTACTGGTCGCAGGAGCCGCAATGGAGAAGCCTCGGCCGCTCCCAGCCTCGCTTGGACGAATCTGGCCCCAAGGCTGGGGCACCATGGAGGGATATAGGGGTGGGACAGGGGAGGACTGGAGCTCTCCACCCAATGAACACAGACGCCGTGGCTGTGACGTTGCCACAACGGCCAATGGGCACACGACAGGGGCGGACATGGGGGTTCAGGGCCAGTGGGACCACAGGAATGAGGTGACGAGCACGGAACTGCTGGGGACTGGATGGGGGAGTGGTCACAGGAATGGCATGGGAGAAGACCCAATGGCCAGCAGCCTGGGCTAACTTCAGTGGAGGGGGGAAGACACAGGGACACACGAGGATACATGGAACCGGTAAGCTAACAAAGACCAGAATTCCAAATCTGAACCCAAAACCCAGGATGCAACATATATTAACAGACTTTAAATGCCCAGCCAGATTATTTGATACCTTATCAACAAAATCGTTGCAAAGTGTGTCTGAATCAAATACTTGATATAAAGTATTAAAGAGGTGTAAACAGAATATACTTGTGCTCCAATTAAAACAAATTAACAAAATAAAAATAAATCAAAGCAAAAAAATCAACATTTATTGAAACGTGAGTTCCAGAAAAAACTATTTCTTGTTTAATTTATCCCAATTATAAAGAATTTGCATTACAATATTTTGCAGGCCTATCTGGTAGTATATTAGCCTATTTCTAAAAATAACATATTTCTAACATATTTCTATCATATTTCTAAAAATACAGGCTACCAGTTAATATTTCCTTCTGGAGAAAAAAGAGAAGTTTGATAAGAACAGGTTTTATTAGATTTTTGATCAAATAACATCCTTCCTGGGAAATTTCCTCTTGAAATTCTTTTAAAGAAATATTACAATGTATTCCTCTGACTGTGACAGATATTAGAAATAAGCAAGACAAACAGATAATAGCTGTATGCAAACTTAATTAACTCCCTCTCCTCTTTAACATCATAGATTTTATTTTTGTCCTATCTTTTAATTCATGTACTAATGTCTTTTCAAACCTTGTGTTATTCACTAGTCTTCATTTAATAGTTCTGATGAGACAGCTCAAATCATTAATTTCATTTTAGCAGCAATTCAAATAGTCCATTTTAATTAATACAATCTCACCATTATTAGTAAAGGCTAAGAAAAACATTGACAATTTCTAATTTTTAAAATAATGACTCCAAAGTTCTATTTTAATTAGTAGATGTTTATGATTATCTTCCAATATGTGTTCTGGACAAATTTTATTCATGAAAGTTTGTAAAAGGGCTCAGATAGGACAATTTTGGTGCTCTTTTTTTCATACATTTAGATACAGACATGAATTCATATTGTAGAAAATAAAATATCCTGCTTCTCATCAGTGAAATCTAGAATAGATATCTGCTAAAACTTTATGCAAAGAAATTTAAAACCTACTTTTACCTAGTGGCCAAATAATACAGAATAACTTCTCCTATTCAACAGTACCCTCTGATTTATATGTGCAGGTAACTGTGCTTAGAGAGTAGGACAGCACTGAGGGAAAAAAACACTGTGGAAAAAATGGTTCATTGGACATGCTACTTTTCTATGAATATTGTCAGTGATGTGCTTCATGAGGGCCTAAGAAGCACAGATCAGATTTACAGCCATTAATTCTTTTCTTCATACAAGGATAGTTCTTTAATATTTCATAGGACCATATTTGTTCAGCTGGGGCTACGTAAACGTTTCGCCAAAGCATTGCCCTCAATTTCGTCTTTTTAATTCTCTAGGGTAGATTTTTCTCACTAAAAAATTTGATGACATTCTCATCTCATCAGTCTGCTGTGTTTGACTTCACTAGATACACAAAGAGTTAGTGTTCTTAGTTTCCTAGCTAAATAATATTTTGTATAAGCAATGAAACTAAATTCAAACATTGAATATTGCAATCTGGACAGGAGTTAGACACCTCCCAACCTTGAGATATTTTTCCTCTCTGTCCTATTTCCAGATAAACAAAATTTCTATCTTTCAAGTTATCAAATGCATAATTGGATCATAAGTAAACAAATCAGATATGCACATTGTATATTTATCTTGTCCTGTGACAAGAGTAATAGGGGAAATATACCATTTGAATTCAGGTAAAGAAAAAATTGATGCATGAAGAAAAAACATGTAATTTCCTCTTATACTTTATACTACCACTTTTTTTTACTTAAAAATAGGATAAATAGGTGAAGGAAAGGGGAATATTATTATTAATATGTTCAGCTTTCTCTTAAATTGCGTATCTGTATCAGATGCGGAGTCACTATTGCCCTCAGAGTTTCAGACTTGATTGAAGACAAAACTCAAAACACCCTCCCTCAGCCCTCTTCTGTCCAGGCTCAACTTCAGTTCTGAAACTGATACCACATCAAAGCAGCCCAGGGAAATGGGTGGTTGTGTCAATCCATAACTGTTCCTGTCTGCCACTTCTTAGTACTCCTAGTTCTTCCCTGCTCCATCATGTGTTCTTCCCACCTGCTGCAGCATGCACAGTGTGGAGATCTTCATGGGCTGCACTGTGTACATCTGCTGTAATATTGCCCTGCAGTCAATTTTTGTTTCTGCATAAGATATATTTTTTCACATTCCCCTCTCACATTTACCCTTTCCTAGAAATGTAATCAAAGGAAAGCCACCATCACGACTGTCCTGCATCAAGTCTGGCTCGAGATGGCTCTATCTGTCCACAAGTATAAAGTGGAAGAGGACTGGCTGGAGAGCAGCTCTGCCAAACGAGATCTGGGAGTGCTCTTGGCAGCAGGATCAGTGTGAGTCAGCCGTGTGTCCTGGCATCCAATCCTGGGCTGCATCAAAACCGGTGTCATGAGCCTGTCAAAAGTGGTGGTTTTCCCTCTGTGACCTCATTGCTGTGGCCTCACCTTGATTGCTTTATGCAATTCTGTGCTCCAAGATTTAGGAAGGATAGGAAGTTTCTTGAATTAGGCCAGGGTAGGGTAGTAAAAATGGTAAAAGGGTAAAAAATATCCCATGAGGAGTAACTGAGGACTTTGGACTTGTCTGCTTTGGTAAGAACAAATCTGAGGGGAAACCTCATTGCTTTGTACAGCTTCCTGGGGAAGGGAAGTGGAAAGACAGGTGTTGGTCTCTTCTCTCTGGGATCCAGTAATAGAACACGTGAGAATGGTTCAAAGCTGTGCCAGGGGAGATTGAGGCTGGACATTACCATGCATTTCTTAACTGAGAGGTTGGTCAAACAATGGTACAGGCTGCCTAGAGAGATGATCAATGACTGAAGCTTGTAGGTGTTTAAGAGGCATTTAGACAGCATGCTTTAACTTCTGGTAAGCCATGAAGTGGTCAGGCAGTTAGACAAGATGATCATTGCATGTCTCTTCCACCTGAAAAACTCTTCTCTTCTCTTCTCTTCTCTTCTCTTCTCTTCTCTTCTCTTCTCTTCTCTTCTCTTCTCTTCTCTTCTCTTCTCTTCTCTTCTCTTCTCTTCTCTTCTCTTCTCTTCTCTTCTCTTCTCTTCTCTTCTCTTCTCTTCTCTTCTCTTCTCTTCTCTTCTCTTCTCTTCTCTTCTCTTCTCTTCTCTTCTCTTCTCTTCTCTTCTCTTCTCTTCTCTTCTCTTCTCTTCTCTTCTCTTCTCTTCTCTTCTCTTCTCTTCTCTTCTCTTCTCTTCTCTTCTCTTCTCTTCTCTTCTCTTCTCTTCTCTTCTCTTCTCTCCTCTCCTCTCCTCTCCTCTCCTCTCCTCTCCTCTCCTCTCCTCTCCTCTCCTCTCCTCTCCTCTCTCCTCTCCTCTCCTCTCCTCTCCTCTCCTCTCCTCTCCCCTCCCCTCCCCTCCCCTCCCCTCCCCTCCTCTCCTCTCCTCTCCTCTCCTCTCCTCTCCTCTCCTCTCCTCTCCTCTCCTCTCCTCTCCTCTCCTCTCCTCTCCTCTCCTCTCCTCTCCTCTCCTCTCCTCTCCTCTCCTCTCCTCTCCTCTCCTCTCCTCTCCTCTCCTCTCCCCTCCCCTCCTCTCCTCTCCTCTCCTCTCCCCTCCTCTCCCCTCCTCTCCTCTCCTCTCCTCTCCTCCCCTCTCCTCCCCTCCCCTCCCCTCCCCTCCCCTCCCCTCCCCTCCCCTCCCCTCCCCTCCCCTCCCCTCCCCTCCCCTCCCCTCCCCTCCCCTCCCCTCCCCTCCCCTCCCCTCCCCTCCCCTCCCCTCCCCTCCCCTCCCCTCCTGAGGCAGCTGTGGTACTTTCTCACAGTAGCCAACTCTATCTTCACTATCACAGGCTCACTGCACATGAACCTAGTGCAGAAATAGAAAAACTGTAAAATCTAGACTTACAATGACAGGATGAATTCTGTTTCACTGTGGTGTTTCTCAACACAGTAATGAACTATTTCGTCAAAATGTTCAGACACCACACAGATTAGCTGTGTTCTGAGAGCTTAAATCACTGCAAAGGAATTATTAGAACAGCTAGAAAACTTGCAAGAAATAAAGGATAAAGATAAGATAATTCATTTATCTTTAGCATTTTTTAATGCATTCCATTTTCACAGTGAATAATCTTGGGAAACATGCTCATCATAATAAAGCATACTCTTTAAGAAACAGGTGCTTAAAAGCCAGAGCACTTGAAATTCTTGATCTAACTAGGAGCAAATAGCTGAGGAATCACAGTATTATGCTTTGAAAAATAAAAGACCTAAACCAGGATGAAAAAACCCCAATTTAAATTAAAATAACCTCCCAGGTGAGGAGAGCAGACAAAGAAATTCAATTTTGGAAGGCTGTTATTACTAAAATGTGAATAACAAACCATATTTTGGCTATACTAATTTTTAATCCTCTTATTATTCATATCCTGACATAGTCATATTTGTTTGAGTAGTAAAGTTTGTTTTTCAGAGGACTGATTCTTACTGTAGACTTAGGAAGAAAGAAAGAAAATTATCCTTAAGAAAAGTATCCTTTTTACTATATAATCAAAACCAAATGGAATTTTTATTCTTCTATAGTGCCAAGTTCCTGGTTTTTCACTGTACATTGTTTAGCTTTAGTTGGAACAGTCTGTAACATTTAAAGCGTGAAATGTTCTAAAACATTTTTCATATGATGTCTGTTTTAGAATCACTGGTTGAAGAGGTGAATTGTAGGTAGTAGACAAGCAAATCTTTCAGGTAAATTTACTGCAAGAATCTGGAAGAATTGCAAAATAAAATTCATCAAAAACTGAAAGTACAAATTCCACTAGAAAATGCTACTTAAACTCCTAAATCTCCAGATAAAAATGCATCAGGACTTCGCCTCTAACTGGTCCATATTGGAAAGAACTATGAGGACAAGGAGTCTGATTAATATTATGCTATTATGATAATTAATTTATAATAATTTTAGGTATTTCACTTTATTTTATTATTCACTTTGGAACATTTATATATAATTATTTTCTAAGACAGATATAAGCATATGATTCGTTGGACAGCTCAATTATACAAACATTCCATTCACCTTTAAAAATACTGTCTGAAAACTCATAATTACAACAAAAAACCTGCTAACATCTGTAAGATATCTAATATGAATATACAACCATGACTTGCAGAAGTTAGAAATTCTGACATGTTATTACTAAAAGAATACACATTACTAAAAGAATAAAAGACTTCAGAGTAAACTTTCTCTAAAATCTTGCCTGGCTCTTTGTGGTATTCAAACTTTTAGATTCTCTGCAAAGTATTCTGAAGAAATAAAGGAATCTGGGTTTTTTTAGAAATTAGAAATTTTCCTCTTCATTTTTTCTTAATGTGGTGGGTTGACTCTGGCTGGATGTCAGGTACCCACCAAAGCCTCTCTGTCACTTCCTTCTACAAGTGGACAGGAGACAGAAAATATAACAAACAGTTTATGGGTTCAAGATAAGGACAGAGAGATCACTCACCAGTGTCATGAGCAAAACAAACTCATATTTGGGATATTAATTGAGTCTATTACTAATAAAATCAGAACTCTATAATGAGAAGTAAAATAAATCTTAAAAACACCTTCCCTCCACCCTTCCCTCCCCTGAGGTCTATCTCCACCCCCAGTGGCTCAGGGAGACAGGGTATGGGAGTTATGGTCAGATCATCACATGCTATTCCTTCTGCTGCCCAGGGAGATGAGTCCTTCCCCGATCAAATGTGAGGTGCTTCCCATGGGAGACAGTTTTCCATTAACTTCTCCAGTGTGAGTCCATCTCATGGACAACACTTCTCCACAAACTGTTGCAATGTGGATCACTCTTCCACAGTGTGCTGTGCTTCAAGAACAGGCTGCTCCAGTGTGGGTCCCCCAAAGAATTACAAGTCCTACCAGGGGAACTGCTCCAGTGTGGTCTCCTCTTTTCATGGGTCTGCAGGTCCCTTCTAGGAGCCTGCTCCAGCATGGGTTTCCCATGGGGTCACAGCCTCCTCTCAGGCTCTGAGGAGCATGGGTGTTCTCCATGGGCTGTAGGTGGATCTTTGTATCCTCATGGACTTCCATGGGCTGCAGAGACACAGCTGCCTCACTATGGTTTGCACCATGGGCTGCAAGGGAATTTAGCTCTGACACCTGGAGCACCTCCTGCCCCTCCTTCTGCACTGACCTTGGTGTCTGCAGGGCTCTTCCTCTTACGTATTCTCACTCTGGCCACAATAACAACCATGCAACAACTTTTTTTTATTACTTCTTAATTATGTTATCACAAAGGTATTACTATAATTGATGATTGGCTCAGGCTTGGTCAGCAGTGAGTCCATCCTGGAGTCAGCTGGAATTGGCTCTTCTAGACATGAGGGAAACTTCTGACATCTCACAGAAGCCAGCCCCGTAGTCCCACCTCTACCAAAACCTGGCACACAAACCCAATACACTTAGTAATGACTCAACTAAGATACATTTAATTAAACAAATGTGAAATAAAAAGCAAAGTGACAAAAGACATAATGAACCTAAGATATAATGGTCCTGTGAAAATGAAAAGCAGAGGTTTTTTTTACTACAAAACCTAAAATTTGAAAAGAAAATTCCATATGCTGTGTCTAGTTCTGCCTAGGATTAGGCAGAACATATATATTTTCTTTTTTAAAAATAATTTGTTGCTTAATTATTAAAATATAACAATTCACAGTGCTGTAATACCTGTATCTGTCATCTAACCATAATTTTTTCTAGTTAATAAAGTCTAGCTATTTAAGACTATTATGCAATGTCACGCATATAAAATAAAGAGACTGGGTATTATTGATGATGCATATTAGGCCCTGAGATAATGAATAAAAGACAAATTAAGCTTTTTGCAAATGATAACATATTTCTACTTCAATTTTAGAAAAAATGTTGTTTCCATTTTTTTTGCTATATAAGGTTTAATATATATTCCATTATTAAGTCAGATCACTGTAAATTTTTGAGGTGAAATAAACAGATGATTCAATATGTTCAAGAAAACAGAAAACAAAAGAGACTAACTTCAAAATAAACCATAGTGTAATTGCTGTGTGAGTAAAAGCTCTAGAATGCTGAATCTCTTTATCTACTGAATACATGTTAACTCACAGTATCTCTATGGGAGAATATGTAGGACATACAAGGAAATTAAGATCATGTTAAAGTTTTAAAGAGACACTTCCATAATCAAGCAGTAATGTTAGCAGTTCAAGTTTTTATTTCCTAATTGGTCTGAAACATACAACTTCTGATATTTACTGGAGAATTTTCTCTTTTTTTACATATTATATTGAGATATATTGGGGAATCTATGAGCCATGAATAAAACAATTAAATCAGCCAGCTTACTACAGTGATCTGCTTATAATAAATAAATCAACTCTGTGACTGAGCAAAACTGAAATAGCACTTCTAGGAAAAGTCATAAAAAATATAGAATAAGAATTTGAGTATATCCTTGGAGTCTGTTGACAAGTAACTATATCATAGGAAACATAATTGCACATAAACTTTATTATTTGTTAAAATATGTGAATAGATTGATCATTTAACACTTTCCTTTTTCTTGGATGAAGATGTAAAGAACAGAAACTGAAGCGGAAACTGTGCTTCAGCTTCAGAGATGCAAGATGCCATTAAACCAAACAAGAGTAATATGGAGTGCATGATAAGTTAAACACTGGAAACTCCTTCAGAGATAACCTTGTGCTCTGAGCCTTATTTGCATAGGCTGAATTTGGCTTCCAGGCGGCTGAAGGATAAATACAAGACAGTGTACTTGTGCCTAATATTATCATGTAGAGGGCAAGTTAGAAGACATTTGTATATACCTGTAACTGGTAACTTCATATTTAGTATTTTATAAAAGAAATGCTTCTGAAAACTTCTTGTTCACCTAACATTAATAAGGAGTTATAATTCTTTTAAATTAGGACAGGGAAAAAATCTACTCCATGATTATTTTAATTTTCACTGCTATAATCACAGCAAAAGATCTCTTCTAAGTCTCGTTTTACTACATGAGGATTGTTTTTATTTCCTCTTCCATTTCTCCTTCTCCTTCCTCTCCAATTCTTTATACTTATACTGAATTTCTTTCACATATACCACTAGAACTGGATCAGTTCAAAATATTAGACTGAAATTTTTACTTTTAATATTAAATATTAAGTGAATCACTTGTTTAAGTAAGACTTAATTCTGAATACCAAACAATTGGCTGGAGCGACTATCCCCAGGTTGGCGCAAGGGCAAAATGGTGAATGAACAATGAAAGCATTGGGTTAAATAGGGGGT
The DNA here is from genome assembly GCF_026979565.1 of Vidua chalybeata. NCBI lineage: Eukaryota > Metazoa > Chordata > Aves > Passeriformes > Viduidae > Vidua > Vidua chalybeata. The sequence continues at coordinate 43,312,783 of NC_071531.1, read as the reverse complement.
GGGCGGACAGAGGCAGAAATCCCCCTCGCCCAATAGGGACAGACAACAGGGGAGAGACGTGGATCACAGCAACTTGTGGGAACATAACAGAGATGGGTACAGCGTTCTGGGACAAATAGGATTGTAAAGGTGGGTTGATTGATACAGAACTTTCAAGAAGAACCAGGGAGTGGCTATAAGATTGACACGTAAAAGTTCCCGTGGTAAGTAACTTGGAGCGAACCATTTGTGGGGGAAAATAGGGGTACAGAGGACCAACCTAACTAACATTCATTAAAATCCCTAACTGAACCAACCCGGCATACAACACCCCACCAAGCCAGGCGTACCTCCAGACCTGTCTTGGTTTGGTCTCACCCTGTACCCAGCCCCTGTAAGGAGCCTGATGCCAGGGCTAGACATGCCCTGGTGCTCCCTGGCTGTCCTCCTCCTGGCTGGGTGGTGAAGTGTGAGTCCTGCCTGCCAGTCCCTGCCATGATATTCCAAGGGGACATCCTCACCTCATGGAGCAACCATCCTGTGAGGATTTCTGCAGGTGTGCTTGAGAAGTTGAGTGCTCACAACTGAGGACATAATAAAGCCATCATTTTGTCTCCTTGTGTGCATACCCTGAGGTACTTTCTGTGGAATTATTTCACTACTCAGTACACAGAACGATTTTTTTTCTCAGCATGAATGGAAGGACTGTAGCTGATACACTGCAGAACTTTTCCTAGCATTAAATATAAAAAAGAAGTATTCCATGGTTTTGCTCTAAGGTGATGTCAAGCTGCCTGTTAACAACAGTTTATAAAGTAGCTACTATGTACTTGTCACATTTTAGAAGCTGGATTTAATTCCAGGAAATTTTTCACAAAATGTTAAGTATTACCAGCTGTAAAGAAATTTAAAAGAGCAGGATTTTGAACATGTAAATTACAGTATAATAATACAGACATACCCTAGAGTTATGAAAATCAATGCTTAGAGTTCATGTTATCCATTTGTAACAGATGAATACATATAACTTCTCTTAGATGGGTGTTTCTAATATAAACACATTAATATTTTGAAACATTCTATTAACCATAGGGCAAAGATAACTCTACAAACACATCTGTATGTGGAAATAAGATGTAGATGGTGTGGTAAATGCAACATGGCACTGCATATATTCTATACAATTTATACTTTATATAGACCAAAATGCACATAAGGGATGAGGTATATGTATGTATAAATTGGATATACACAAACTCTTTCTCTCTCTATATATATATATATATATATTCATGTATGAAGAGTTTAGATTGTTTCTCTTTGTGAAAAGTCTGATGCAGATGGGTCCAGAACATGCTAAGAGCATGATTAACCTTTCCCCACAGACCTTTCTCTCTTCCTGCTTCAAATCCACAAGGCTTCTAAATTCGGGAATACATTTGAATAGAAACTTGAAGCAGAAACTTGAACAGAAACTTGAAGCAGTATCTCTCAGCAATACATCAAAATGAAACAGAAATTAAAAATGGCATATAAACAATATCACCACCACTGACCCTTTAGGGTGCAAGACAGTATTCTCTTAGACCTGTTTTCCTAGACTTTTTCATTTGCTCTTAAAAAACAAAAAACAAACAGACAATGTGCATTTGTGAGGATTTTTGTTTTACTGGAATTTCATCTGGCATCTGCCTTAACTTTTTGCTCTTCTTGTCAGAGTTGCTCTCATGTGTTTTACTAAAATCATTATTACATTATAAAGAAAATTAAGAAAATCAGAAGCATATTGAATACATATAATAAAAAGACAGTATTGTATAGATTGATAGATTGATAGATTGCATACAGTTTTATGCAATCATTTTTCTGATTACAAGAGTATTTTACTTTGAAAGATAATGCACAACCTTTAATTCAATTTCTTCTGTCTTTCAAATGGATACATCTTTGCCTCTACAAGACCTATCTCTGTGTAGTATCTTCTAATGATTCCCAACCTTTTCTTTGGAGAAAAGAGATATAATTCTTGGGAATAATTGAGTTGATGTTTTGGCTAGTTGGTCAGAAACAGTAAGCAGATCCTCCATGCCCTACCCATGTCCCTCCTGGCTAGTGCAAAAATTAACCTTCTCCTGGGTGGAAGAAGGATACCTTCATATGATAGATTTTGTCAGTGTTGGAATTCACATCTAAAAAATGAATTAAAATTAATGTCATAATTAAGCATCATTTTTGTTTCACATGAAAAATTTAATTCACATTCAAAAGAATCAAAGAGACCAAGAACTTAACACTATGTGGGAAAAGTGTGGCAAATCTTTTTTCTTAAACAATTTAGAAGCATTAAAAAATCCAGTTCTAATACATTACAGATATTTTCAAATATTCATTGTAATGCCTTTGTTAATATTGTTGTGATGCAGAGAAAATTGTCAGAATTGCAAAATAAAAACAAAAAACTCCAAAAGCTTTGCTGAGGTTTTGAATGTTTCTATAAGTATAAAAGTCCGTGCATAGATGCAGAAAAAAAATAGACATGAGCACAAAAAATAAAAAATAAATAGGAACTTTGATATTCAGTAGTTAAGTTCAGACTACTTTGATCTTTATCAGAAGATTTTTTTAAGTCCTCTGACTCCCATATTTCAGTGATGATGTGACATGTGTTATGATTCCTGGATGGAAGGTGTTGAGTCAATGATCAAAATTTGAGAACACTTGATGTGACTTCTATCATCTTGAGCTGCAGCCTACTAAATAGACTGGAAGAAAAGCTTTTATGTTTTTCACACCTTTTATTCCCCCACTAAGGGGTCAGAAAATGTTTCTGAGTCTGAACAATATGCCAGTGTTTTTTCAGAATCAATCCCAGTTACTGTGTAACAGTCACATCTCCTTTGGGGAATCAATATCTTAAGAGTTACTCAGAGCAAAAGTTAGGTCTATATTATAGGTCAAGCCACGCTGACAGGTTGACAAGGTAGAGAATGTCATTTATCCTTTATGGCAGAACCAGGAACAGAGCTCTGTTCTGATCAATCCACTAACAGGATAAGAAAGTGTCTCAAAGTGACATGCTGTGTCCAATGAACTTAAACAGCACCAATCTGCTGATCATTTAAACCTTGCCTTTGGCAATTTTCTGGAAATGTCTGTTGAACACTTCAGATAATTCTTATATTTCTTTCTGCAAGGGCCTGTCTAGAGTTTTGTCCTTGGAAAAAAGTTTATGTGTCTCACCACTTAAAACGAAGACCCAAATTTTATATCGAAGGACGGTCCAATGGAAAAGCTTTGGTCAAAAAGCAACTGATGCACATCATGTTGTTATATGAATATGATCCTGAAACAGTTCACATTCATTTCAATAACTATTCAAAAGTGTGTGCGTGTGTGTGTCTATGAATGTAGCAATATTTAAATGTGAATTTTCCAGGTAAGTTCAGTATTATTTAATCAGATTTCTTAGTACCAAGTATCTTTAGGATCTAGCATAAGTTACCGTTCTATTTTCATTATTTTATTCCCATTCCTTCATACAAATGTATAAAACATTTGGCAGCATTTACAACACAATAGAATTAGACTTAATTTTCCTGATTCCACAGGTGATGGCTAGACAGAAGAAACTAAAGTACCCCCATTTTAACTTGACATGGTGTCACATGTTTAAAATTATTCCATTATTTTAGGCCATCAACTCCATCTCGATAAATTCAATATTTCAAATACTCCCCTATAGCCAAAAAGTGCATGTATATGTGCAAGTACATGTATGCACACTGGTTTGAGAAGAAAAGAGACTGCAAAAGATAATCATCCTACTTCTCAGGCATGTCTTTGGTTAGTAATTCCTTTTTAAAAACCTTTGGATAACTTGTAAATTACAAATAAATGGTTGGGATAGGAGGATAGAAGGGTGTAAGTGTGCCTACTTGATCTACCTACAGCAAACAAAACCATCTGGAGGGCATTTGTCAAAAACTCATCTTGTTAAAGAGGAAGAAAAACATCAGCCTTAAAATGAATGCTAATCATCAACTGGATTCAACAGTAACCAGGGCATACCAAAGAGACTTTTGAAGCAAAGGAGGAATCAGTCTGGTCAGAAATAGAAAAGATGCATGAACATTTCTAGCACGGAGATAGAGACCTTAGAAAGGAAGAATCTCGGAGCCCTTTCCCTGCTGTCCTGTGTTCCCAGGACATCTGACAACTGTTCAGGCTTGGTAGCACAGCCTTCCCAAGAATCATTGAGAATAGCCTGGTCCCACTTAGCAGAATGATAGGACCCAAGTGTTTCATTGTGCAAAAGCAATGTTATAGTTTGCACGTTTCATTACTAAACTTGAATATATGGTTCACTAACTGTCAGTTAAATAGCCTGTCATTAATAAATTCATTAATCACTTTGGTCAGGAGTTTGCCTTAAAGTATTCTAATTGAGTATTTTCTCCTTGGGATATGAGAAAATTTCTGACATTTTGCTTATCAAGTAATATGGAAATATTGAAAGTCATGTAATTTAATATAGATTGAGAAATGAGATATAAGAGTAGTTCAACTTAAGTCAAAGCAAGGTATGCAAATTAGCACTGATTACCTGAAGTCCCAAATCTTGATGGTAGGAAGCAATAATTAGGGAAGGAGAGTGAATAAAAATTATCCCATGACAGACCATTGTGGGCTGCTTCAATCTTACCTGCTAAACAAGATATCTCTTATTTTAGATCTGGCACATGAAAATGTAATGACCCACTAAAAGTGGAGCAAAAGATGAGGTTTTCCTCCAGATCTATTTGATATATATTCTGTGTCTCAGCAAAGGCAGTGCACGAGATTGGATTGCCCAGAGAAGTGGTGGAGTCACCATCCAATCACCAATGACTGGATGTGGCACTTAACTTTATGGTCTAATTGACAAGGCAGAGGTTGGTGAAAGGCTGGAGTCAGCAATCTTGGACAGGTTTTCCTAACCTCCATGACTCTGGGAATCTGCGATATGAGGAACAACATGTAGCATAAAATCCTAGGGCTGAAATTTTTCTAACTTTAATTCTGTGATAGAACAATGATATTCACAAGATCACCCTACCCAACACCTTTATATGAGAACACACTTTCAGCAGTACATATTCAGAACCCAGTATCCTCTACAAGGCTGCTTTCTCAATGTCTTCACAGACATTGTTCTTTGTCAACCTTCCCATGAAGTAATTATTTGATAGGATATACACTAATGCCAGTTTTAGAGTTAATGCTTTAATGTCTTGTTAAAGCATGTAAAAAAAACAGTAAAAAGCATACACAGGAGAACACAGCATATTTTAAAATATTGATTTATTGATTTAAACATCATGTGGATTTATTCCTATTGACTGTAAAGACAGCCTTAGTGATCTTGTGCCTTTAGTCATACTAATTATTTATGAGTTCTATTTTGAGAATACAGTCTGTTTTAACACTGATTTTTTAATCTGTTATCTCCATCAATCCTTATGTCAATGGCAAGTGTGGGATCAGTAAAAATATTACTGGTAATCACGATAGGAAAAAAAATAAAACAAAATGGAAAACTTTCCTAAGCATCAAAAATATCTATTTAGAATCTGGACAGAAGTTTGTGTTTGTGCTTGTCTGGGCCTGTTACATTCATTTTGAGACTTACTATAGTTTCACTCATCTTCCTTTGAATTCTTGAGCTACTGGATAAAAATGAAGTTGTAAAAGATTATACTTGTTTACATGTGAAAACAGAATATTCCAGGAAAAATATATGTTGCACTACGACACAAAATAATTTACACATGCCTGCTAGATGCAAAAGAGGGAAAATAGAGGAAGTTTATTTCTGACTCCGCAATATATAGAATTCTAAAAGTGATAGTGGATTGGAGGGTGAAATTGCCACCTCTCCAACCACACTGGTTAAACTAACAATTCTATCAATTTTCTTTTCCTACAAAGAAGAATGCAAAACAATCATTGTTTATATGAACAGTGTGTGAGAAACTCTAGTAGAAATATGTAAACATCAGAAGGCATAGAAAACTTTTAGAAGAACTTTAAAACTTTCAAAAGAACAGGATGACAAATACAGAATTTTTTCCCTTCCCTGTATATATGGATAAATATATATATATATATATGTAGCATACTTTAAAAAAGGGTCATGATTTGAGCAAGAACCTACTCTGAACTTAAAACTCCTGTTTCTAATTAATTAAACCATTAAATTAGTGAAATATTTCTTGATAATAATCTGGTATTTTCCCATATTTAACTAGAAGCATGTACAGAATTTACTACTCTTCATTAAAAATATTCAGTTTTCTTTATAAGTGAAATAGTTCTTTTTAAAATTGTATTGCTGGGCTAACTGCTAAGATATCATTAGTTTGCTGTGGGTCACTGTAGTTTTTTCCCTTGATTTCACCATTATATAAGCATTATCACATTAAACGATGAACAGAATAAAGCTCCATTGCTAATATTATTCCTGTTATTTCTTAAATATGCGTATTAACTCCCACAAATTTTATGGATTCGTTTGTGAAGTAAAATTTAAAAACCATTTTGACAAAAAATTACTTCATATAACTCGGTTGCCTGAAATGCTACTTTTCAAATTATACTGGGGAACAGTTTTACTATTAACACTACATGAACAAAAAAGCTAACTTCTTTAGAAAACTTAGTTATCACTTTGTATCTTTGTAAATGGAATTATTTTAAAGGTGAACAAATTAAACTACTGTTTTTTATTCCTCTCTCTTTCTTTTTCTTTCCTGATTTTTATGAATAAAACTGGGAAATTTTTTTTAGGGGAAAATCAATGTGAATTGCATGTCTTTTGTGGTGGAAGGTTTTTCATAGTTTATAATCCGGGACAGTACAGGGCATACATTGACTGTACATTCAAGTATGCATTTTGTATGAACTCTTCAGTGAGTCAGCATTTTCAAAACTAACCAATTAATTGGTCAAGAACATTTGGACAAGATTTTAAAACAACAATTTTTTAAAATTACTAAAAATTGTTGCAAATATTTGTACATTTGAAAATTTGCAATCATAGAAATTATTTTAAAAGCCTATGGATAATCATGTGAAACAGATTAAAACAGCAACTTGGAAAATCTTTGCCAAAAAATGAAGTTTTTCTTTCATAATAGCATAGAGATAATAATTGTGAGAACACAGTAAAGATATTTAAATTTTTAACAAATAAGGGTCGTATGTTCAAGAGCAAATTTGTGTCTTCTAATTCCCAAATGGAGGGACATTTAAAATTCAGTCCCATCAACAATTACAAATCTGGTGTTAACACCCATGAGGGAAAAGCTAATATTTCAATACGCTCAATGTAATTAGGAAAAATTGCCTTTTACTGCAATTCATAGGGAGAAATTGTTCCCTCAAATACAGACAACAGTTTGCCAGATTGCTTGGTATAACTACCACTGTTAATTTCTGGATATTAAGAGACATATGGACTGCACTGTTGAGAAAAGTCAGATGAACTTATAGAAGGGGTCTGGGGCATATTTAAGGACATTAAAAGGGCAAGATATTGCAAGTAAATTCTGCAATAAACATTTACTCGGTTCAACCTCTATTCTTTGTTATCCCAAAATGCTTATTTTATCTTTATTAGGTAGTTAAATATGTAGAAAAATATAAACTATAAATCACCTTGGGAACCATACGTCAAAACATGAGTCATTAAAAAACAGACAGTAGTAGTTTTGAAGCTGATTTTTATGTGTGTGCCTGACTGGAGACACTGCATACCATTCTAAAAATGACATTTCACTGATGTGAGAAAGCATGCTTTGTTTTTCATGAAGCAATTGTGTTTCTTGAACAAATGATGGAGATCTGAGAAAGGTAGAATTCAGTATTAGTTGCTTACAAATATAATATTCAAGTTAATTTAATTGAGTGGTGGAATGCCTCCTATATCCCAGTGTGCAGGACAAGATTCTTTCTCTTCTAAAAAAATTTATCTTAAAAACAATTTTTTCCCTGCTCTGTCAAAGGTGTCATGAAGGATGTGTAAATACATGGTGAAATAGAGTACCAGATTAAAAAGAACTCATAAGGCCTAATTCAGGTTCCCCTGTGTTGTGGTTTGACGTGGAAGTGAATTTTCTCAGGAAGTCGGTAGTCAAACCAATCAGTGGTCGGGACTGGATATTCGCACTTAGAGTGACCACTGAAGATATGGACACGCCTCTGAGAACACAGCGGGTTAAAAGCAGAGAACGACGAGGCGAACTGCCTCTTTGGTTCCAGTCAGAGTGCAATGCAGACCTCCCCTGCCCGGCCACAGAGGGAGAAGGGGGCGGGGGGTGAAGGGAAGGGAATCAGGCTGCTCCCCCGCCTCCCCCTCCCCCCCCCACCACAGGACGGAAGGGTGGAGGAACACTGAGATGTCCCAGGCAGCCCCCCTGGAGAGGAAGAGACAGAGAGCCTGAAGGCACCTGGAAATCGCTGCAGAGAAGACAAGAGAAGACAGAGGTGCGGGGAGAGACAAGTGCCCAGCCGCGGGATTGGCAGCCTGCTGTGAGATCTCAGCTGTCCTGGTCCTGGGAGCCTGAGACTTTTAACCCTTTCCTGGGAAAGGAAAGCTTTGCAAAACACTATTCCTCCTCGATGTGGAAGAGAAAGGAGACAGTCTGGGACTGATGTCAGAAGAAGATGGGGAAAAGAATTCTAGGTGAGAGGAAGGAGATGATGGAGTGGCTTTTAGCTGGACTTTTCTTGTATAGCCATAGACTGAAACAATCTCTCTTGTAACAGAGACACCATTTTTAGGGGGATGCAATGGTTGGAGCCAAGAAAATCCAAAAGTGGCAGTGGCCTACTTCAGCAGCTGCAAGTGCAGGAATGGAGAAGAAGATCTCTGTTCTTGAGACCCTCGGCCCCAGGGGAGGGAAAAATGGGGGGGACTGTGGTCCCAAACCAAGAAACTCAACTTCTGGTTCTTGGCAAAGCTTCCTTAAAGTCTGTCCATGCACAGTGGTGAGAGCCCTGTGACATGGAAAGGAGAGTGTCACACTGGCAGATTTTCTCCGGGCGGTTGCCATGTGTGACATGGAAACACAGGAGATGGCAACTGTGTTTCCTGGGGGGTCTGTGGTGCAAGAGAGACTTCTCTCTCCATGGATGGACTGGGTATTGATTATCTGAAGGGTGGCAACTTGATCAGGAATCCTGGGTAATGTTTCATGGTGGTTGATTTTGGAAATTGGGTGGGGGGGAGGAGGAGTGTTTTGGAGGGTCTTCATCCTGGATTTAGTGTGTGTGTCTTTTATAGTAGTATTAGTAGTTTAATAAAGTTTTGTTTCTTTGTTATTAAGCTTGGGCCTGATCTGCTCTGTTCCTAATAAAATCTTACAGCATTTATGTTGGGAAGGTGTATTTTCATGGGGGCACTGGCATGGTGCCAGTGTCAAACCATGACATCCTGAAATGAGCTGGAAGACAGCCCTACGATATCAGCTGGAAAATGTTTCTGAAGAAGACTAGAATCATTATGACTACATGTTTATAGTGGTTATTTCTAAAGGACTTTTGCTAAAGATCCCCCAAACCTCTACCTGATAGGATTTTCAACTCTTTTAAGAAGATGTTTCATAATGCTAAGCGTTATGTTTAGTGAGGCAAAATAAATATGTCACATTTTAACTCAAAGAAAGTCAGTTCTAACCTAGACCCTTCATGGATAACCTAGAAACCAAGAATAAATAATTTTTATAAAAGCAGGAAAATATAATACTATTGAAATTAAAAATCTAGCTTTTTATTTTTTTTAATTGGACTGTAAATTAATAGCCTAACTATTTTATCCATTTTTTTTTTAACCTGCAGTATAGATTTAGTACAAATGCTAAACTTTGGGGACAAGATCTTATGTTTGTATCCAATCTTTTTTAAATGTGTATTACAAATAATGCCAGGAAAAAAACACAACAAAACAGCCCAACTACAAAGGAATAAAAACCCCAGACAAAACCCACATCACCATAAAAATAAATGTGTAGTAGCTTTGAGGAAAAAGGAAGGATTGTGAACTTAATGAAAATTTGCTATAGTATACTACTCAGAAAGTAGATTTTTCAGTTAATAAGTTACACATCTAAAACCTTAATTACAACTTTCCCTCAATAAGCAAAGAATATTAAAAAGAATTACTGGAAAATGCTCCAAAGGAGTTGTGAAAGGGAACCTAGCTCAAATTCTCCTAAAATAGTCTATCTGCTACAATTACCTTTCTATAAAAAATAGAGAGTCATTCTGAAAACTCTATAAAACTCTTTACTGTCTGTATTTTTATATACTTTTGACTTTCTATACTTCTTGACACTGAACAATGAAAAAGAAACTTACCAAAAAATACTCTGGTAAAACCATTACCACTTTATAATTGAAAATAAATTGATAACTGATGCAATTTTTATGGAAGCGATGACCATTCAACATTCTATGTATTTTTGCTATGGATAGGAAAAAACTATTCTCTAATATGACATATGATATTCTAGAATGCATATGTATGAGCTCCTTTTTCCTAAGAGGCTTTAATTTGATGCAACTTCTTATCTGAAGACACATTGAAGTTGCAATTTTTGTATATTTGTCAATAATTTCTTTTTCTTATCTCCAACCAACCATTTTCTCCTGTCAAAAACTATCGAGATCAAGGTTTTACACTGTGTGAATGTTTGTGTGATATGCCATAAAGTTCTGAAAATGGTCGTACCCTTGATGTTTCACCAGAATATTCTGTTTCCTGGATACTTACTTTAATTTTGACCTCTGTTTCTACTTGTATTGTTTTCTCATCTTTTAAGTGGTGAATAATGTCATTCCTTATCAGGAGACATATAAAAATCTTTCTGATCTCCTTCTCCCCTCTTTCTGATAGATTGAATTGGATGGGTTTGTGAATATAAAAATAGGTGGTCATTATTTCTTATGAGTGAATAAACAAGTGAATACCAACTAAATAATAAAGCACCCTCCATTCCCACTATATTTATACCCAAAACAGAAGCTAGAAATGTGGTATAGCATAAAGAACTATGATGCAGTCATTATTCTCATTTTATAAGTATGGCTCAGAAGTATTTATGGGATCTGAAAGAATATATATGCTAGGGGTACAAATAGTTTTAGGGGATATTCCATTACTCTGGGACTTGAAAAAGTAAAACAGACCTTGGCCTAATGTTTTTCCATTCCTGCTGGCATTTTCCATGCAATTCCTAGGCATGGGTCCATAGTTATTGTGGGTCAGAGACATTTATCAAAATCTAATATTGATGCATTTACTGATGCATCCGTGTCTCAGCATGTTTACCAGTATGGAAATCAGTTATTATGTGACCACACTCAGAGAACAGGCTCAGGGCACTTTTAGTTTAATGGAGCAGGAATAACTCATGCAACCATCTTCTTCTTCAGGCTTCTCCAGGCAGAATCTTAACACTCATTTCACTTTAAAAATGATGCTGTAGCACAGAGGAAATAGATGCAATATTTCATAGAATCATATGCAGCCAAAAGTTATCTTTAGCTCCACTATTTCTAATACAATTGATAATGCAATTTCCTTCCACAACACCAGATGCTTAGTAAGAATTATGTAGCAATTCATATTATTTCCCACTGAAATAAGTCAAATATAGTGGGATTTACCTCATCTACCTTTAAATTTTTATAATGCAGACATCTACATCTGAGCTTGTCAGCTAGAGGTTTTACTCCTTGAATATAAAGGGGCACTTCTAGAACATGTTTTATCACATCTTAGAATAGATACCTAAAAGGGTTAGAAGATCTTTATTTTGGAATTATATAGTGAATCTGGTTAATGAATCAAGATGAAGAGATGTACACAGCTGAAACTGGAAAGATCTTAAAAACAACTTAATGTTACATAAAAATATCCCGACAGAATCCTTACCCCACCTGTCTTATTTGAGTCTTTGCATTTAATTGATCTCATTTTAATTTTAATTTCTCAAAAATAAATACGAAGCCCCAGAATAGCATACTGTCTTTAGCAGAGGCATGTTAGGACTAAATGTAGCAACTTTCTAAATATGTGGTCAATTTATAAGCACTTCTTTTTATCCAGAATGTTGAATCAGCAAAACAACTAATGGAAAATAAAGCTAATATTTATATTGCATAAGTCTTGAATAGAAAAGATTCTTCTATGAATCAAGATTTCAATATACTTAATGTAATATTTTCTCCCCATACTTTTCTTTATTGCATCATGTCAGTTTGAAAAAGCTTCTCTGTTTAATTGATATGGGTTCTTTTAATCCATTCATCTTACAGTGTCTTCTCATACTTGGATGACACAAATTTGTAAAAACCTGTCTGGGAGAAAGGACCAGATAGATGCTCATGTACACATGTAAATCACTGCTGTGTCTGCCAAAAATAATAAAAAAATAAGGTCCATTACCATTTCCATGTATTCTTACATCATCTTAACCTGATTTGCCTTTCTTTTAATACTCATCAGAATCCTCTGCTTTGTGTTAAATAGGATTGAAATTGCAGAGAAGAGAGTTGGCATTTTAAATGAGAATCAGGCCCTCTCTATCCTTGTCATTGTGACAAATATTTATAGGAATGCTATAGTTACAGAACTAGTGATTAGCTCCATTGCTATGCACTCCTGTATCTCTGCAACAGAGAGCGATCATCAAATTCACATTATCTGGGAACTTGGGAGTTAGTAGTAGAAGCTGACCATGCCAGCTGGAAGAGGCTTAAAACATGTGTTATGCTATTAAGTGGTATTACAATGTACCAATAATGGATTACAAAAACACCTCTTACAGACCTTGTTACTCAAAGTATAGATGTGCTGTGCACATTGCATAGCCATGGCAATATAGTTTGCTGAAAGAAAAAGGATGAATTTGTTTTGCATACAATTATGCAGTGGCAAAACTGGATGGAATCGATTTACTCAACAAAAATAAATGCATAAAAACTATAATAACAACAGGACTGTTAAAACCACTACAATTTAAGAATGTGTTTTGGGGGGTTTGTCTCATGTTTTACTGAAAATGAATTTTCACTTCTGGCATTGATGCAGGTCCCACAAATCACTTGTGCATTGTGGCTGCATTTAACACAATTTACTTAAGGACACCCCAGTATGTAATGGGCAGATAGTGGGCAGAAAGAAATCATCATCAAAAATAAAATCTTCCAGTTTAACTTAGGGAACAAGTATGAAAATTATTGAATCTAGAAATTTTGATCTCTTCCATCCCCTAACTGTTTTAAACTACTTTTTGTTGGCATTCTTGTTTCATACCACTATGGAAAACTAAATTTTTAAATCGAAAAAAAAAGTCCTCCTCTCTGGTTAGCATCCATCCAACACTGTTATACTGGTAGAAATAATAAGACTCTTTGCAGTGTAGTTAAATAGCTTTGTAAATGTCACATTTATTCATCTCCCCACAGTTCTAATACACCTGTCATTTTAGTTTTCAGTTTTCATGGGTAGCCAATAACAATAATGAAATTTTCTTCAGGAAAAGCAAGTGTCTCTGCTGTAATTTATGTACATAAATGAACTAGATGTGAGCAGCAAGTGAAGAAATTGCTGATAGTATGGAGTCATTCTACATAATGTGGACATACAGCCAGACCATGCAGAACTGCAGAAAGACCAACAATAGTGTTTATGACATTGCAGCAGCATGGAAAATTAATTTTAATGTAGGCAAGTATAAAGTGGTTGGGAAAAAAATAAACATATAACATGGTCACCCTGAACTGGCTATTATCCCCAAGGTAAAACCTTGCAGGGAAAAACTGGAGCCTGTTGTGTAGTAGTCAAAAAATAAAAGCAAATGAGTAAATTCCTGTTTCAAATGCATCTTGAATATGGCCATGAAGAAAGATGATCAAAGTCACAAAACAATTCTCATTTGAGATATGAATGCTAAAACTTCTCTGATTTGAAAGAGATAAGTGAAGAGAATAAGAAAGAAATCTACAATTCTAAGTCTGATGAAAAGACAATACACATAAGTCAACAGTTCATTCTAATATATTAAATAAGGAACATCAAATTAAAATGGTAGCATCTAAGTGGAGAACTGAAGGCTGATTCTTTCCAGAAAACAAAACTCAATGCCAAAGACTGTAAATGCTTAAAGTTTATATCCACTCAAGGCTTAACAACAAGAAATGGAATCCAGATGGGATAATTGGACTCATAGGTAAATCCATTAAAGCCAACAAAGGTGAAAATAACTCAGACCTAGAAGAGCAATTAAGAAAATCATTGTGTTTGTAGGTAACGTTATCGGTTCTTTGTATGGGTCCTTCCACAACAAAGTAACACTAAGCTGGATTGCAAGTCTAAGACAATATAGATGCCCACATACTTATCTGCATTCACATCTTGCATAAATTCATGGAGGAAAAAATATTCTACTAATATGAAGTCACCACCTCTGAATCACTGAGTGTTTGAAGCACAATTCACAACACCCCGAGAGAGAATGCTGTTCAATACTGGTCCTGATCTTCTCTGTCCTACTGATCTTTCCATCTCTTTATGCTGCTCACCCTCCTAGACAGAATTCTTGTAATTGTGGATCTTTCATCTGAAAGTTCAATATGTTTTTTTTTTTTTAATGTTTGTAAGAAATTACAGAGATGTGAGATAATTGAATAAAAAATGGAAGAATAAATCATATTTTATATAGGTACACAAATTCAAGAGTCTGGAAGATTTTTCAGTGTTCTTGGAAGAGAAAATGTTATTGCTGCCAATGAGAAAATTTATATCCTCTGTGTTTTAAGGAGTTTGCATTTTGGATAATCTTATGTAATGATCTGTCATTGTGATAATTTTGCATTTCCAGACAGTAAATGCAAATCTTCCTCAAAAATTTTCTATTTAAAAACAGGAAAGATTCTAAAGACTTTTTTATTAGTCTCATTTTGTCCTCCAGAATTGCTGCAAGAGATACAAATTTCAATTTATTGTAGCCCTGAAATTTTGGGGACTAAAAATGCAGAGAACAGTTATAATTTTAAGATGGGAAAAGTGATGTCACAGGTCACCTTTATCCTGTGGCAATAATTTAAAATTGTGCACACACATACACATATTTATATATTTATAAAAGAAAAATGGAAATATAAATCAAGTAGGTAGAATCTGTCACTAACGACTACATTTTTTATAAAATCATAGAATGATTAAGGTTGAAAGGGACCTTAAATATCGTCTAAATCCAATCCTCTTGCCATGGTCAGGGAACCTTCAACCAGACCAGGTTACTATGAATCCCATCCAGCCTGGTCTTGGACATTTCCAGAAATGAGGAGTCCATAACCTCTCTGGGCAACAGTGTCTGATGACCTTCACAGTGAAAATTTTCTTCCTAATATCTAATTTGAGCATACCCTCCTTTAGGTTGCAGCTGTTCCTCCTTGTCCTGTTACTAACTGCCCCTGTAAAAAGTCCCTCTACAGCTCTCCTGTAAGTTCCCTATAGATACTGGAAAGCTGCTATAAGATCTCCCCAAAGCATTCTCCTTTCCAGTCAGATTTTTGTTCATGATGAGTAACTTCTATTGGCAGATTTTCCAATGTATCTTTCAGAAACATTTACTCTTTAGTGATACCTAACTTTATGTAGTTGTATATAAAAAAAATATTTCGGCAATAATAGCATACATGTGTACATTTTAATCAGTAAGACAGGTTCCTTCAGAGAGTGGGTCTGAGAGGAGGCACCTGAAGTAAGTTGTGAATGGTCACTGGCAATGAAGGAAGTTCTGGTAACTATGTGGAAGAGATGCTCAGCATGTAGACAGACAAAATTAAGCAGACTTAAAAAACTTTGGGGAAGTCCAGACAAAAAAGACCTTTCTCTGTTAGTTCTACTTTAAAATCAGAACCATATGAATCTTTGTGACATAAACTATTAGCTTTCTGTTCAATTATGAATATGCTTCATTTTCCAAATGTCAGCCTGAGAATAGTTTTGTTTACTTTTATTCCCGTCTCTTTCTATTGCAAACAATAACTTCATGAAATATCTTTCATAAAATCATTATGTTTTGTCTAAAAACTGTTAGTATTCTCTCAAGCCCCCTGTTTCCTTTGGGTTGCTGCTCCAGAATTTCACTTGTGTCATTATTCAATAATTCCTTTTAAATTGCAGTGTATTTGAGATGATGCATATTTTGTGCTCACTGTGTTCTAGAATTAAATTATTATTTTAATCTTAAAATGAGGCTGTTCCAGTGCAGAGCAGAACAGGACAATCCCCTCCCTTGCCCGGCTGGTGATGCTGTGCCTGATGCACCCCAAGACAAGGCTGAAACTTCTGGCTGCCAGGGCACAATGACTCATATTCAGCTTTTCATTTACTAGGACCCCCAGGTCCCTTTCCTCTCTTCTGCTCTCCAGCAAGTCATTCCCCAGTCTGTATATACATCCAGGGTTACTCCATCCCAGCTGCAGAATCCAGCACTTGCCCTTATTAAAGTTAGTATGATTGGTGATTGCCCAGCTCTCTAATTTGAGGTCTCTCTGCAGGGCCTCACTACCCTCCAGGGAGTCAACAGCTCCCCCCAGGTTTGTATCATCTGCAAACTTTCTTAGTATTCGTTCCAGTCCAGTGTCCATGTCATTTGTGAAAATGTTGAAGAGCACAGGGCTGAGGATGGAGCTCTGAGGAACCCCACTAGTGATGTCACCCCCTTCAAGGTAACCCTTTGTGTCCAACCCATAAGTTTATTTAGCTGTTTGCTGGACATTTTGTCCAGAAGGATCCTGTGAGAGATGGTATTGGAAGTTCTACTGAAATTTGAAAAGATTGATTTTCCTTGATCAACTAGGTGGGTTCCCTTGTCATAAAAGGAAGTCAGATTCAAGAAGCATGAATGAAGCCATGCTGGCTATGACCTATGATTACAGTGCTCTTCATGTTTTTTTCAATAATACTTCCCTGCATAATTTTCTCCACAATTTTGCCATCACTGAAGCAACACTGGCAGACCTACACTTTCCAATGCTATCCTTCTTGCCTCTTTTGAAAACTGGAGCAAAAAATTTCCTACTTTCCAATCATCTGGGATCTCTCCAGAGTTCAAAAATCACTGAGGGACACCTCATGCTGGCATTAGCCAGCTCTTTATGTATTCCCATATGTGAATCTTATCAGGACTCATAGATTTATAGGGATCCAGGTGGAGCAGCAGATACACATGAGTTCAAAGTCAACTGTGAATTTATCATTCTCACCACTCATGGCACTCAGGGCACTGAGACCCCCTTAATATGTCATGTGGCATGAAGATGGAGGCAAAGAATGAGCTAAACATCTCCACTTTGTCCCTGTCCCTGTTTCCAAGGTCACCATTCTCATCCTATAACAGGCCAATGTAATTTCTGCTAGGTTGCTAAGCCATTATGCATCATTTTTGAAAAATCACGGCAGTCAGAAAAGGAAGTCTCGATCAATCTTCATTTGTTAAGTACATTGTGATAAGCTAGTTTATTTTTCAAAATTAAATTTAAATTTTTATTTATTTAATTGTTTTATTCTACACAGTAGCCATGATTCTTTCTCATTTTGGGTAATTATATCTGTACACTGACTCTAATTAAGGTCTCACTGATATCTTGCTCAAATGTACTTGTATTTCTGCTTAGCTGGAAGTATTTTGGTTACTGATTTGGGAGACCACAGTTACTGCTTTTACAACTTCATTCCATTATTGATTTACTATCACCCTTATAAATGGATAGATACCTGGGCTTTTTAAAATTAATTTCTTATTTCCAGTTTGTTTGCTGGCCCGACTTCCCTACAGATTCATGTTCTGACTGTCTAAATGAATGGATTTTCACTTTGTTCTCATAAATTCCCCCATGCCCTATTACTTCACTCTCTAAGGCTATTCATTTATTTATGTGTAATATTTCACTTCCCTTCATTCAAAATGACTGCCAACTTTGTGATATCATCTAATTTCATTACCTCACTTTAACCTTTGAGCCAAGGTCAGAATACAAGATTGAGATACTGTGACTGTTCCCAATCCTTAATAAATTCCAAGTATGACTTCTCCACAGTTTAATATTTTCTCTTTAGTACAAAAAAACAGCTATTGTCACATGATACTGTATGCTCTATGTAAGCTCATGTCACGTGTATTTGATTCCTAAAGGCTTTAAGAATTCTTCCTTAAATATTTGTTCTAAAAACTTACATGATTTAAGGACAAGAAAATTCAGAGTTATACATATGTGTATATTTCAATTTTTGTTCTCTTTATACATATTGATATTTATAAAATCACTTTTCAGATTTATAAATACAGTGTGATGCATTGGTTCTCCGGAGTTCCCTAAGGGAGATTATCCTGCTATTTTATCATGGACACATTTTTATTTTAGATGCATTGTTTTCAATTTGTATATCGTTTTATATCACATCCAGGTGGCAATCCTATCTGTTCTCCTTGTCAAATATAACAAAAATATTAAGAAATCTTTATCTACATAGTTTTGAGTAATAGTCAAAGTATATTTAGTTAACATTTTACTCATAAAGTATATTACTACTTCTGCGTGCCTGTTTTTCAAACAAAACTTTAATAGATTATGCTATTATATCTTGTGCATCACTATTTAGCCTTCAAAAAACTTTTATGATCAACTTAGAAACTCCAGATATTTATAACTGAAATCACATCTCAAGTTCTGTATCAGTGTATGATTGCACCATCT
Organism: Vidua chalybeata; assembly: GCF_026979565.1. Taxonomy (NCBI): domain Eukaryota; kingdom Metazoa; phylum Chordata; class Aves; order Passeriformes; family Viduidae; genus Vidua; species Vidua chalybeata. Next base: position 43,293,994 of record NC_071531.1, on the reverse strand, counting down.
TAAGTCTATGTTCTTTCACAATGCTGTAACAACTTGACCCAAAGGGGAAGGGGTTATGGTTCTCAAACACCTCCTCCACACAGAGTAACTGAATGGTGATGCTTTCTCCACCTGAAGTTAGCATTCTGTTACATTTTTACTTCCAGTATATGAAAAAAATTTAGTCTTTTGATGAAGTCCCAGGTTGCTTACTCAGATGCAAAACCAAAGCTCCTCAGGTCTCTAATGTAAATTCTGAAAACCCAATAACTTTGCAAGAAATATAAGGAGATGCCAAGTGAAGGATCTATTTTTAAACTCATCATGCAATTAATTCAAATTTCTTCCAAATCCTAATTTCAAAATCCTGTATAAGATTTTTGCCTTTATATCTTGGACAGCTTCTAATAAAGAATACAACACTGAAATTTCAGGATGTGCTGATCAGATAAAATCACGGAACTAGAAGCACAACATTTTTTACCTTGCACTCCCTAATAAGGATGTTTGTGTTTGATAAAAGATATTTTCTTTTCCATGTTCTGTATAGGAAGATAAAACTCTTTATTTTCCTTTTTTTTAAGATACTAGAATTTTTCATTTCATTACTTAAAAAGAATGTGTTACACTCTATTATATAAGACCTAATAATAATAATAATATATGCATATTAAAGTAAAAATGACTGTGATAATACTGATGGCGAATATCATGAGAAAATATTAAAAATAGTAAAATATACTGAATCAAACTAAGCAAAATGTTCATAAGCATAGAAAATTCAGTGATTAATAGTCAGCAGGATTCTAGTTTTCTATGTCACTGCTTGGATTTTATGTGGTGTTACTAAGCAACAAAGGTTACTCTTCAGCAACACTTAGATGCAGTATTTGCAGCTTCAATCAAATCAGCTGCTAAGTGAACAGTATTTTTGTATAATATGTTTGTTAGTGATAGATCAGCAGTACAAGCAAATCAAATATATGCTAATTTATTTTATCTAGCATAATTGTAACAAGTCTCTTTTTAGTTGGTTAACAGGCTTTTCTAATGTACATTTCTGTATATATAATTTATCTTATGGTGAGCATTCTTGGTAACAGGCATAATTCAGGCAGTATTTTAGTTTTTCTTTCAAGTTCCAAACAGTATTTACTGAAATGTGGCTGAAATGGCTATTAAAGCTCTTATATTGATAGCAAGATAAGAATAGTCCACATAAAATACTGAAGTCAATTTTTTTTTATTGCTGTTACATAATATTTGTTTTAAAAAAACAGAAGCCCATAAGATATTGTGCATCACTTTTTAATTTTATCTTCTACTTCTCCTTGCAATACTAACAGAGAATACTAGACTAAGTGATATGACAGGTTGTTGAAAGATCCGTCAGTTCTGCTGCTTTTGAATTCCGGTTGTTTTAAAAGGAAAAAGAGCTACCCTATTCCAGGCAGCATAGACTGCAAAACTATAATTTGTATCACCGACTTGCTAATAGAACAAAGTTTGCTTCAGATAAAGCATGATGCCTTTAAATTTGAAAGATCATAGGGGTGAACATTTTTTATTAAACTGTATGCCACCATATGGATGGTTTTGCTCTCATAATGATTATGCAGAGATAATTGTGGAATTCCCATTAAAAAAAAAAAAAACTCCTTACATATAGATTCTAAAACTGCATCAATTTAAACTTTATTCTGTGATAGATTCTATGAAATGTCCAATAGCTGAAAAAAACTGTACAAGAACAGGAAGATATGAGGAACAAAGAAGTTCTATGTGCCATGCTTATATGTTTAAAATAGTAAAGGTGGTAAATTAATTTTCCCTGCTTTTGGAAGTTAGGTTTTTTCATAGAATAGGAGCAATAGTAATTGTATCACTGCTATTGTTGTTAGGCTAATTGTTTAGAGAACTTCCCATTTAAAAATTCCTTAGTCTTTACCTTCCTGATATAATTTAAATAATCTACATTGTTTTAAGGAAAGAGGGAAAGGGGAAGGAATGCAGAAGAATACAGTTCTATCATATTTGCATACAGATTCCATTTGAAATACATGTCAGTCCATGAAGCTCAAAATCCAAGCCTTTAAAATATTGTCCCATGAGAATCTTGATTTAGCCCTTCATGTACTGCAGACAGTAAGACTGTACTTGAACATGTAAGTGAATGTAATCTATTTTCTACTTAAAGGATATGTTGCTGGTTTGTATTTTTATGGCATTACTTAGGGATGTCATTTGTGTCCTTATTGATCCTGAGGTTGTGTGCTGCAATTTATTGCAGAAGAGAGAAAGTAGTTTTAGTAGTGTGAGCTTGATGACTTATTTTCTTGCACAGGCCTATCTCACTTTATTGAGACAGAGTCTCTAATCACACTATAAAAACTACAAATAGTTTAATGCAATTTTCTAAATGCAGTGGAATAAGATTGGTATGATTTCATTGGAATAAAAAGGTTCTGAAGCTCATATTCTGAAACCCATATTCTGAAATATGGACCCCTTCACATAACTTGTGTATGTACCTGTCAATTTAATGAATGCATGAAATTAGTGATAAAAGGATCTAATCTCAATCCCAGTGGATCTGGTGAAATTTTTGTTGTTATGAGCATTCTCAGTCTCCAGAAAATATCTTGGGCTTTGAATATTGCATTAACATTACCATTTGGACGCTTACATTTTTTCAGCCCTGGAAATAATTTTCAAGCTGTGGTCAATTACCACAAAGAAATCCTAATAATTTTTTTTCCACTTGCAAGTAATAAATCATATTTTAAAAACTATTTTGCTAGTATTATACCTCCCTCTACTGGTAAAATATTATTTTCGTTATGATTAATAAGGAAAGCAGACCATAATTAAAAAAATAATGGAATATGGTACCTCTTTTCAAAAACAATTCCTATGATGAATATTTTAAAGAGAAAAACAATAATTAGGTCTACGTATTGCTTCAAATTTGGGTAAAGCAGGAATTCAGGCAAGGGTTATTGATTTATTCTAGGGAGATGGATCTAAGGGGAAAATAGAATGATATTTTCAGTGCAGGGGTCAACTGGAGTACTCACAGTAATTTCTCTTAAAAACAGAACAGAAAATACGTAAATACGTTAGCAGCCTAAAAAGGTTAATACTTTATTACAATAAAGGAAAATCCCAGGAAGCACGGGTTATCTCCTGGTGCCCCTTAACAATGTGACACGATTAAAACTTGTGAAATAATATTAGAAATACTGATTATTAAAAATAAATTATGTCTGTCAAAATAGAAAACATTCACCCCTCTGTTAAAACTATTAGAAAACCTCTAAACCGATGCAGCATGGATAATAGGTATAGTAAATGTGTATTCAGAAAAGAAACCCTCAACATTCTAAAACAGATTTAAATCAGACAGATCAAGAATACATTATTGACTAGTAAAATTAAACTCAAAAAGGAGTTTTCATTCTCCCTATAGTTTTGCTCTAGTTCACCTAATACATACAAGAGAAAAACTGTAGTGCAGGCTTCTTATGTTATTTTAGAGCATAGAAGAGCCCATTTTCTGTATAAAATTTTCCAGCTAAATCAGTGGAAAGTAAGTACCTGAAATCCTGACTAAGTTTTTCTTAGGATTTGCAGCAGAGAGACTGCTATAGGTGACACATTTTGCCCTTGTTTAAAGCGTATATAGAGGAATTGTTTGGTAACTATCTAGCTTACATATAATATCTTCAGGATGACAGAACTCATTCTGAAACCAGTAAGTTTCATTTCTTTAATACAAATATTTCTCCCTTCCAGGAGAGTGCTGTAAAAAGCAGAAACCACACAGAAGGATGATCCAAGTTCCATTTTAGGTCAATTTATATTTTGGCAATTTTGAGTAAATATTTTGGTCATCACAGTGCATGAATTAAGCCATTTGTGACAGAATGTTCTCATTCTTCAGAATTTCTCTGTGTCATGGTAGTGAAGATGTGATGAAGATGATGTGACAAGGAATATGTTTCACTCTGTGTTTTTCCAGAAATGTATCAAAATAAAATAAAAGCTTAATAATTATGCAAAGGCAGTGAAATTATTCTAAAAAAAATTTAAGACCCCCCCAGAAAGTGCAAGTAAGCATAAGGAAGTGAAAGATTGAGAATAAAAGAAAGGAAGGAAAGTGAGGTGGAAGGGAGAGAAAGAAAGGGACAGAGGCAATAGGCCCAAACATAAACACAGAATGTTCCATATGAATATCAGAAAACTCCTTGATTTTTTTTTTTTTTTTTTTTTTTTTTTTTTTTTTTTTTTTTTTTTTTTTTTCAACTGGGGATGTCCAAGCACTGGCACAGGTTGTCCGGGGGGAGTCACCATCCTCAGAGATCTTCTTGTGGCTTTTGTTCTTCTTGCCCCAGCCTCAGGCAGCTGGAGCACCCATCTAGGCTCTGCCTTTCAGTGAGACCAGGGCTGCTGTGTGCGCTGAGGCTCTAGAGCTGAGCCTTCGGCGTGGGTTTACCGCTTTCCTAGTCATATACTGAGAGGAGACAAAGGGACAAGAGAAGGCACACCTTGCCTCTGTAGCTGGAAAACGTTTATTTCCCACGTGGCCGCTGTGATGGCTGGAGCGGCTGTCTGCTAGCGCATGCGTGGACAAAATGGCGATTGAACAAAGGACGCATGGGGTTAAATAGGGGGCGGGCAGAGAGGGGTGGAAGCCCCCCTCCCCCAATGGGGACAGACGACAGGGGAGTGACGTGGACCATGGCAGCCTACAGGAACATAACAGAGGTGGGTGCAGGGTTCTGGGACAAATAGGATTACAAGGGTGGGGTGACTGACACATAACTTTCAGGAATTAACAGGGGGTGGCTATAAGATGGACATCGGAAAGCTCCTATGGAAGACAACCTGTGAGAGGAAAATGGGGGTACAAGGAACCGACTAACTAACATTTATTAAAACCCCTAAGTGAACCAACCCAGCATGCAACAAAAGCTGTCTGCACAGGGTCTTCAGCAAATACCCCAAGGTGACCCTGCTTTGAGCTTATGATTGATCAAGAAGATTCTGAAGATCTCTCACAACTTCAGCTATTCTTTGCTTCTGTGAAAAGAAGAGGAAGGAAAAAGGAGGAAGGGAGGAAGGGAGGAAGTTGCGGAAGGGAGGAAGTTGCAGAAGGGAGGAAGGAAGGAAGGAAGGAAGGAAGGGAGGGTGGAAGGAAGGAAAGGCGGAAGGAAGGAAGTTGCGGAAGGAAGTTGCGGAAGGAGGGAAGGAAGGAGGGAAGGAAGGAGGGAAGGAGGGAAGGAGGGAAGGAAGGAAGGAAGGAAGGAAGGAAGGAAGGAAGGAAGGAAGGAAGGAAGGAAGGAAGGAAGGAAGGAAGGAAGGAAGGAAGGAAGGAAGGAAGGAAGGAAGGAAGGAAGGAAGGAAGGAAGGAAGGAAGGAAGGAAGGAAGGAAGGAAGGAAGGAAGGAAGGAAGGAAGGAAGGAAGGAAGGAAGGAAGGAAGGAAGGAAGGAAGGAAGGAAGGAAGGAAGGAAGGAAGGAAGGAAGGAAGGAAGGAAGGAAGGAAGGAAGGAAGGAAGGAAGGAAGGAAGGAAGGAAGGAAGGAAGGAAGGAAGGAAGGAAGGAAGGAAGGGAGGGAGGGAGGAAGGGAGGAAGGGAGGAAGGGAGGAAGGGAGGAAGGAAGGGAGGAAGGAAGGGAGGAAGGGAGGAAGGGAGGGAGGGAGGAAGTTGCGGAAGGAAGTTGCGGAAGGAAGGAAGTTGCGGAAGTTGCGGAAGTTGCGGAAGTTGCGGAAGTTGCGGAAGTTGCGGAAGTTGCGGAAGTTGCGGAAGTTGCGGAAGGAAGGAAGGAAGGAAGGAAGGAAGGAAGGAAGGAAGGAAGGAAGGAAGGAAAATGGTTTTCACATAAAAAAAGATTCAGGTGCTGCCTCACCTTTGGATGAATATAATGTGGTATTTAACCATGTGATCAGATGAATGTCCTTTCTATACTATCAGTGTCAAGGTAAATTGATTCACTGCTATTGTTATCTTTTATTTTCTTGCTTGTCACTTAGATTAATAACATTAGTGGTTCTATGTGCGAGCAGCTTTCTTTCCCATGTCAGTCATAGAGGAATTTGCTCTGCACAGGTAATTTATCTTCTGTGGATTTCTTTGTAGTACTTCTTCCTGTAGTCTAATTTGGCAGTAAGAGCATATTGTATCTCCTTCTGATTACTTGCATGAGTTCAATATTTGTAAAGGCATGATGATACAGTCACTGAATACATGTAATTTCTTTCATTTCCACTGTTTTTCTGTTTGTGCTTTTTTTTCGTTCAAACTTGAAAGAATGTAGTTGACAGCTAATTGAAAACCCCAGAAAAAGAAAGAATACTTTTTTATGTACAACACTGAATGAAACTTTTTTTTTACTTCAATATTAAATTGCAATTAACCAAACACAATTAGGGAAAATAAAACAAATTGCTACCGCAAATAAAGCCTACATATTAGAAATTATGATATCATACTAAAAACAGAGCCAGAAAAGATGACAACTGATTTTAATGCAGTGGAATCAGGTTGGAGACACGGATAGTAGACTAGTGCTTCTGTTGTTAATATTTTAATTCATTACACTGAAATCCAGAACTTGCTAACAAAATGTCAGATAATGTAAATCTTCAAGATATTGTTAAAACAGAAGAGGATTGGAATCCTATGGAGTATGAACTGTATGAACAGTGATTTAAAGCAAATGGGAAAAATACCATAATAGAAAGTGCAAGATAATGAATTTAGGGGCTAAGAAGCAGAATTTCTCCTATCAGCTAGAAGCTCAGCAGCTGCAGATATCGTTGAAGCATAAACCTGCATGGGTGAGTTTATTCACAAAGAGAAAGAATAATGTGACCTCAGATAACAAGTTGCTTCCATTTGAAAGAGAAAAATATTAAAGCCTTACTACAAAAGACCACTGGGCTTGTCTCCGTTATACTCTGTGAAGTACTGTGTTTAATTCTAGTAGTACAAGTTTAAAAAAAAAAAAACAAACTAGAAAATAGAAGGCAGTGATGTAAAATTATTTTTAATAATAGAGGAAATTATTTGTAATGTACTGAAAATAATAGCTATATTAAGTACATTCTGGGCTTGTTTACCATTTTTTAACCCAGAACAACTAGTCAGTTAAATTTCCAGTCAGATAAAAGGATGTAGGCAGAAGTTGATTAATTACCACGATCAATACCTGAATTTGTGGGTATTGTCATCACCAGGGCTTACAGTTGCTAGACTTTTTTTTATGCATGCAGCCTAGCTCAGATCTGCATATCTAGAAAAGGCAGGTCAATTTTTACTAGTAAATTGACCAACAGTTTTCTTACCTATGCAAAAGTCTAAAGAACAATTTATTAAGTCCAGCCACCTCAAGAGCATATATACCAATGCAGTTATTCTGGACTACAAATAGGAGGAAGTGGAACTCTATGCTCTGTCTGAGTGTTACAATGTTGTAAGATTAAGAAAAACCTGTTGGGGAAACTCACATTACTGGAAGATCACAACAGATAGCTACAAAGTGTTTTAGAAGGATAGAAAAGGAAGAGAAGGTGGAATTGCATTTTATGTAAAACAGAAAATAGAATGTATGAAGTTGAGCTATGGAGACCACAGAAGTTCTATTCCTGTTAAGATTAGAGGGATCATCATGAAGCTGGAATCTTATAACCTTCTAGTCAGGATGATGAGGCCAATAAAACCTTAATTTGGCCATGTGAAGAAGTTTTGTGTCAATAGAACATGCTTCTCATTGATGGAGAACTTTTATTACTTTTACTTGATGAGAAAACAACACAGTGTTGCACAGCTTGCCCATCAGGTTTCTTCAAGTCACTGAGGACTGCTGCTTCCTGTTGCAGATGCAGGACATTCCAGCTAGGAACAACACATTGCTAGATTTACTATTCACAAACTGAGACAACTTGACAACAAATTTAACATTGATAGTTATGGATATACCTATCATAACATGGTGGAGTTTAAGATTCTGCAGAACACACTTGACATCAAGAGTAGGATAAAGACCCTGAATTTTGGAAGAGCCAAATTCAATATGTTCAGAGCCCAGCCACAAGGAATTACTAAGGAGACAACTATGTGGGGCAAACAAGTTTGTGAGTGCTGTGAGTTTTTCAAAAACAACCTTCTGAATGGCTGAAGAGGGGCAAGAACAGTCCATCCCTCAAAAAAAGGAAAAGAAGAAAGCAGAACAAAAGACTACCCAGGCTTAACTATGAAATTTTGGTTGTGCTTAAAAGCAAAAAAACAAGCATGCTAGCTATGGAAAGGAAGCTGAATAGACAAGAAGGACTAAAAGAGCCTTGATAGAACATGTAGCAGTGCAATCAGGAAGGCTAAAGTTCAGCTAGAAATGAAACTGGACAAGAGAGAAGGGGTTCCTCAGGCACATGAACAATTAGCAGAAGCACTGGGAAGATGTAGAGCCCACTGTTACACAGGGCAGGGAGACTATTTATTAATGCTTATGAGTCAGTTCTCTGTACCTTTTTTGCTTGTCTTTACTGTAACAGGGTCAAGTAGCTATGACAACATGTGTTGACCTTCCAGTAGTGGTGGAAGGGTTGATCTTCAGCTTCTTCCAAGGTCTCAGCCTACATAAATCTATGGGCATGGATGTAATCCACTCCAAGGCATTAACAGAAATATCTGACAAAGTTGCAAAGCCACTATCTATAATATTTGAAAAGCAGAGGAGAATAGCGGTGGAAAGGGTATATCCCTTATAAGTGGAAGAGGCAAAATGTCACACTCAGCTTCAAGCAGGGCCCTAAAGAGGATCCAGGAAACTACTGGACTACTAGTCTTACTCCAGTCCTTGGTAAAGTAATGGGATGAGTCCTCCTAGAAAGTAGTACAAACCAAATGAAGCAGGTGGCTGGGAAAAATCAGAACAGTCATTTTCTGTTTAGATGGAGGTGATTTACCTGTTCTTCAGCAAAGCATTTGACCACAGTCTTCTCCTGAACGAAATGGCAAGATGCAGGTCGGATGGATGTCAGATGGGTAGGAAATTAGCTAACAGGCAGCATTCAGAGGGTAGTTTTTACTCAGACTGGCAGCCTATCACATATGCAGTCCCACAGAAATCCATACTGGGCCTCTTGGTGTTCAACATGTTCATAAAATGTCGAGATGATACAACTGAAACCATCCTCAACAGCTTTTCTGGCAACACTAAACTGAGTGATGATCTGGACAAATTTGAAGGGAGAGCTGTGGTTACAGAGAGACCTGAATGGGCTGGAAGAATGGACTAGCAAGCATTGTATGAGGCTTAATGAAGACAAATCCCTGCGCTTGAAGGCTACGTTCCAGGTAGCTGGGAAGCAGTTACATGAAAAGAACCTGGAAGTCCAAGAGGACAACAAACTTAATCCAATTGAACAAGATACTAGAGATTCTCATCTAACTTCCATTTCCCATGGAAGTTTGGGTTAGGTGTTGTTTTGAGGTCCCTTCCAACCTGTTCTGTGGTTCTTTATCTATAAGGTCAGTCCACAGTAACACAGATGAGAAATAACTTCTGAGAGATGTAGAGTTATTTGTGATTTAGGTAACAAATTGACCTAATTGATGTCCCTGGAAGGCTCCAGAAAAGACTGCATAAAAACAACTACTTTTCAAATTAATATAGTTCAGTGAAATTAATATGTGGTGTTGCACATGTAGATTTTTTGTATGAAATTAATTTGTCAGAAATGTTTAGAGTATGGATATATTTATGTGATTCAGTTTCTCTAGGATGTCTTTGTAGTCAATGAAAAACAGGAACAAAACAAAGAAACAAACAAAAAACATTACAAGGATAGAACTCATTTGCATATTATAAGCAAAATATAAACAGAAGTAAATTTGCTTAATGGTATGTTCAGCAATATATTGGTTTCTGTCAAATCACAGAAATAATAGAAAACTGAACATCTAGGAGGCCTGTCAAAATAAAGCATAAGCTAAATTATTCCAGTCAGTAACAGATAATCTATTACAGTTCTGTAAATTCTTCTGTGAGGAAGACAGCTGTCTAAATTAACCTAATTTATCTAGCTTTTTGCAGCATATTTCCAGAGAGCTAATATATAGAAGATGAGGAAAAAGCATAAAAGATATAAACCAAGCATTATGAAAGGATGCAAATGAATGTGAAAGGATATAAATGAAAAAACCCCGCCAAATCATCAAGCAAATAAAGCCCAATCTAAAGTCAAGCAAAAAAAAGCAAACAAAAAATTTAAAAAAGCCAACCAAAAAATAAGAAAACCAAAATAACAACAAACGAACAAAACCCAAAGAAACAAAACAAACAGAACAAAAATCAAAACAAAATCAAAACCAAAACAAAAACCAAAGCAAAAACAAAAAGAAAGAAAACCCAACAAAGAACCTGAACAAATCCCCAAAAACTATTGCTTCATTTTCCTTACAGTGAAATCCCAAGTCTTAGGAGTGCTACAACACTCCCTAATTGCACTAATTCTTTGTCTTAAATTTTTAAGAGTTCTGTTGAGGAGTTTGGACAGATAAGTTTCATAAATTGAAGGTGACAAAATTACATATTTTTTGAAACATAGGAGTTAAGAGGTGCTAGAGGGGTATTTTGAATTACATGGCAAATAGACTTTGATCAGTCTTCCTAATTTACAGAAATAATCTGTTCTCACTTGAATAACTGCAACAGTTTAAAGAACTTCAAAGGAGAAGTTTATTTTTATAATTTATTTAGATCAACTTGAAGATTTACAATTCTTTCAAAAATTATGATTTTATACCAATGATAGTGGTATATGTTATCAGAATTACAGTTTCTTGAAGTAAAACTTTACCAGCTCAAGCTGAATGACAACTATTCTGAAAATATAGTTATAGTAAAAGTCAATAAACATTTATAATCAGATTTTTTACAGACCATATTAAAATCAATAAAAGAGAAAGACAGTATAAGGTGTACTGTGACCCTGAACCCATTATTATGATCATCTCCTTTTCAGTGTAACAGTTTTGAAAAGCAGTTCAAGAGAGACCTATCAGACTTGTTAACTAATATCACTTTTGCACTGACTTCCAAAACCAGTAATGAAACACTAAGAAAACCACCACAGATTGCTTAATTGCTGCAAAAATGAGCATTAAAGGTTATGGAACTAATTCTAAAACATTCACAATGAAAATAAAAATATAAACAGTTTGATATTGTTATTTCACATTCACTAGAAATATGCAATAACACTTAAATTTTGTATTACTATACTATAATATTATATCAGATTGCAATTCTCTGATATTATATAACATAATTATAATTCAATGTTTTAACATTATAATTATAATAAAAAAGCTCATGGGCTTGTCACTTCAGACTAAAAGAAAAAAAAAAAACACTTAGGAAATTAGAAAACTAGGTCCATTCCATAAAGTAAACATTAATTCTTTATTACAACCTTAACTCTACACGCAGAGTACAGGCAAAGTTAGGCCCTTCAGAGAGAGGTATCACAACAAAGCTAAACAAAATCTGCCTAAAATAAATCAGCAAAAAATCATTGAGATTAGGAGAAAATATTTATCTCAGGCTTACTTAAATTTGCAATAACTAATCCTGAACATTCTATGATTAAGTAATTTGTGTAGAACTGTTTTACCCCATCAATGTATGTTCAGCCTAGCTGATCAAGTTGCTCAAGGGATTAGATGAGACTTAAAATCACCATCAAGCTTAATAATCTGTTGATAATTGAATTTCTCAATGCTTCAAATTGAAATGTTACTGTACACTTGTAGGCATAAAAATTTTAGACATTTTAAAGTCACATAATTCATTGTCTTGGAATTTAGGTGATGATTTATTTATATAAAAATTCATATTTATAACTGAAAAAAATAATAGCAACATTAACTCACTGTTGCATTCCTTCCTACATTTAACAGAGGGAATGAAGCAATTGATACTATGCAGTAAGGATAACATTAGACACATTTAACATTTAAGAAAGAAAGACAAGTAATAAATTTTATAGATTTGAACTTACATTAAAAAATATTTCCATGAATCCCAAACTTTGTGTAATTCCACTGATACTAATTGTTACATTAAAAAGTATTTTAAATAGTGATGTTAGTGTTTTGATGATTGCACTGAAATACATTCTCTAAGCTATAGGAAAGGAGAGGATTTTTTTCTGTTAAAAATTAAATCAATGTCATAAAACTTTTATGGTGTCAAGGAATGTGTTGACTTTTATTGGACAATCTCTAAAGGCCTTGCATTGGTTTTGATTCCCTCTTTAATTATTAAATGAGCATAGGTATTTGCTAATTAAAGATGTCTGGTCATTTACTGAGGTTAGTGGGAGTCAGTCTAGATTCAGACATCATGGAACAACATAGTTCTTAAATTTAGCTCAGCTAGAGAAGGACTGCTCAGTGCTAGGAATAGCAGCTGTTCACTGACTTTACTTCAAGATAATGCATTTATCATAAATAGCATGTCTGTATAGCAGTATAACTACAAACATTCACTAGATACTTGAAAAATATGCCCAGGAGTTATTTTTTATAATTTAGGGAGTTTCCAATATTTTAAGAAAGACGAAGGTATAAATAAAAATAAAATTTGCTCATTCTCACTCAGAATATTCTATACAGTATTCTGAATTATTAAAGAGATTTTTATTCATTATAATTGTAGAATACCTCAAGATTAAATTCTGAATTTCTTCCAATGACATGCACATTTGATAGCATTAGGAGTTTGAGATTTAATGGTCTTGGGAAGTTTAAATTTTTTTAAACTTGTATTAACCAAGGTTTTTCTCAGTACAGTTGAATAATTGAAAACACTTGAAGCTTTTCTGGATTAACAGAGATTAAAACCATGTCATAAATTGAAAAATAAGTTAATAATTGAAATTAGATTTCATTTTAAAATATTTTAACTTGAAATAAAACAAAACTAGTATTGACAGTTTATATTTACTTGTCCAACAGTATATTCTTCCCATCTTCAGCTCAGTTTTTTCTGCAAAAATATTTATAGGAGATATTAGGCTTAGCCCAGAGTTTTTGTGCTACAGTTTTGTTTCCAGTGTCCATAAACCAGCACTTTTTCAATAAGAAATGGACCTCTAAATCATACAAATTGATGTGCTAGCAGTATCCTAATATCACTATGTTTAGCAAATATTCTCCTACCTGTTACAGTAAAAATAAAAAATAAGGTACTCTCAGCAAGTTAGAGATCTTTTTTTTTAAGGTTGTTTTTCTCCCTCAGCAAGTATTGTGGTTTAACCCCTGTTGGTAGCTAAGCACCACACAGTTGTTTGCTCAGTCTCCTCTTGTGAGATGGGAGAGAGAATGGGAAGGGTAGAAGTTAGAAAACTCATGAGTTAAAATAAAGAAAGTGTAATAAGTAAATCAAAAGCCACACATGCAAGCAAGGCAGATCATGGAATCCATCCACCGCTTTCCATGGGCACACGTGTTCAGCCATCTCCAGAATAGTCAGGCTACATCACATGTAATGGTGACTTGGGAGGAAAAACACCATCACTCCAAATGTTCTCCCTTCCTTCTTCTTTCCCCTGCTTTATATCCAGAGCATGATACAATGTTATGGAATATCTCTTTGGTCAGTTGGGGTCAGCTGTCCTCTCCGTGACCTTTCTAAAATTCTTGTGGAACCCCAGCCTATTCTCAAGTGGAGTTTACATGTATCATTCTATTATACAAATGTTGCAGCTTGTGAAAAGGCTAAATTATTTACTAATGTGATTAGGTCTAATACAATGTCCTTTGAAAACAAAGACTACATCTTCACAAATATCTATCTGCCATTCAGTGCAATGTGTTGCTTACCAATAACATATGTGAAAGATAATTTCAGACTTTAGAAATAAATATGCTTCTTTTCAGCTTTTTCAGTACACAATTAACAAAGAAACACTCTATACAATCTGCAAGTCATGGAGAGTTCCAATGTTCTTTATTTTTTATTTTACCAGATCCACCAAGCAGATCTACACTAACAATTTGTAGCCTGTGCGAGTATCACAGTTTAGAAAGTGTAAAAAAAATTGTTTACTGTGATGAGATTCCTCAAAAGTAAGGAAAGAAATACTTAATTTGAAGAATATATATTTAATTTGTTCCAATCTTTAGACTAATTTCTGTTGGTTTGTGGCAATTCTTATGGTGAGCATCAGAAGTTTTTAAGTAGGCTTTTACCCTGGACTGCAAAAAAAAACCCACTGAAACCTTTGAAAAAGGTTAGACTTGTACTGAAGTAATTTATTCTCAGTTGAAATGGGTAGGTTTCAGATTCTTCTCTTTTTCTACTCTATAATTCACTCATCAGAGTGTTCATGATGAATCTCAGAAAATTTCATACTGAAAATAACTTCAGAATCAACATGTGTGTACTTGTTCTAGCTTTGTCAGAGCAGAAATGTCTCAGCAGGAAAAAGCTTACAAAGAAGTGGCATTATCCACTCTGGTTCCTCCATATCACAGTAATTAACTTCAAATGTTATAGCTATAAAAGATTTATAGACTTTAAACTTGTGACTGTTGGCCCATCGTGAAAAAGTAATTGCTACCATAAGTCACAAAGCTGACTAAGGATGCACTGATCTGCCATAGAGTGTTTCTCTGGGCTTAGTAAATGGACATCTGAGATACATGAAACATTCCAAAAACTGAATATCAGCCTGAGAATGGCTGGTTTCTTTCCAGAGAATTCCTGGAGTAATGTCCCTATTTTTCTAAGAACAAATTACAGATGTAGTTGTTGAAATTACTTCAAAACAGTATTACCACCAGGAGTCACAAATAGAACACTGAAGTTCTTCTTTTGCTCAGAGATGTAGAAATTTTTGTCTGCTGGGAAGAAAAAAAAAATGAAAAGAGTGTCAGGCATATAGATATAGTCAAATAGATATTTATAAAAAATTTGTTGAAAAAAATTGAGTATATTCACAAATATGTTTGTATGTATATCATTATTTTTTGAGTGAACTATTCATAGACCTTAGGACATTAATGTATTTGTGACTATTCAGTCAGTCTAAATCAGTAAGATGTATGACTATGTTGTGGTAGTAAAACATTAAACTGTGCCATCAAGAGGACACAATTTAAAGGCTACTAAAAACATCTAAAAATAAAACCAATCCAAACCTAAAATAAAGCAAAGGAAAAACCACAAAACCACAGCAAATCT
Organism: Vidua chalybeata; assembly: GCF_026979565.1. Classification (NCBI taxonomy): domain Eukaryota; kingdom Metazoa; phylum Chordata; class Aves; order Passeriformes; family Viduidae; genus Vidua; species Vidua chalybeata. The sequence continues at coordinate 43,278,761 of NC_071531.1, read as the reverse complement.
GAAAAAAATGTCACCTCCTCTTGGAAAACCTTGCTATTTTAGTAGCAAGGATCTCATCCTTGTTATATCTGGGCTCCTGGCAAATTAGTGTCTGGTTGACAGGTATATACTATGAATACGTGAGTTTCAGAGTTTCAAAATATCTGCAATATGGACTATAAGACTAACTGTAAATCATATTAGAAACAGTTCCCAATACAAATCAGTCTACTCTATATTTATAAAATAGGGTGTTTGGTTTACTACTAGCAGATTTATTTCACGAGAAACTTGGAAAATTTAGTAAAAATAATTTCACTGTCAAACACCAACCAATTTTTATCAATAAGAAGTTAATCTTCTTTCAGTCAATCATTACATTGCTACAATTCTGATTTGTATACACACAGACACATATATATATGTCTTCTTTTGTATTAATATGCAGTATTTAGCAATAACACAAACATGGCAACATGTTTTAAAAAAAGAGGATAGGTCAAAATTATGGTTATAAACAACCAGCTGAGTAGAAAAGAAATTAAATTTATTGTATTGCTTAAGTGCTCCTCTGCTTTTCTCTTTCTGCTTTTATCAATTGCCTCTGCATGCTGTTCCAGCAGTGCAATTGCTGGCAAGTTGTTTGTCATATTACTTAACCTAGAAATTAAGGCACTTTATAATACCAGAAAAACCCCAACAGGAGCCACCTTATAAATATTTTGTGAAGCCTGAACAATTTTTATTACCATAAATGCCATAGTGGTGTCACTAAGAAACCCTGGTAACAAGCACAGGATAAAGGAAAAACTGTTTTTACGGCTTGCTTGCAGGAATTAGAACACAACTAATTGTAAATTCCCTTGGGTTATGAATAAATCTCTTTAGCAATTTTAGTGAAGATCAGTGATATTTCCTTGCAACATATTTTTTTAACGGAAAAGAGAATTTAGGCAAAAATAATAATAATTTAATAATAATTCTGATTATAATTTTAAAAATCACTTTCTATATAAATGAAAGACCAAAATACTCAAATACTAACTTCACAAAGAAATATGAAAACCAAGTAAATAATGGAATTAATTTCTTGCAAATGTCTAAAAGTAATATCTAGCTATTTAACTATTCCTAAAGTAACATTTTAAAGTTTCTGATACCACTAAAAAAATCAGCATTTGAAAAAACTACCGCATTTAACAACTTTTAAAATATCAGAATTTTTCCAACTTGAAAAGAGAATTCAGTTTTCAATGCTCTCTGATAGCACAATTTATATCTATTAATAAGGTATATACCATCTTCTGAAATATGAAGTATGATCTGATTTACTGAAGCCTTTGTCTATCACAAAGGGAGTTGAGTTCTATTTTATCACTGTATTTTTCAGTTCACACTAACACTGTAATTCATTTAAAGTTAAATGGTTCTACTGTGTATATTTGTCAAAAAGTACTTGCTTTAACATCATCATTAGTTTACAAATTTCTGTCAAATCAAACGTATGTAAAATTAAGATTCTACATTATGAAGCCAAAAGCTTGTCTGTTTTCATGAAAAACCTCTGTGAACAAACGTTCAATTTGTTTGTTCACAATTTCATGAAGATCAAATATGCTATGTTTGAAAGAATTGCTTAAGAAGCTATTTGCCATACTCAATCTGTGACAAACTAAATTTTCTGTAAATGTTTATAAGGATGATATTTTCTCTTCCTTTGAGCAACTGTACCTGTTCAGCAGGAAGAAATTCATGCCATGTCAGGACCAAGAGGGAGCAAGCATGAAACTGTCAGTGTGTACAGACTTTTGGAGGTTCCCACAGAATGACAGCTCTGCCTTTGGCAAGTTCTGAAGCCAACCCTCAATAGTGACAGTAGGGCTGTGCTGAAATCCAGGAAAACACTGAACTTGCTGAAAAAGGAGCTAGGCTAGACTGAGGACTGTATCAATTACTGGTTAAGAAAACATTTTCAAATATTTAGTTTAAGCTGTTGCACACAGATCTGAGATTTTCTTACATAAATGTGAGGCATTCCATAATGAAATGCATTACATACACCTACTCTGCTCAGGTTACCCAGCTATCATCTCCAGACTTTCAGGGAGACATGGGAGGGTAGATGCTTTTAGTTCTCTGGATAATTCTGAGTAGCTTTTAGCTGAACTTCCTTGAACTCTTCACAGATCTGTGCTTTGCTGTTGAGGGCAGGAAGACTGAGCTCTTTATGAGATATGTGGCATCAGGTCACCACACGCTTTAGCTCACACAGAATCCCTTCCTAACAGTTCCTCTCTGCCTCTCCTTCCTCTTCACACTTTTCCCATGTTCCAGCATGGATCTTCTTCATGTCCTTCAGGAACAGTCTGCTCCAGCATAGCTCCTCCATGGTCCACAGTTCTATTAGAAAAGCTACCCCTGTATGGTTTTCTCTCCATGGTTAACAGCTCCTGAAAGGAATCTGCTACAGCATGGGCTGGAACACTGGCTGCAGTGTGGATATCAGCTCTATTGTGAGTTCTCCAAAAGCTTCAGGGGAGTCACTGTCTCAGTGCCTGGAGCAACTAATTTTTTCATTTACCTGCACTGGTATCTTGTATTTATTGTGATCTTAGTGACTCAGGAATTACAGGGTTGCTGGCTAGAAACATACGTACACTTTGTGTGAGGAGGATACACACACACCCTTCTTCAAAAGCTGGAAACATCCAGTTAAGTATATTATTTATTGGGGTTAAACTTAATTATGTAAATCAGTTAAATAATGTGGCAAATAGACTGCTGGAATATGGGGAACAGAAAAGGATGTCTGCAACAGGAATTGCAACTAATCCATTAGCCTTCACAGAGGAAGGGAAAGGCAGATGAATATCATCTATGGAAAACTGAGTAGTTCCCTGGGGCAAGATATGGAGAAAATTATCTGTAGTAAAATTAGTACCTCTGATGAGCCTATAAATATGACCATGTTCTTAATATTGTAGAACTTTATTTTAAATATGTAGGCATTGGTAAAAAGAAAGAGAGAAAGCTTTCCTAGTTCCCATATTAAACAAAGTGGTGCTGATGCTGATATTTAAGGCATGTTAGAATAAAGTGACACAGAATACTGGATTTCTTTTAAAAGTGAATATTTCTACCTTTTGTTCCCTCAAATCTTCTTTGCTCTAATCTCTAATAATCCAAATTTCATTGTTCCATTCTTTTCAGACACTTTAGTGCAAGAAGTTGATTTATCAGCTGTGAATGTAGTTTCTATGTATGACAAGTGAATGTCTGCATAGTGAGCTATAACGTACAATAACATACAAAAATCAATAAATATGTAGTACTCCAAGTCTGTCTATTAATTGCCAGCAGAGTGACAGATTGATGCTTGTTAAAATATATTCAATTCATGCTGTAAGATCTCAAAGTGCTGAGTAGAAAAAATGCCAGCTAGAAATACCCAAGTCAGCATAAAAGATTATCAGTAAGTTTTCAGAAAGATAGAAATACTAGTCAGCAGAACAAAAACTACATTTCTGTATGGTTTTGATCTTTTTAAGCTAAGAATACTCCAGTGCAATTTAATAGGACACTGTATAAAATATCATCAGTAGTTAACCTGTCTACAAAGTGTACAGTTTAAGCCCTACAAACTTCCATTAAGTAGTAAAACTGGTATCAGCCATCCAGTGCCAGGTCTCATAAGAGGAGCAGAAGAAAGTGGGGCAGTGCTTTTGGTCCCTGCAGGGAGTTCAAACTGAAAGTGGCCAAGTATTACCAGGTTGCTGCCTGTTTTGCCCACCCACAGGTTTATGCTGCAAACCTGGTGGTTGTCCCAGCCAGGAAGTGGCCATGCAAACCTACCTGGAAGCTTGAGATCTCCAGGGAATTAGAAGTATAACATCTTTCAAAAGGATTACCTTAACATCTTCCAAAAGGATTTATATTTTATAAAAGTACAAGTTGACAGTGGTCTGTTGAAAGAAAAGCTATGGTGTAATTTCACCCAAACTGACCTCAAAAAGACTGGAATATCTATCCAGATTTCAGGTGGCATAGAGTTCTAGCATCAGGAAGCCCCTCTAACATGTGAACACAGTGGTGGATGTCATAGTGTCAAGTGTGCCTAGCTAGAAGTACTTTTCAAGCAAGTGGCCATGTTACAAGAGACACACAACAGGCAGCACAGTATCTCAGAATGTGAGTGATAGATCAATACTATTGACTGTGTGTTGTCCCAGGCTGAGCAATGGCCTGGCCTTAAGACCATGTAAGGGGAAGATAAATCTGAACTCAACCTTGAGCTGGCTGACACAAGTAACCCACAAGTTACTAGTTGGGCAGAAGGAAGAACCTTCCCCTAAGGAATGACTACATAAAATATACAATGCTCTGAGGTTGAAGAATGAAGACCTGAGTAACAGAGGAGGATTCAGGAGAAGCTGGCCATGAGAACTACCCACCTACATTAAAACCAGTGCCACCAAAATTTGTAAAGTAATCAGAGATTTCTTGTTGCAACCCACCAAATGCACCCATTACCATTCAGGCAATATCTGTAGAGAATTTTTTTCATTCCTACTAGTTCATGTAGGGTCAAATTATACTGTGATGGAGAAATTTAGTGTCAGAAGTATTGATTAATATTTTCAGTTTGAGATTATGAAGTCAAATTCAGTAACTCTTTATCTTGTTTGTCATTTCAAAAAAGCTTGTGCTAACAATAATAATAATAATAAAAACATATATCACTGGAATGTTAGAAGCTTTCCAACCATGTATGCAGACACATTTTTTACCTAGGAGACCTTCCATATAACCATAAATTGATAATTTTATGTGTTTGGATCATTTGATTCTTTAATGTATATTGATACATGTGAAAATAATGATAAAATAATAGGATGGTTTGGGTTGAAAGGGACACTAAAGATAATCTTCTTGCAGTCCCCCTGCTTAGTGGAATGGCAGGGATACATTCCAATAGACCATTCTGTTGCATCCCAGGTTTGGGTTTAGATTAGGGGTTCTAATCTATGTCAGCTAGCCGAGTCCTGTGTACCCCCATGCACCCCCCGTGTTTCCCCCGCCACAGTGGCTCGCTCCAGGCTGCCTGTTATTGGAACGTCCCCCCTGCCACTCCTGCGACCACTCCCCCGTTCAGTCCCAGGTGTTCTGTGTCTGTCACCCTGATCCCACAATCCCACTCGCCCCGAAGCCCCGTGTCTGCCCCTGCCGCATTCCTGTTGGTCACCGTGGCTTACGTCATTGCCACGGCGCCTGCCCTCCCTGCCCCTGATAAAAACCCCACGCCTCCCGGGTCCCGGCATCATTTCCCCCACGCGGGTGCTGGAAGTGCAGGGTGTGCCCCCCCCCCGCCACAGCTCTCCGTGACCATTAAAATCTTCCCGCCTCCCTCATGGGTGATTTGGACATTCCTTCCCTCTTCACCTCGGGCCCTTGCACGGGTGACAGAACCTGGCAAGCCCCGGCCAGCGCGCCGTGGCAACGGCACGTGGGGGAGAAGCAGCGAGCCCGAGCTCCGGAGGGAGGTGGTGCCGAAAGGCACCGGGGCTGCCCAGAGCCGGGAGGAACAATGCACCGCCGCACCATTCTGCTCAAAGCCTCATCCAAACTGGCCTTAAAATCAACTAAACTTCATAATTTTAAAATTCTTTCTGTCTTCCTTCAAATATAGTGGGACACCTCATCTTTGTTAAGAATCACAATATTCACACTGCTTTTGGTATTGTTTTATATGAAAGTGAATGAATAAATAAGAAATGGTAACAAAAACTTAGTGATATCTATATTACATCTTTATGGAATATATGTTTCTTATGTGATGGACCAGACTAATGTATCACCAGATGGTCAGCTCTTATCATAGCTGCTCTGTTGATGTATTAATGTAGCATATCATCATAGTGCTGTCACTCTGATAATTTAGTAGTGTACTACATCATCAGATTGATGAGGAAAAAAACCTGTGTCCAAGACAGAAGTCAATGAGAAGTTTTGTTGAATTCTCCCGATCTCTGTTTGCATGTACACTTGAATAGGTCTATGGAGACAAGTGTTATAATAGTTTAATGCTACCCTACTCTACCTGCTTTCTATTTCTATCTTCTCTTTTAGTCTCTTTCATTTCCACTCCATTTATTCTTCCAGATTATCTTTCCTTTTGAAGTTTTCAGCCTCTATTACTTCCGCCTATTGCCCTTTCCCTCTTTATCCTGATATAGGATAACACAGGTCTAGGGTAGGCTATGGTCTTCCCTGCTATCCACCTGTCTCCTGTCCTTTCCTGTTCTGCTTTTCCATCATTATTTACATTATATTTATTACTCCAGCTCTCCTCCTTCTGTCATGCTAGGTAATCCCTGTGGCACCTCTACCTTTCTGAAAATGGTGACCTCTGGCTTAAAAATGTATATTTCATTTGGATTCTGTAATTGCCACAACATGTGGATTTTAGTGTCTTTTCCTTCTTTATTTCCTACATATTTTCAAATTAGGTGAGATGAGGCACAGTGAGATGAGGCAGAGAGGAAAAGCAAGACAAGGCAAGACAAGGCATCTAGATGTTCTTACAGTTGGCCACTAATAGAAACAGGATATGAGCTGAGAAAAATATGTTCCGTGGAAGGACAGCTTGTGCCCTTGTATTTTCTTTTGATTTGTCTTGTCAATGAACACCAATTTTACTGCCATCCTTATTAAGAGCTCACAGTTCTCTAAACAGAAAGCTACAGGTCTGGAATAACAAGTTGAAATATTGTCCCATGCCTCGGATACCATGTAATAGTCACAAATCAAGAAGTTTGTTTTAATTTGTTTGTTTGTTTGTTTGTTTATTTAAAATATTTCATCTTGATCTCTTAAACATTAAGAATATCCTCAAATTTAATTTGTTTTGTAAACACAAAATTAGGTGACATGACAAAATCCTGATGCTACCACTGTCAACATAGACTTTTCTCATATTCCTAGCCAAGTCTTTCACCCTAGGAGAAAAAACAATATGTCCCACAAATGCTTTAGGAGGTGAGTATCTCAACACTCCTGTGTAGAGCAAATAATGTTCTCAAGCACAATCTTACAAAGGATCTCCAGGGGCAAGTACTGTAGTGGATATAAAATGGAATTATGACTTACTAAGTTTTTTTGTCATTTCTATAAACTCTTCATTGGAAGATTTCAAGTGATATGGTGGTGACTGCATTTGCTGGGTGGTTTAGGGGGTTTTGGGTTTTTATCCCTCCATTTTAAGTATACACTTTTGTAAGATTTTCTACATTCCATTGCTCATGGGGAAATAAATTTCTCTATTTTATTATTACGCTGGTTTTGGCTGGGATAATTTTCTTCATGGTACCTAGTATGGGGATATGTTTTGAATTTGTGCTGACAACAGAACAGATGATGCAGGAATGTTTTAGTTGTTGCTAAGCAGTGTTTACACAGTGTCAAGACATTTTGAGCCCCTCACCTCATTCCACCAGTGGGGAGGCTGAAGGTGCAGAAAGAGTTGGGAGGGGACACAGCCAGGACAGCTGACCCCAACTGACCAAGTAGATATTCCACAATATATGGCATCATGAGCACCAATAAAAGCTGATGGAAGAAGTTTCAAGGTGACTTCTTCTTTAAACACAGTTTGCTAGCTCTTTCCTGCAGATGAATGCCTGGAGAGGTTCTGGACCACCCTGGCAGGTGATGACAGGAGCACTATACATGCACAGAGGTCCTGGTGTGCAGATATACCACAGTTATAACAAAATGACTATCAGTCGTGCATAAATTAAGTGCCATAATTCTTGCCAGTGTCCTGGACTGCAGAAAATATGGAATCTGTCCTTTCAAATAAGACTGGACTAAATCTTTTGTGCCTCACTCTCTTAATTATTTAAAAGAAATAGTAATTGTAGCAGGGAAATACAGAATATCCAGACTAAAAAATATAATGCCAAAAGACTTTGAAATAAATTTCATTATTCTTAATAACTGCATCAAGACTGTCATACAAAACTAGATGAAAATGTCTCTTTTTTCCATTCTTAAAATGTGTATTTTAAGAAACATGGCATACTGACACAAGTAATTTTCATAAGATCAGTTTTAAGTTGTATAGAAATGTAGATGTTGATCATAATCATGATCTCATGAAAAATCTTCTTTTTGAACAGCAATAGTTTAATTTTTAGATAGAATGCTTCTTCACAGTTTAATTTTTCATGGAAAAAAAGTTTAATTTTTCATAGATATTCAACATCAGTGACAAAGTGATCAAACATAAAGGACAGGCAAATCTCCTTCTTTTCTCTTAGACATCTGCTTATTCTTTACTAAAGGCAAAATTTTCTATTTCTTATATTCCTCTCCTCTTTCCTCTCTCTCTTTTAATAATATGGCAAATGATTTTCTCTGTAAACTCAAACCAGTAGGGTAATTTTGCAGAATAAGCTATTGAAAATACAGCACAAATCACAGAACTGAGGAACAAACTCTAAGTTCAACTTGATTATCTTTTAATCCAGATTTGCCATGAAAAATAAGAAGGTACAAAATAAAATCAAGCATTCAGTTCAGCTAGGCAGAAATGTCTTTTGGTTATGCTACTATTTCTTACTATTTCTTAACTATTTCCTTACAGCCTGAACTAAAACTTGCTGCAGCCAATGAAAATTTCTAGTGAGAATCAGACCATAGGATGGCAAACTAATATTTTCCTATTTTCCTAACTAGTTTTGGTATTTCTTTGGAATTTGCAGTCTTTCTGTTTGCCAAATATTCTTAAACCTGGTCCAGCTATATTGTCATTTGTATTTCAAAAGTAGGAGGAGAGAAGCAATAGCATAGAAAATGTAAGTATATATAACATTTCACCTATAAAACAAAACCAATATGAGAACAAAAAGTGCATAAAACCTAGGTGCAGTCTTTTGGGTATTGCTTGATAAGGCATGAACTGTTCACTGATATTAAAGATTTTATTGAGGAAAGCTGTAAATAACAATGTAGTACAACTTAATGTCTTTCTCTAATGATCTTGCTCATTCTCTGCATTCTGTGCCCAAACTGATGTGTAGGGGAAGTTAAAACCTGAAAACATACACTCAGGTCACAGTGGGTCAAGTCACAGCAAATGTTCCCTTTGGCTTCCTTTAAAAGGTTTCAATAAAGTGGAGTAATAATTTTTAGAATATTTTAAGCTTGTTGGTTCTGTACCAGACATTTTTAAGAACAAAAAGTTGACAAGATTTCTCTTTGCCTTGAAGTACTGCTCCTAAAGATAGCATAATGTTGTCTGCATTGCCAGAAATTTGAAACTTGAATACATTCTTTACATCCTTTAATTTTCCAGGGAGCCTTTCCTGAAATGATTCTCCTGAATATTTCTGAGCTGTTGTTTGACCTCTGATTACCACCTGATATATTACCCAATATTAAGTAGTGAGCTCAGAAATGATCAGAAGAGGAAAAAAAACCAGTTTATCCTTCAAGGCATGAAAGTGCAAAACTGTTTTTTGAATGGTAGTGTTTAGGCACAAATTCATTACATTTGTCTCTAGAAATGAAAATGTGCAAGAGTTAAGGTATCATATTATCTATATGCTTATATGCCTTTAGGTTTTTTTTTTTTTAATCTTCTTTTTCCTTTTCCTTTGATAATGTGGGCAGATTTACAGAGATTGCAGAAGCCTAAATAAATTAATTCTATTGTTTCTTTTCACTGCAGTAAAGGAAGCACTAATAATAGTCTATTAAGTTTTACATTATTCCCGTTATTCTTTTAGAACATACTGTGCTATTCTAGGAAATGTTTTTTTATTTTTTTATTTCTTTTATGAGCTTAGATTTGTAACCGTTTTTTACTTCACTGTGTAACAACATATTAGTCATAAACAGTCAACAGGAAGACTTCAAAAAAGAGTATATTAGTAGATTCAAAATTAAACATAAGCTTTTTATAAGGGGAAAAGACAATAAATATTAAAGTTTATTGTTCTAGAAAAAAGCAGAAAGAAAATTACATTAGCTTATGCTTTCGTTTGAAATGGTGTAAATGAAAATGTAAGTCACCATACAGGATATATAAATAGAATCAAATTCTGGTTGTGGTACTTTTCCTGGTAGTTCTATGTCCAATAGCATTGATGTGAAACACCAGGGGGCACATCTTAACAGAAAATATAGAGTATTCTAAGATGATGCAGACTTAATACATGTAGTTAAGCACCAATTAGGGAATTCAGTGTAATTAAACTACTTCCACTGTGAAGCTGAGAATACAAACAGGAAGACTTGAACTAACTGCATTTTACATTGGGATTTTGGAATCCCAAATGGCTGTTCAGAGCAGTCAGCCTGCTGAAACCTTCAGTGGTCAGTCAGCAAATTTAGTATATGGCTGAATGAAGATACTGATTTAAAAATGCTAAGGAAAAGGACAAGATGCAAATTATGCTTCTTGAGCACTATATCAAGAACTGCAGAGGAATTTCTTTTTGTTTTTAATTTACAAGTCTAAAAGTAGATCTATATTTTCTTAGAATTTTATTTTACAGATATCTTAATTGAATATACATAGAAACATAATATCCAAGCAGTGAGAAAAGGATTGTAGACAGTCAATAATTTTCTTTATTTTAGAGAATTTAAAACTCTTCTTTTACCCTGGTTTAAAAACAAAGAAGCAAAAAAAAAAAAAACCAAGAAAACAATACTTGTAGAAATCAGGACAATAATCAAAATCACTCTGTTCAGTGAGATAGGTTCTTCCAGTTGAGTTTGCTTGCTCCTAGAATAAGTTAAGCTTTTTTATAGTTGCTCTCCTGAATGTGTACTCCAAAGCACAGAGATCATGCTTCAAATGAATGCTCAATGAATTAGGAAGAGCATCTTTACTGTGCAGGTGATGGAGCACTGGAACAGACTACCCAGAGAGGTTGTGGAGTGTCACTCACTGAGGATACTCAAGAACCATCTAGCCACAATCCTGTACAACATAGTCTCCCTGCTTGAGCAGAGAGGTCAGATGAGATGACACGCTCTATTCCCTTCCAAATTGATCCAGGTTGTGGTTCTGTGCTTCTGTGATTCTGCATGATTGCCCATAACTACTGCCCGGAGGGAGTGGAAACATAAACCTTGGTCTTGAGAAGAACCAAGGAATATTTTTTTTTTGCTCAGGGACAGTAGACACACATCTGTTACATGAAGGTTTGTCATGCTGCTGCTTGCTCTAAGCATCTGTCTGCTGAAAGATGTAAATCCTGCCAAGATGAGAGTTATATGATTGAGTGAGTGAGATCTTAATTCAGCTAAGCATCAATTTTTTAAAGGAGCATATCTGGTTTGATGGCAGGTATTTAGGGTGGGGGATTACTTTCAAATAATTTACTTGTCAAAGGGAGGTATATATTATAAAAGTAGAAAGGGGTGCCCGCAGAATATTACTAATTTCCTCCTTTTTAATGCTTCTTTTTTGGGTCTGACTGGGAAGGAGTTAACTTTCTCTACATCTGCCCTCACAGTGCTGTGCTTTGTGTTTGTAGCTAAAACAACTAAAATAAGACACCACAATTTTGGCTATTGCTGCAAAGCATCAAGGCTATCTCTCCAACTTGCTAGCAGCACCAAAGGCCAGCAGAGCTGGGGTGGGCAGGCAGGTTTAAGGAGTGGCTGTGGGGGAGGTCTGGTAGTAGTGTCAGTCTTGAAGAGTTGACCCAGACTGACCAAAGGGATATTCCATGCCATATGATGTCATGTTCAGCAATAAAAAAGCAGTTGCCATGTGTACTGTGGCCCTACTTCCCAGGTGCGGCGTGGGTTTTCGCTCTCCCCGGCTGCACGCAGCTCTTGGGAGCCCAGCTGTGGCACAGCTTCCACGTGCTGCTGGGGTTTGCTGCCGCGGGTTCCCGGACACGGCTTCGTGTCTCGGGCACGTGGGCTGGCCAGCCTCTGTTACCGTGCACTAGGGATCCGGTAAAGAGGTAAGGAATTTGTCCATTTACTCCGTGCTTGGCAGGAACGGTTTATTGGTCACGTGGCGCGGTTCGATGGAAAGACGCAACTGCTCTCAGCACTCGCATGGGAGAAAATGGCGCCTGGGTGCTGGCGGGGTAGGATTTTATGGAGGGGCGGGGTGAGAGGATCCACGGCCTGCCGCCCCAATAGGGGCGGCTGCCGTGGTGGTGACACCAGCAACAGCGACCAACCAGAGCACCCCGCAGGGGCGGGCACCGAGCCTCGGGCTGAGTGGGATCGTGTGGATTGGGGTGGCAGGCACGGGGTTTCCCGGGGCTGGACGGTGGAGGAAACGACACGGAGGTGCACAGGATTACAGAACTTGACTTATTTTAACATAAATTAAAAACCCTAATCTAAACCCGAACTCCAGGATGCAACACCCAGGAAGTGGCTGGACATCACCATCTGATAGGAAGCAGAGAACACGTTTACTTTTTTTTTGCTTACTTCTTCATACAGCCTTTCCTTCTCTTCATTGAACTTTTTTTATCTACATTGAAGATTTTTTGATCTTATTTTCTTCACCTGCCCTGATAAAGTCAAGGTCAATCCACTACAGTGTCTTAAGGTAAACTGCAACTCAAATATTCTATTTCTCTCTATTGGCTATGAGAGAGAGTTAGGATGATATAGTCAGCTATGATATACATATATATATATATGATATTTCACCAGATTAATACTTCATTTTTTTTTTCTTTAAAATTTAAAATATTTTTAAAAGAGGAGAAATACTTGAGCCTTCTTGCTTTCTTTTTTAAAACTAAATGATAAGGGGAAAAAAAAACAAAGCCAAACAAGAAGAACCAATTTAACGATGAAAATGAAGTTATTAGGATAATTACTTTTAAGTTCTAGATCTTACATCAAACAATATTGATTCTTGCTATTTTTATTAGGACAGATCAACTTACGTATCTCATTGGGACTGATACAGTTTTTCAGTAATAGAGGCTGTTGCTATATATACAGTAGCAAAATCCTTTTAGGAAAGAGTTAAGACATAAATGCTCCCAAAATATTTTTCTATCCATCATTATGCAAGGCTTTTCTTGAAAAAGTTATCATCTACAGAAAACTCATCAATATTTTCCATGTTTTTCCAAGTGATTTCTGCATGATAGGACATTACTCACGTTTATGTTTGTATGTCTATTTTTTTTTCTCATGCAAGGTATTTTCAAACAAGGACAGCACCTATCACAATTGATTTAATGAAATAATTAAACAGCTTAGAAGAAAATGAAGAAAATGTTTTTATTTATTCCTCAAATGAATTACATGCTATATAAAAACATTGGGGGATGTTGTTTAGTGTTTAAAGTAATTTCATTTGATAAAATAGAGTATGTTCTACAAGAGAAAATTTTAAGGATTTTAAATTATAATGATGTACATCCTTGTAAAGCCATTTTTCTTGTATCCTTACATTTCTTTTCTTTTTTTGTTCTGTAGGAGAATAAAGAAAACACCAATGTGTACCAGTTTTGTCTGGATGGAGTTATTTCTTCTTAGCAGACGCTATGGTGCTGTGGTTTGGATTGTTCTGAGAACAGTACTGAGAGCACACTGATGTTCTACTCATTACTGAGCAGCACCTGCACAGAGTCAAGACTGTCTCTGTTTCCCACACATCCCTGACAATGAAGATCCTGAAGATGCTCCAAAAGCCTGGAGGGGACACAGCGAGGACAGCTGACCCTAAATGATCCAAGGAATATTGCATACCATGCAGCGCCATGCTCAGCAGTGAAAGGCAGGGGAAGAAGGAGGAAGGGGGGACGTTGGGAGTCTTGGTGTTTGTCTTCCCAAGTAACATTGCATGTGATGGGGCCCCGCTTTCCTGGAGGTAGCTGAGTACCTGTCTGCCCAAGGGAAGCAGTGAATGAGTTCCTTGCTTGTGGACCCAACTTTTGTTTTGCCTATTAAAGTGCCTTTATTTCAACCATATTTATTGTATTTATCTTTGTCATTCTCTTCTCCATCTAGTGTTGTACACTTGAATCACTGTCATGTTAATGTTTTAGATTTCCTCTTTCACTTCATATGTTTTGAGGATTTGGGCCTAAATACCTAAAACTGTCAATGTAGCTATAAGAGGAGCTCTTCATTTCATATTCAGCTGAATTTAATGGTCTTAACTTGCATGGTTTTAAGCCATTTATTATTTGCTAGCCTATAGGGTACCTCTGTCTGAGTTGCCAGATAAAGCACCTATAAAATAATCATGCCTTCCTATAGCAATAGGTAGAGTTCAGATATGAAACACCTGAAGATTTCAAATTATGCTGACATCAAGATTTAAGCACCTTCATTTCAACACTAGATTGTATTTAGACATTTAAATTACAAAAACTTGAAATTCATTGCCACAATTTGTATTTGGTTTCTTCTTCTGAAAAATAATAATTGGGTGGTTCTTCCCACCTTATCTCCAAGCAATAATTTGAATTGAAGAATAAATACATGTGTATGAAAATATTCACCTGTGAGATCTTCAGAATTCAGCAATAAATAAATATTCATGGTATTGCTCTCTCTTTTCTAAAGGATGACACCACAAACTAAAACACATTTATTTTTAATGGAATGCATGCTCTAAATTATTCTAGTTCAAGAAATTGAGCTTTCATGAGTACGGTTGTTATCTTTAAGACTCTAATTGCTCAAGGTTATGACATTATAGTAATTATTTTGTAATTATCTTTTTTCCAGTATTCTAGGCACTGCCATTGAAAAACTGCTTGTTTTCCTTGTTTTCATGAACTTATTCAGATAGAGGCTTATGTGAACCATTTTAATTGAAAATAAATTATAATTAGAATATATTTGCTTAGAAATAGGAAGTCATATAGCAGTGTTAATGCTTCATTGTTTATTGAATATAAGAAACAAATGATAGCTCTTACATGCGAAAAAATGGAAATAATTTTGATGTAAATCCATGTTTATTTCTCATGGCAATGTGATAACGTAATTTGATAGATATCTTTACTGTTGAAAAGTTTTAGACCATCTGTGTTTTAGGAACATTGTTTGGCAGCGCTTGGCCTTCTAAAGATAATTTGAAAATTACTTTATTATTAAATATGATGTTTAGATCTTTAGAAAAATATGTATTGTCCAGTAGCTCTTTTTAAAAGTTTAACTTTGTTGTCTCACATTCCTGCTTATATACTGAAAAGTACTGAAAAGTTGCTCATTACATACAAAACATTCCAAGACATAATTAAGACCAATTTTTCTTTTTTAAATTTGAAGTACTTTAATGTTTTATAAATTAAATTTCAATCCGAAGAATTTATATAGATAGTACACAAGCTCTTGTCTCTTAACTACATTGTTGTGAATCCTGACCATTTCACAGCTTCAACAACAGATTGTTCACTTTTGGTTTTTTTAAGAATGCTTTGTGTTTCTCTCCATGTAAGATAAGATAACAATATTTTAAAGTCTTAAATGGTGATTCTGCAAAGTGCTTATGTGACGTGGTAGTAGAAAATTATTACAAGTAATTTAGTTGCTAAGTTATGATTCTCAAATGCTTTTCAAGATGCATTAAGACTCCCATCTTTTTTGAAACATGTGGCATCAAGGCTACTATCAAATGCTGTAAAAAAAAAAAAAAAAAAAACAAACACTTTCAAGCACTTTGAGGAGAGATGTGAAAGCAATAAAGGAAAACTACTATGCCAAACAAAAGCAACCTGCATTTATTCCTTTTCAAAAATTTATAGGATTCTGCATTAAGTCCCTAATAAAAAAACTTTCCAGAAGTATAAAGGAAACGTTTTACAATTTATTCAAACAAGTGGAAATACGTTTTGCAAATTTGGCAAGTCATTTAACACTGATAAGATTGCAGAATGTGTCTGAAACTAGAACTTTGCTGCATTCTTGTATGTTTCTTGAATTGAGATTGTTTGTGGCTTCCCTTCTCCATTTTTCTTTTAAAAATGTCTATGTATCTTTACATAGTAATTTCTTTAGCATAATCCTTTCTTAAAGAAATTTAAACCTCTTGTCTTTTAACAGCAGATAACTTGGATTCAAGCTCAAGTTCCTCTCTTTCTTTTACATAACATAAATGTATTTGCCCTTTCTTAATTATACTTTTTGTATAAATTCCGATTCGATCTGAAAAACTGAGTTGAGATAAACTTTCTAAATATTTTTATTTATATTAAAATGTGCTTAAAATTACTAAAAATCAGTAGTAATATAACCACTACAGATTAAAAGAGCAGCAAGGAACAAAATAGCATTGAGAGGAGGAATTAAATTAATATTGTTTAAGGGAAAGTATTTCGGGTAATTCTTTTTTCTACCTTTTAATTTTTAAAATTAATTTTGGAATTACTTTTATCTTAATACCATTACACATTATTTTACAAAGATCAAATATTGCTAATAGATTCTGCATTTTTATTTGTTTCTGTCAAAATATTACAAAGTACTTTCACATTGTGTTTCTTGTAGTCTGTCTATTAAAGCATTTTGAGTAACTAGTAGTCAGTGATTCTATCAAAGCAGAGGACTAAATCTTCAAACTACAGCAATCCTAATGTCTAGAATAAGATAATAAAATAAAATGTCAATAGTAGGACAGATTAAATATTTCTTACAGATGATAAAATTGAGAAAAATAATACACTGTATTGTAAATGACAAAAAATTCTCAAGTTAGAATATTGCTTTGAAATCAAATGTTTAATATGCAATATTGTTAGAGGAAAGTACACCACTCAGGACTTGACAGCCCAAGAAAGATGAGGCTCCATAGCCGCAGGTCCCAGCCACAGAGAGGTTAAAAAAGTCCAGCAGACACAAGTACACAAGCCACACACACATACGCACACAGACAGAGGTATATACACACGTACTTAATGCATACATGGGCAACAGCCCCAGTCCTCACACAGTCATTTCAGTGGCATGAAAACAAACAGCACCAGTGGTCTCAGCCATTCGACCTGACCTTCACTTCAGCTGCAGACTCTCTGACTCGCCTGCTCTTACTCCAGCTGCTGGCAACCCAGACTCCCATAAATGCACATATATATGAGAGGCCCTTACCGGGAAACAGCTGAAAGCAGAGATCAGCTCTGCTGATCTTGGTCCCTCATACACACAGGACCAAGAGTCTTCACCCAGATGATGGAGAATTTAATAGAAAGGAATTTAATGAGAAGACATGACAGATGTCTCTGATGAGGCACAGGGCATAACCAGGCAAGCACATGAACCAGCTCCCCTCTTTTATTCCCTTATCCTTCTGTTTCCCACAATTGTTAGTCTCCAAATCATCTAACCTTCTCCCTTTTACTGCCATTGGTACCTCCTCTAAGTATCCCAAAATGAGTCTTGTGCAATGTCAAAATGCTGTTCCACTGTATCTTCTAATGGTCCCTAGCCCCTGAGCAGCAACCCCCATCAGTCTGAAAAGTGTTCTGGAGAATCTCTCTCCTTGGCTCCTCCTGATGGGTTTCACACTTGGATACTTAGACTGAGGCTATTATGTTAGGTTTCCATCTTGCCATTGTGTTTCCCTGTGTTCTCTGGACTTGTGAAGATAGACCTTTGGTGGGCTGATGATCCCTGTGACAGGCCTGGGAAAAGCCAGGCAGAGTATGTTTGGGGCTTCTCATCTGCTATAGTTTATCTGTGTTCCTTTGTGGGGGTGGAGACAAGATTTTTTTAACCACAAATCTACCGAATACCTTTCTAGAAAATTTAATTTTCAATTTTAGTTTAAATAAATAAAATAATAAAAATATGAATGTCTTTTGACCAATTCTGGATATTAATGGATATTTTGGAATATTTTACAAAAGTTGGATTTATTCTGAAGATTCCTTTGGGCACTAAAGTGAATGACAGCAGAGACAGTAACTAATAGACAGTATACCATCGCTTTTGACAGTCTGAAGCATGACTCAAACATTGCTAGAAGCCTCTAGGACTGTGAGAAATAAATCACATCAAGTAAAAGAAAAGCCAATGGAAGCAGCTGTGGAAAAAATATGTGTTAAGGCTTATTTCAATTAGAGTCACACAGATGAAAGTGAGAAAGGTTGGATTGATTGCAATTCAAAGAGATAGGAACTTAAACAACTTCAGTCTCCAGTGAAGCATTAAAAGATATCTGAAAAGCATGTTTTTAAGAGAAACATCTGTGGTAGAACCACCATGGATTCAATTTCAGCACTTCAGCCTGTATTTCTAAGGTGATAAAATGAATATAACCTTAGAAAACTAAACTAAGTTTAAAAACTTCACAGAAAATATGTGGTTTGACACAGATTGATCTGATAGGTGAAGGATGCCTATAGCTCTATCTTAGTGTGCTCATTGGACGATAATTGCATCAGAAGTAGATCCCAAACAGCAGTTTTTTGGCTCCATATTTTATTTTATGGAGCACATTTGAGAAAGTATTGATGCCCATAGAAAAAATGAGTTAGAAAAATATCTGGGATCAAAATGTTAGTACAGTCAAGGACATTTTATGATCATGAACAGAAAGCACTATTTTTTCGCATTTAATTAATTAGACACTTATATGCTAGAAGTCATGATAATGAACAGACTTAACTCTGTTCTGCTCTGTTTATAAAATAAGTACACATGAAACAAATCCCATTGAGAGCTATGCCTGTAGCAACCCAAGGCTTGCTTCTTTCTATGGCATGATTACTTATTCCTAGCTACTTATTCTACTTATTGAAGGAAGCCTTTAAAACCTGAGAGCTTCTTTTCCTTTAGGGAAGAAAAGGGAAAAAAAAAAAGTTAAAGAAAGAAGGAAGACATCTTTCCAAAGGCATCACAAATGCAAAGCATATCAAGTAGGTCTGAGGATAGGTATAAATTTACATGGGACCTGTTGAAGAAAAATGACAGCATAAAACTTTTGTGACACAATATTACGTTTTAGTCACTACCCAATCTGATCTGGCATTTTTTTAAATGTGTATTTAATGTTTAGGTAATTCTTAAAAAGGGATTAAACACACAAATAATGCCATTAACCCAAAGGAAATAGGTCTTACCTACAGTCACCTTTGTCCAATATTGATGCCACACGTCAGGTCTGACACCCTGAGCATGCACAGAACACATTGGCCAGCATGGGAAAGATGTAGACATGAGGCTGCATATGCAAAGAGACTGTGGGACTGACTGTACCATTGCCGGTCTTTATCATTAAAGGGTGTGTTTAGAATGATTTTCTAAAAAGGCTGTCTAGCAGTCAAGTCAGAAAGTTGCTGGGCCTGCATTTCCAGTTGTCAGTCAAACTTTTCAGCTGAGACTGGTGACTGGCCATGTTAGTATTTCAATCTATTTCAAATAAAATCAGATTCATTTAAACTGCCAGAGAAATTACTTGCAACTCTACTTGAGAGAATCCAAACCAGCATATGCGTATGTCTTTTACGGCGAGCATCAGATAGGATAAGATACGAGAGGAAAATAGTCTCCTTTAATATTCCACTTATCCTAACTTATTTGTCTAGTGCTTAAGGTGCTTACCAGAGAGAAAGATAATCTTTGGCATGTATATTTCATTCAATATCTGTCAAGAATAGAAAATTAACAAACAAGCAAAAAATTGGTATAACAATTCTGGTTTATTTAAGAATATTCCAGGAAAACAGACTTCTTTGTCCGAGTGAATATCCTGAACATATGTTTGAAGAGTTTCACTCTCCAAGGACTTTTTTTCCAAGGATTATTTTTTAATCTTTGCCACAGGTGTGACTCTTAATCACTTGGATGGGAGAAAGTGAAGTTCTTTGTACTGTCATATTTAATTAGAGTGAGCTGCAGATTAATATTTAAAGTAAGGTGCTAAGGGGAGCCTGGAGATGTGAAAAGATTTAGCAGGTTTTTTTTGGTTTTTTTTTTTTTAATGAATTCTTTTACTTCTGAGGCACTTCATAAAAGAAATAAATATTACTGGTTCTTTGTTTAGTTTGTTTGTTGAAAAAATGAAAAGTCCTTCTTTTGGAAAAATAAACTTAAGAAGAAAATTTTAAATGAGGATAAAGTACAAACTGGCCAGATTTATGAGTTTTTAACTAGATTTAGCAGGGGGTGGAGTTTTGAGTAACAAAGACCCAAGCCCTCCTGATATTCTAGGAATCAACAGGGAGAAACTATTGTTCAATGCTTCAAAGGAATTAGGATATGTTCCTCTAAGAAGGTGACATGTGATTCCCAACTCTATATCAATGCATGGCTAACGACCAGGAGATGATAGCTTCTGCTATCAATGATTTGTCTGCTATCAATGAAAAAGTGCCAGAATTAACTGAATTACTGAAACACTGCAATGGGCAGCTATAAACCATTCAGAAGAGACAGGGAAGTAAGGTGAGGCAGGAGAGTTTTTCTCTTTGAAGAAAAATGGACTGACTGACACAGAGTAGTATTTTAAAAACAGTAATGAACAGGTTGAGAGATTATGGCTGAAAATTAGGGGCCAAGACAGCAAAGGAAACCTCACATTTGGGATTTGCTTCAGGCCACTCAGCAAAAGGGGTCTGATAGATGAAGAGGTTCTTACTTCAGTTACTTAGAACAAAACAATTACATTACCTTCATGTAGTTTTTTTTTTTAAAAGCACACTGTCAATAGCTGTCAATATAATATCAAACATATGGTCTTGAAGATAAAGGAAAGCTGTAAATCTAAGAGCTAAATGTCTAGTGTTGAAAACAACAGCAAGTGTTCCTAGACCTGCCATTCTTTCTAAGTGTATGTGGAGTTTTGATAGAAGTAACACAGAAAACTTCAAAGATTGAAAATATGTGGCTTAGATGTAAGTAAATCATGCACAGAACAGTAGAATTCTCTGTGGTTTGGAACAAAAGTGAAATTTTAATGGGAAAACATATGAATTCTTATCCTTTTCTTAAAATGTAGCTACTTGTAATATTTTTTTCTGAACTGACGAGAGTTTAATTGATAATGTAATGGCAAATCAGAACAATTGTATCTGACAGAGAGCAGAAGATCTTACTTAGAATCTAGTTCTCTTGCTTCCAATAGCAAAATGGAAAAAATATCCTAAACATTTAATTTGCACAGTGATCCAAATATGCAAGGGATAAATGAAGCAGATTACTTGTTACTATCCTTCATCTGTATTAATTTGATAGAGGTTTTACAGTATGAGACTGGAAAGTGGCCTTATGGGGTTTTGCAGGACCAGGAAGCAAAGATAGATGATAACAAAATGACATGATAAAAAGTTGCAGCTTTTGCTAATGTCATATCTACAGATTCTTTCTTTAACATTAAGGGAAATTAATCACCACAGGACATGGTATTTCTGATTCCCTACTAGGCAACAGTAGTATCTCAGGAGGAAATAAAATGGTAAAAATGGGGGTTAGATAGATAGCAGAGACCTACTTTATGGTGATTTATATAAAGCATTCAGTCACATTTTTCTCTTCCTTTTGTATAGTACTGAAAATAAATATACTTTAGAGTCTCATAATCTTTTAGTGTTGTGGCGTTTCTGTGAGGGCTTTCTCTTTTATTTTTTTTTTTTTTTTTTTTTTTTTTTTTCTGAGCATCTGCTGGACTTCAATCTCTGATGCTCAGAAACAGAAAAATCAGGTAATGCATGGTATAATGAAGTGTCATTCAACAGTACAAAAACCAGTTCACCAGGAGGCTATAATCATGTAAAATATGTAATATAACTTATGGGACTTTCAGCCAAATTCATCATGAGCACCAACATTCTTATAGTACTTTTTACACTCCCTGCCTGACTGGAACAAAAAAAAATTCATTTAAGGATCTTCAGAATGGAAGTCACAGAAGACTGAGAATTCCAATTTGCATCACTGTGTACTAGGTGGTTTTGGTAAATGTAGTCATGATGGAAAACATTTTAAAACAACCCATGAAACACTGTAAGTGGCAAATAAAAGAGAACTCACAAGCAGGAAAGTGTCTTGCTGCAACTTGAATTACACTGGTCTATTTGGGAATAATTGAATACATGTTTGTCACAAGTGCCTTTTTAAAATTTTATTTGGAAAAAAATATACATCTGAACTTACACTATGTGGCTGCCAGCAATTTCAAGAATATCTATTAATTCAAGTGTAACATTCACATCAATATCTGCAGAATAATCCCGTCTGTTCATTTCCATGGAACAAGCAGTGTAGGAATAAATACCAGCATCAAGTGCTGGATGTTAGGTTAATGTCTCTAACCAACCTTTACACTTATAAATGAATAGGAAGGTTTTTGCCAAAACGAAAAATATCCCTTATTTGTCTGTATCGTTCAACTAATTCATCAAGAACATTAGGAATTTTTCATTTGATTGCTTTGAGTGCTATTTTCTCTCCATTCATTTCTGTATTAGGTGTTCTGATATAGGTCTGTGCATTCAAGATATTTAAATAATCCATATGCTTGGTACCCTAAATATCTGTTCTATGATGAATTTGCAGTATTTCTTCTTGAAATTCAAGCTGAGAAATTGTTCTTTGTATTCAGCTGAATGCATGCTGACTGGTGAAGTGGACATAAGACTTGGTTGACTTGTTGGATTCCTCCAGGCTATAATGTTCATTTTTCACTTGTAAAAGATACCCTTGCTTCTATAGAAAGGACCCTTACTATACTGTTCTTTGTAGCCTTACTTCTGTGTTAATAAGAAGAAAGCATACAGACATACAATCTGTGAACCACAGTGCCATAAGATACTTCTGCAAGGGGGAATATTTCATTCCTCATAGAATTCTGTTCTATTTCATAGCAATAGATAATGGGTAGATTCATAAAACATGTAAGCAGGAGCAAAAAATCTCAGTTCCTAAACTTTTACAGTTTTTCAAGGTTGAGTCAGAATTAAAATGTTTAATTAATATAAAGCACTGAAGAGTTGGTTATACTGTACCAACACCCCAAAATATTCTACCTGTGTTGTTGCTGCCAAAATCCTATATACTTAGAATAAAACACTGAGCAAGTCAAATGCATGTGTGAACCTGTTTTATGAGTTTTTTACATTTACATGTTACTAGCCTCACTTTTCTTCAAGAAATTACCAAGAACGAATCTCAGACAACAATAGTTTTACAGCTCTCACTGTGTATATGCATAGATGCAAAGTCTTATTTCTGTACTCTCATCCTGCATAATACTATTTATATAAATACTGCCTCTTCAGAAGTTATTTTTGTAACCTAATTATTGCAATTTCTCACAGGAAAAGTTCATCTGCCAATGCAGTTGCTCAAACTGACTTTCAAATCAGAGGTTGTCATACATGCAAATCTCCTTTCCGTACTTAATTGGGAATTCTTAAGTCTATGCTTTTATAGTTTGCAGAAAAAAATGGTTTCTCCTATCTTCTATTTTCCCAGAACAAGTCTGCATATGTATTTCAATACTTTTTTTCATGCTATAAATAACAGTTCTACCTCTGTTTCCCAGTATCACCTGTCAAAAATGAATGCTTTTGTAGTCCATTGTAGACACAAACAACTTATTGAAAATGGGTTTTTAAAATTTTATTATTCCACTTTTCATTACAGTTAATACCATTTTAATATAAATTCTATGTTTTCTCAGCATGACTAATAAGGAGAGAAAAATTCTGTCAGAAAATAGCATATTTTGTACCATTAACAGAAATTTCTAAAGCCTTTATTATCTTTCCTTTATTAGTATGGAAAAATCTTCCTCAATGTTGTTGTGTTTAGACTTGAGCTTCTCAGACATTGAAATGTTTTCAAAGTTTTTCAGCTTCTGTGTTTGGGGGGTTTTTTGAGAGCCCTTGAAATTGCTTAGATTTTGAAATACTTATTCTGTCTCCTCAGTTAGCTGGGTCTTCTTAGATGCTAGAGATGACTCACAGAAGGCAATATTTTTTAGTAGCCAGAATAAATCTTAGATATTGACTTATATCCTGAAGAAATCATGTGTGTGTTCCTTCAGATTTTGAAAAGCAATTCAGTTAAAAACTTGTTATACCCAAGGCAACAAACAAATCAAACCAAAACAAACGTAACCCATATAAAACCCAGACATAAATTTACTAATCCAAAAAGATTGGTGGGGGAGGAATCTTTCACATGTCTGGAGTCTGGAGACAAATTGGTATAAATGTCTCTAATGTCTACATGTATTCTTAAGGTCAAAATCTAGTCTTTATTTAGAGTCAGTAGAGAGCAAACAAGTATTTTTAGCTACAATTAATCTTTTCTTTAAAGCAGACTTTAAATAAGTCAGATGACTCATGGTCTAAAGTGTCTATTTTTTCCTCTTGAGAGGGAAAGCTTTTCTCAGAACATCTCTACTTCTTACTATTGCCCTCTGAGGACACACTTTTTGTCTCTTTGTGTGTGTGGTCTATTTTTCTTAATAAAAATATTATTAAATATTTTTTCATAATATTAATTCATAATATGAATATTATTTTTCATAATAGAAATATTTCATGTAATTTACTTTTATATAATACTATAAAAATATAAAGTGTTTGTCTTGGTCAGTTGTTTTGGACTGATTGCATGAAGAATTCCTCCTAGTCATAAATTAATATATTTATTAAGTTTATGTCCTGGTTCTGGCCAGGACAGGGCTAATTTTTGCAGTATCTGCTAAGGAGGGGGCATGGCTAGGACACAGAGGCTACTCCATACCACTTCATGTCTTTGCTAGAGGTGGGAGGAACAGAGTCTCTTTCCTGGAGAAGGAATTCTGGTTGTGTACATGTGGTGGAAAAAGAGATCAGGGTAACCATGGTTCTGAGCATTTTGCATGTGCATCACTCCCCTCTCTTGTACATTTTTGTTATTAATAGTGTTGTTTTTACTGTTTGTTTTCTGATCTTATTGCTGTTTCTGTAAATTGTTGCTATCTCAGGCTGAGATCTTTGCTTTTTGTGCCTCCAATTCTCTCCTCCATCCCACCGCGGGTGGCAAGGGGAGGGCAGGAGTGAACACGTAGCAGTGTGGTTTGGAAAGTACCATTCCTGAACCATGACAGCTCATTTAAATATGGGACACAGACTCAATAACTTTATATTAAAAAAGAACTACTGAAATGAAATAAAACTTTCTGATATACATAGTAATAGTTTGGGTTTTTTTGGGTTTTGTTTTGTTTTTTGTTTTTTTTGTTTGTTTGTTTGTTTGTTTTTTTGCATCAGCTGTCGAAATGTTTCCATCTTAAGAACTCAGTTTTATGATGAAATGAAAAAAACCCCAGAAGTCTCAACTTTTTAGATTTAAACGAGAAAAACATTTTTGCAGAAACAGTTCAAGTGATACCTTTTTAATATTTACTTTTGTATATTTCTTCCTGAATCTGTGCAATAGATCCATGTTTTCAAGAAAAAATAAACCACAGAAAGTTACAAATTCCTATGCAGGATGAAAGGGAAAATCTTTCCAAATGTAGTTCTTCTCCCTATAGAGCTGTTTTCATTTTGCCTGAAAATCAAAGCATAGATTAACAATATTCGTAAGTTTCCATTTGCTCTCCCTCATAAGCTTGGTTTGATAAAAAAAAAAAAAAAAAAAGGCTCACTAGCTTAGGTTTACAACAAGCTTTAAGTTAAGCAGTTATTAAATCAGCTTTGTTAATAGGGTTTAATAAAGTGTTGATTGCAGTATATTTTAAAATACAGTCTAGATTCACTTGTATAACTCTAGCTTTTATATCAACATATCTCTCTGAAATCTGTGTAGTACTTTGGGCATGAGTCATTGCTTCATTATTCAGCCTAAAAAAACACAACAAAAAGCTGCTGATTTTGGGCCCTCCTTGTAACAAATCAGATTTATTTAACAAAATTTTAGTTTTCTTTCTGCAGTCATTGATACGGGAAGCTTTTTTCCAAGAGCATACAGCCTCTTTTTCCCTAGAAAATTCATGAATTACAACATTGTTTCCATCTGGAATTCGTGGTAGTAAACATTGTTACACAACTGTTACAGCTCAGAGCAAATAATACTCTGTCTCTATATACACTTATCTTTACATTTTATTTCAGCTTCTGTGCAACATGAGAGATGTTAAACGTCCCTTGCTTTTATAGCCGTAGAAAGAAACAATAACTATAAAACATGCCACTATTTCAAATATCGAACTGAATTCCTCTGGTAGTAAATTTTAAGTGAGAAAAGACATTACTCACCAGATAAATCTTCACTGAAATTATTTTAATAAATACAGAATCTCATGCTTCACACATTTGGGGTGGCTGTGTGTGAACATTTCCCTTAGATCTTAACTCCCGAAGCAAAGGATGATCATTATATCATGTTGTGAGGACAAAAGACAATACCTAGGGATAAAGTAATATACTAAATTGGATTTGTATTTCCAAGACTGACAAGTTCTCCATAATGAGGATTTTGCAGAAGCATACTAGGATTGCTACTGATGAAGAACATCAGTAATAATATTCCATTGAAATAGAAACAATAAACTTATCGTAAGATAATTTACATCTCCAGATTCCATCAACAATATTGAATAGAGGTGAAACATAACTGTGTAAAAGCCTGTCTAGTGGCTAGGTATCTGAAGCCCTCTTGTAAGCCTGAAGAGTCTGACAGAGATTTTAGAGGAAACTAGAGTCTTTTGGTATCACTAGCACAGGTGATCACAAGCAGCCAGGTGACTTACTCTAATGAGCTTCAAGTATTACGAGAGCCCTATAATGAAACCAGTGAACTTTGGGTTTGTTTTAATTTGAGTATTCTGACAGTGTAGACTTATAACCAACAGGCACCATATCTAGACACTTCAATTTAGGATTATATGACCTGGAATTGAATTCCATCCTTGATTTCTGTAAACTTAAAAACTGTTTTTTCCAAATGTTATCTGTTGCATCCCGGGTTGCGTTCAGATTAGGGGTTCTGATGTGTGTTAGTTAGCCGGTTCTGTGTACCCCCACGCACCCACCGTGTTTCCCCCCCCCTGCGGTGGCCCACTCCGAGTTACTTACCATTGGAGCTCACCATGCCAGTCCTGTAACCACCCCCCTGTCCACTCCAGAGAGTTCTGTGCCCATCACCCCGTTCCCACGTCCCCATTTGCCCCAGAGCCCTGTGTCTGCCCCTATCGCGTTCCTGTTGGTCGCCGTGGTCCATGTCACTGCCATGGCGCCTGTCCCCATCAGGAGGGAGGGCTTCTGCTCTCCTTGTCCTGCCCCCTATAAAATCCCGCGCCTCCCCAGTCCCAGTGCCATTTTCGTCCATGCGGAGTTGGGAGCGGTTCACAGCTTCTCCGCCACAGCAACCCGTGGCCATTAAAGCTTTCCAGCCATCCATGTGGATGAAGTGGACAATTCCTTCACCTCTTTGTCTCGTCCTTCGTGCCGACGGCAGAACGCAGCCAGCCCGCCCTGGTGCGCGGCAGCAGAAGCGCCTGGGAATTGTGACAAGCCTCAGTCCCGCCAAGAAGCAGCACCCGAGCTGGGCCCTCTGGAGCTGCCCAGGACCAGGAAAAATAACATCACAATTATCCACCCTTGTGTGTTCAGAAGTTTTTAATGTTATTCATGTGCTTGTATCCAAAGTAGCCTCCAGGGGATGTTCTAATTAAGTTGTCTAATGCCATCAAGTTTGCACAATTAGGTGTATGACCAAGTCTAAAGATTAATGTAGTTTCAGATGAGCACTTCTGAGGATTATATTGGCTGACAGTCATCTTCATCTTAGCCTGACCCCCTGTGCCAACCTGACCTTCCTACACCAAGGTGGCATTTAAAAGTAATAATCACAGCCACTGAGTAAATTACACCCACAAAGTAATTCTAGTTTTTCTTTTCCTGTAACATAAGCAGAATTACCAACTGAAGCAAACAATAGGTTACTTTCCTAAAAACAAGCTTTCCAAAAAGCTTTCCAAAAGTTTCATCTAAATGCTTTGATAAAATACCTTTCCCCAGGACTCGCAGACCCTGATCTATCATGATTAAGCATTTCCTTGAGATTTTTTGTGAAGTCTAATAAGCTCTCTTCACTTTGATACTAAAGACATTTCATGGACATGAGGGAAAATAATGTAGTTTAAAATATGTCAAGATTGAATATTCAGTCCTTGTTTGTTTCTTTGAGATGGCAAGCAATATAATCAAATGTGCTATGCCTTGCTGGCATCTGAACACACTCTTTTTATCTGGAAGTGCACCTGTGATATTAAGTTAACCATAGACAATACTCATCCCTTTCTTTTCTAAGTGCCAACTTATTAGTTACAAGCCTACTGCCATATGGTGAAGCAGTACTGACTGAGAAAGAACAAGAAGAAAGAAAAAAAAGCAATTAAAGCAAGCTTCTAAAGAAAGATCTTTCAGAAGAAAAGTTTATGTGATGTTGGGTAACAAATACTGGCATTCAAGTTTGGTATTTAAGTTAAAAAAAAGACATTATTGTGAATGGGAAAAAGATTAATAAGCAAACAAAATCAAGGAATAATTATACACCTCTCATGGTGTCCCATTCTCACAGTTTGCAATACAGTAACAAATATTTTCCTCCATAAATTGAATGCCAGAAATGCCATTGTATTTGAATGAGACATAACTGCCAATTGGATTAGTCTGCTCAGCTTGACCAAACCATTATGGTAACATTCAAATTTCATATTAATCCCTACTTAGGTGTCATGGTTTAAATTGAGATCCTTGCAGATATGTTCTGAAACAAGTAATCACTGAAACATATTTTACTTGTTTAGAGTTACAATTGTATTGATTAGTTAGCTTACTTGCACCTGTACAGAGATTATTTAGGATACCTACATCTTCAATCTAAATTAGGTGGAAAATCTAGAACTGAACTGCATAGGTCAGTGAGGCCATGCACACTAAGTAGCTTCAAGTTGCACTTAAGTTACCAAATTTGATTGAAGGCTACTGTCTGTATTACAGTGCCAGTAACATATGCTACTGAGAAATACTGAGGTATTTCTCAGCTCGAAAATACCTAGCTAGGATGTCTATTTAAAAATGAATAGTTGAACAACAACACACTTGCCCAATAGATGCAATGCTTCTGTCTGGTGAATTGGGCAAAGTAATGTAGCTTGGCTAAAAATATAAAAAATCAGCAGAAAGTCTGTTTCTTCTCTTGTCAATAGCAACAGCTACACAATTTGGAGGAAAATAATTTGTTTCTATTGAAACAAATGAGTTGAGAGTTACCAGCTTCTATATTGTTTTGTATATATTTTATTTCTTATTTTTGTTAATTTACATGGGTCTTAATTCCAAGCATACTAAACTTGATAAAACATTTAAAAAACACGCTATTGAGCTGGTTTCTTACATTTGTTCCAAGTAATTATAGAAATCTTAGAAGTCATAGATAGGTTTGAGTTGGAAGGGAACTTAAAAATCATCTAGTTTCAACCCCACCATCTCAGGAAGGGATGCTCCCCACTAGAACAGGTTGCAGTCCTTGTTTCATGAGAGCACAATCCTCTGGCATATCACCTACTCCTCTCAGTTTGGTGTCATCTGTCAACTTGTGGGGGGTAGAGTCTGTCCCACCACCCAGATCGTTAATGAAGATGATGAATAGAACCACACCCAGTACCTCTAGGGTACAGTGCTGGTTACTGGCCTTCAGCTATTCCTTGTGTTGCTGGTCACCATCCTCTGGGCACAGCCACTCAGACAGTTTTCAATCTCCCTCCCTGTCTGCTCACCCACCCTGTATACCAACAGCTTGGCTATGAGAATCCTATGAAACCTGGAGTCAAAGACCTCAGTGAAGTTTGGGTAGTCTATTCACTCTCTTCTCTCATCTATCAGGTCAGCTATTTCATTATGTAAGTTCATCAAGTCAAGCCTGATTTCCCCGTGGTGAATATATGTCAGCTATTCCTGATGATTTTCTTGGTATTCATGTGCCTGGAACCGATTTCCAGGGTTAGTTGCTCCCAGGGACTGAGGTGGGATTAATTGAGCTGCATTTCTCCAGTTCTTTCTTCTTCACTTTCTTTAAGGTAAGAGTTAAATTTCCTTTCCTTCAGTCCACAGGCACTTCTCCCAGTCACCATGATTGATCAAATATTATTGAGGTTGTCCTTGCAATGTCATCAACCACCTTCCTCAGCACTCACGTGCGCTTCCCATAAGGGTCTATGTATTTATGCATGTCCAGGTTGCTTCGGTTAACAAATATTCTATTTAAATATGAATCCACTCTAATTTTTCATTCTCAGTGCTCAGAAGAAATCTGAAAGGATTGATACAGAAGTAATATTGAATTTTTATTAAACATGAAAACATGAAGATTTTTTTTTCTCTCAGGGAGGAGAATTTAGAAAACTTTTTTTTTTTGAGAAGTATTGACTTGCTAGGCAACCTGTTAATTTACCTGTAAATCTTCCGAATACCTGATTATCTTTCCCTGTCTAATGAAACTGCACATAAATTATAAAAATAATACTATCTAAATTTTGATATTATAAAAAGGAGCAAACAGAGAAGTATAAAATTTGGTCTTTGCATCAAGAAACTTCTGTTGGGTTCCTGTGGTTCTATGCATTAAGAGAAAATTAGAAAGTTCAGAAGTGAGGGATAAAAAAAGTATTTCAGATTCCCTGTGATCTGAATAAAATAAAGGCAATACAGAGTTGAAAGAGGAAATTATTTATCTGTTGTGATGTGTCAGCTATTCTCTCCTGGATCTCTATACAGTCAGTGGAAAGAAACAAATATTTTAAGGGTGTAAGTGATCTAACCTACTTTTAGATATATCCCTTGAGATAAATCATGACCTTTGAGAAGTTTTTTTCTCTCAAATGGTTATAAAAAGATTCAAGGATGGCTAGCTTAGGTCTGGAGGTATTTTTCTTGTACTTTTAAAGTTAGATAACTAATCCCATCTGGTTTTTTTACTTCCATTGAGAAAACTACCAAGCTGAGATAAAGACAGCTTAATAACTGGAGCAAAAACCTTGCATGCAAGCAAAAAAAGGAATTCATGCATCATTTCCCATATGCAAGCAGGTGTTCAGCCACCTCCAGAAAAGCATGGAAAAAAGAATCCTGTGGGGGAACCCTCATTGCAGCCATCCACCACTTAGGAGGATTATAAAAAAAGAGAAAGTCACTTTTTACATGGGCAGATAGTGACAGGACAAGGGGGAAGGGTTTTAATCTAAAAGAGGGTAAATTCAGATTAGAGATTAAGAAGTAATACTTTCTCTAATTTAGATTATAGGTTAGTGAGGTAGTGGAGCAGGTTATCCAGAGAAATGTTGTATGCCTCATCCTTGCAAGTGTTCAAGGCCAAGCTGGATGGGGCCCCAATCTAGTGAGTGGCATCCTTGCCCATGGCAAGTGTTTTGGAACTAGATGACGTCTGGGCATTACTGCACTGATTTTAGCTTAATCTGCTAATGGAAAACACTGTACAGGGAAACAGATTTAAATACTATAGTATCTTCTAGTCTAGTTCCACACACCATAGCTGCAGATAAGCACTGAACCTGTAATTCATTATTCCAGACTTTATTTCATAATCAGTGAAACTAGACCGTTGCTAACCCACTGCATATTTTATTTTGATTTTATTCTTGCCTCCAAAATGCCTAAGCAATCTGATTAAAAGCTGAAGAAAAGAAAACAAACAGATAACTCTTCCTTTAAATTTAATATTTTTTGTGCAGGTAAAAAGTCAAGAACAGCATCTCATATTAAAAAAAAAAAAAAGAAAAAAGAAGAAAAAAGGTTTATATTTAACTCAAATAGGGATATTTGTTTGGAGTTCTACAGTATGGAAATCTCAGTCTTCCTTCAAATAAAAAGAGGTAAACTTTTTAGATGAACCATCACTCTTGTTTTTGAGATAGAATTACCTCTTTTATCTTTTAATGAACCAAAGATAAATTAAGACATTATTTTAGACCATAAATGTGACTTACGGCAACTGAACTCCTATGAAATGTACCTACCTTCAAGTTACCTAAGGAATTTTGACTATAGAATTTAGTGCTTTCTTTTAAACTCATGCTGAACCCTTGATTTCCTATCCTATTTACCTGTCATTTCAGTCCCTGTTTGTACTCTTTACCACATGAATTACTTTTTTCCATGACAGAGTCACTACAAAGGGAGAAGCCAACCCAATTTAGATAAAAGCTGTTCGGTGTCACTTAGCATCAGATTACAAGTGGTGCTTTATCAGCATTTATATATGGATATAGATGATTCATGTTCACAAATACTTTAAGACAGGGCTTTTTAACATTGATGTCTTGACTTTATATATTCATCTCACCAAGTTGCCCTTAATAGACTAAAATATTGTTTTATGTTTAGTATGGATTGCCTACAATAAGGCATTTTCTACATCTAGATTTAAAAGTCTTTTCAATAGATTGGAAAATAGATAAGATGGGAATATCAGAAGAGGTAAAATCAGGTGTGCTAAGACTGTGGCAAGCCACACTTAGTGTTTTTTTTTTTTTTTTTTCTTGTTGTGCTCTTTGTCTTGTTTAAATGATCTTATTTTGGCCAACTCATTCGTTATGATGACAGACAAATCACATCTCTTTATACTTGCATGGAGTTATCTCATTTAACAAAAATTATATAAAATGTGTGTGTACAGTCAGCTGATCCATTTAGATTTATAATAAAGTTTTTATGTGTATGTGTTATGCATATACGTTTGTTTCAGCTAAGTCATTAAGCTTCTCCTCTAGGAAAAAGCTGAAAATTAATTACCTTCACCTCAAATAACACAGTCAATTTGATAAGTGTATAAGGACACAAAAATTGTCTTCTAACCAAGAGGGCAAGAACAGAGAGTTTTCATAATTTAAATGTAGTCAATGATCAAATATATAAAAAATCTGCTGTTTGGTAATCTTTTGTTTTTGTTTTTGTATTTGTTTTGTTTCCTTGAATTATCCTCTACTTCCATAAAAGAAGAACAATGGACAGATTTTATCCCTGGCCTAGGAAATTTTCATGATTTTCATATTCCTGCCTTATACAGTCTGCCAAGGAAATAATACAGGAATCTAAATCCCACATGCTGCAATAAGCTATTCATCAGACCCTTCAACCAGAGACTAATCTCACTTTTTTTTTACAGGGGACAACTAGTCACTAAAGGGTAAAAAATCTCTGCTGTTCTGCTGTATGAAACAGAGTGGGATTACCAGGAATTGTGAAAACAAACTATACTTCTAAATAATAAGGGTCAATCTGTATAGTACTCTTTCATAATCTTTTTTTGTCTGAACAGCTTTTAGTGGTCTTCCTCAAAATCATCCTTACAGTTTAGAATCACAGAATCTGTTGAGTTGGAAGGGACACACAAGGATTATTGAGTCCAACTCCTGGTCTTGCACAGCACCATCCCCAGGAATCACACCATGTGCCTGAGAGCATTGTCTAAACATTTATTGAACTCTGCTAGTCTGGTGCTGTGACCATTTTCCTGGGGAGCCTGTTCCAGTGCCCAAGCACCTTCTAAGTGAAGATCGTTTTTCTAATATGCACCCTATACCTCCCCTGACACAGCTTCAGGCCATTCCCTCAGTCCTGTCACTGGTCAGGAGAGTGAAGAGATCAGTGCCTGCCTTTCCCCTTGCCCTTATGAGGAAGTTGTAACTGCAATGAGGTCTCCCCTCAGTCTTCTCTTCTCCAGGCTGATCAGACCAAGTGACCTCAGCCACTCCTCATACAGCTTCCCCTCAAGGTCCTTCTCCATCCTTGCTTCCCTCCTTTGAACACTTTCTAACAGCTTTATACTTTTCTTATACTGTGACACCCAAAACTGCCCCCAACACTCGAGGTGAGACTACCCCAGTGCCGAGCACAGCAGGACAATCCCCTCCCTTGCCTGGCTGGCGATGCTGTGCCTGATGCCCCCAGGACAGGGTTCCTGGATGCCAAGGCACTGCTGACTCATGTTCAACTTGCTATCAACCAGGACTCCCAGGTCCCTTTTAGCAGCACTTCTTTCCAGCATCTCATTCCCCGGTCTGTACATCCAGGGTTGCCCTACCCCAGGTGCAAAATCTGGCACTTTGCCTTGTTGTAGTTCATATGGTTGCTTTGACTGAAGTGATATTTGGTTATCAGTAGTACTTTACATGCTAGCATTTTTTTCTCTTGACTGGATCTATATATTTTAAGCAAACTGTCAGATAAAATCAATAACATATAGAACAGCCAGATGATAGAAATTAAAATAAATGACAATAAAATAATAGTATATTGAACACTCAATTACAGTTCCGGGATCTGAGTATTTGTCTCTCCATTACATTTTGATGTTAAAAATGAATTCTTATATTTAATAGATATGTTGTAATTATCAGAACATGAATTAAAACTAGAATTTAATATTTTTTTTCTTGGAACTAAAGTTGAAATTTGATCACAGGATGACTCAGTAGTTCAATTAGCTATTAAGTCCAAAATTTTATTATAATAACTCTTCTGTTAACAGAAAGAAAATTAGTGTCCTACCATCATGGAAATATGTTAGATTATAATAAATTTGGCTAATGAACTGGGCCAATAACAGCAGGCTATCAAAAGTTATAAAAATAATTTTCAGACTATTGGTAATATTTTACTAAATTTTGTTATATATTTTCTACTTATAGCCCATAAGTTTGTTTGATACTGTATCATTTTGAAAATATGACTTTATAAAAAGTAGGGGGAAAAAAGTAGATGAGACCATTAGATCATATGAAAGGAACAGCAGAAATGTGAATATACAGGACAATAATTTCTAAAAAAGCTCTATGAAATTATTTTCTAAAACTGCAAGGGAAAAAAAATCTCATTCACAATTCATGTGTACATCTCAGCTTTCACTACTAAATGAAAGCTATTGATTATGCTGTATCTTTCTAAGTCAGAAAAATATTTATATTTTAAAAAATATTTTCCTATGAAATTAAAATCCTGACAGCTGCCTTTCTCCATCTTGGCAGTTTTTCTTGCAGGTGCAGGGATTTCTAAAAGCTTTATTTAGGGAATAGAACTTGAGGAAAAAAATCTGTGGAAGTTTTGAAATTATGCATTTTTTACTTACTATAAATATTAATAAATATTCATATGTGCTAAAATGTTTAAAAAAATACCATTTTGTGAGTGTCTTCTATTCCTCACAAAGAGACCTTTGGAGAGAGATTTATCAGTGAATTTAAAAATATTTTTATTTCCCTCACATTTGCAGTGAAATGCACTGAGCTGATACTGTAACTCAGCTCTGTGGAAGCAACACATGAATCTGAATCTCTGGTACACATTCACAAATCCCTTTTTTCTAAAATAGAAAGAAGGCCAGAGATTTGTGCTTAAAAGGTAAAGTGGGAAACAGGCTTTACCGCAATATCACAGTTGAAAATAAATTAGTGTTCCCTATGAAATGAAAAGAGCGTAGACACATGGAGAACTGGCCATTAAGAGTTCACATCTATGGCTGATTTTTTCGTATTTCAAATGGCAATGCCTGTGATATGCCATATGTTAAGGAGGAAGAATACAGAGCACATGCAAAATAATGAGAAGAAATGTATCAGGTGACAATTTCCTTCACAGTTGAAGTATGAGCCCATCTTGCTTGAATGAGAAATCCCACACATATAAAGAAAAAGTCCTTTGTAGTATTCTTTAAGGTTATTTCTGATATCTTTGGGCAGAATGAACAATTTTATGTAAATAATACTTCTCATTGTTGACTACAGAGGGCTCCTAAGTGACTAGCTTTACATGAATATGAGTCCCAGCAGTTTGGAAAATTCTTATTCTGCCAAAATAAGTAGCAGTGTAAAAACTGACAGTGACTTGAAAATAAACTACTGGTAATTTTGCCTTTGCTGTAAAAAAGTCCACCACTGCATTTGACTGATTTAAAATTTGAGGAAAACATTGCTGAGTAAAGGTCAGGAAATAATTTAATTCTAATGTCAAGGAAAGCAACTACTTTTAAGATTTCTGAAATCGGCCTTGGTAAAACTAAAAACAGGCAAAACATCTTTTCTTCTTATAATTTTATGACTGATCTTGAGCAATTAACTTGAGAAATTGCTGCTAAAAAATACAAGTTCTAAGTTATTCCTGGAAAATTAACATAAATTGAGATTATTGCTGAAGAAGCCATTTCTCTGTGATGTTAAAGGTATGAGACTATTTTTTTTTAATTTAAATGGAAGATAAGCCAACAAATAAATAGAATAATTTAATTTCACAAAGGAACTTTTAACTTTCTGGGAAATGAAGACATATTTTCTTTTTCCAAGAGTCAATAACTATGAATGTTTAGAGAAAGTTTTTTGATTATTCCTTACCAGAGATTTGTGTCTACCATACATGAATCTCCATTATCATCCCTATTATATTGGTTAAATTACACTTTTCTTTATTAACTTGGTAAGTTTTGAATGAATGAAATCTTTATACACCACATGTGTTTTTTCTGCTATCATCATATATCAAACACCTTTTACAGTAAGTTAAGGAACAAAGCATTTTGTTCGGTTGCTATAGCAATATATTGCAAAACGATTCACTTATATGTTCACTTACATAATTAAAGTGGATTTTCCTTAACATTTTATAACATTTTCACTTTATATGAATAAAAATAGTTTCAAAATACCATAAATAATTTCCAAGATACCTCAGCTTCAGACATCAACAGAGTAAGTATAAATTCAATTTTTATCCACAAAAATCCAGGAGAGCTTTGAAAATAATTTCAGTTTTGCAAAAGTTCAGTAGTATATGGCAAGAGAGGATTTAAATTTACTGCTTGGTTAAAAACTAACAAATAAAATCAAGAAAAAAGCATCTGAAACCATCTGAAAAGACACAATATTTTGTGTTCATTCTACTGAACAAAGTTTCCTTCCTAGACAACAGCAAATCTGGTTTGAAGTCTCTTTTGTTCTACTGTAATGTCACATACATAGATAATATATTAGTAATAAGTATAACTAGTAGCAATAAAGAAATAAATATAATTAGCAATTAGTAAGATAGCCATTATATTTAAAAGTAGTTCAACACAACAGAACCTCTTTATAATATATTTATGAAATAAATTCTCAGTTCATCAAGGGAGAGTGGAGTCTCTCCTGTACCATAGACCCCCCAGGAAACACAATTGCAATCTCCTGTGTTTCCATGTCACACATGGCAACCGCCCAGAGAAAATCTGCCAGTGTGACACTCTCCTTTCCATGTCACAGTGCTCTCACCACTGTGCATGGACAGACGGCTCATAGGGCTCCTTTAAGGATGCTTTGCCAAAGACCAAAAGAAACAACAGTTCAGTTTCTCATTTTGGGACCACAGTCCTTCCCATTTCCTTCCTTCCCTGAGGCCGAAGGTCTCAAGAACAGAGATCTTCTTCTTCCTGAAGACAGAGGGCATCACCACACCCTCCTCAACTCTTCTCTGTTCATTCCATTCCTGTGCTTGCAGTTGCTGCAGCAGGTCACTGCCACTCCTGCACTCTCTTGGCCCAAGTTATTGCATCCCCCTAAATGCAGTCTCTGATGCAGGAGAAATTGGTTCAGTCTATGGCTAACAAGAAAAGTCCAGCCAAAAGCCACTCCATCATCTCCTTCCACCTAGAATTTCTTCTTCTAACATCTCAGGTCCCCAACTGTCTCTCTTCTCTTTCAAATTGAGGAGGAGTAATATTTCACAAAGCTTTCCTTTCCCAGGAAAGGGTTAAAAGTCTCGGACTCCCAGAATGGCTGAACTCTCGGCCCAGAATTCCAACTCCCATGGCTGGGCACCTTCCCCCCACCTTGTCCTTCTCCTTCTCCTCTGCTGGCAAATTCCAGGTTCCGTCAGGCTCTCTGTCTCTTTCCCTCTGAGGGGGGGAACAAAGGCATCTCAGTTAAGGCATCTCAGTTTTTCTCCACCCTTCCATCCACAGGGGCTGGCCCAGTTCTAGTCCCTTCACCCCCTGGCCTACCTCTCACAGGCCTCATGGCTTCCCCATCCCCACCCAGCCTGTGGCTGGGCAGAGGAGAGTCTGCACTCTCCGATGACTGGAACCAAAGAGACAGCTCTCCTGGGAGTCCTTGCTTTTAACCCCCTGTGTTCTCAGAGGTGTGTCCATGCCTTTAGTGGTCAGTCCAAATGCCAGTATCCAACCTCGACCACTGATTGGTTTGACCCTAACTTCCTGAGAAAATTCACTTCCGTGTCAAACCATGACAGAAAGTTATAGTTTCTGAGCAGATTCATGTAAGTATTCAAGTACACAAGGCAATACTCTCTCTGTGGGTTTATGGTTAAATAAACCATAAATTTATCTCTAGATACACTGAGTAATTGTGCAATAACTATACCTGCATTATTAAATATAATATTGATTAGATACACTGAGATTAAGTAGTAGTCACATGGTATCCATCATACAGAGATGTAAACCTGGATTAATCTTTATATGCATCACTAACTTAATGCAATGTAGTCTTTCTGGCTGACAACTACACAGGTTCTGAAGGGTGAATGGTTTTGGTATTCAAGAAAGTATAAGAAACATTTTTACCCTAGGTAAGCATTTGTAAGATGTTTCCTGTACAGATCATCTAGTTTCTTCTAAGAGGTAAATCTAAACTGTGATTAATTTCTTAAACTAGGTATAAGTCAACTACTCATGTAATGCCTGTAGTCACAATTTTTTTTAGCAACACAATACTAAAATGTACTATAACTCTGATGGTATGGGTAGTCACTTTTGTACTTTGTAATAAGGGAAATGATTGGCAAAGAAAAAATCAAATCCTGTACAACCACTCTGAGGTTGCATCAGTTCACTAAATAATATAATGCAATATTCTAATTGCACTTATCTACACAATAAACTGAGTAACTGGAAGAAAAATGAAAAGAAAAAACATTTAAGCAATATTAATAGAATATCTAAAAGTGAAGCCAAGCAGACCCAAAATAAAGGAAGAAAAAAGCATAAACAATATGTTATTCACATCAGAGAGAAAGAAATACCCTATGAATATAAAATAAAATACAAGAGGTCAGGTAAAAAAAAAGTAGCATCAATAAGATATAAAAAAGGAGCAGAGATATCTGGTAAATGCCAAATGATCCTGCAGAGAAGACTGAAAAAGTGTCTAGTAAAACATAATACTTTTGCAAAAATAAGGAAAACCAGACCAAGTTTTGGTCCTCAAAAGAAGGTATTAATTGCATATGAGATCACCTGTTTTTATTTTGGGTACTGGCAGTGAAAAAATGAAACAGGGAGGAAGTTTTTACTTTTGTATCTCTTTGTTGCCCAGTTCTCAAGTTGGAAAACCTTAACCCCTGGGTCTAGAAACTGTCAAGGGAGCAAGGGAGGAAGTCTTTACTTTTGCATCTCTTTGTCGCCCAGTTCTCAAGTTGGAAAACCTTAACCTCTGGGGCTAGGAACTGTCAAGGATCATAGCCATCACTGCTAAGCCAACATAATTTCCATAAGAAAAGCTAATATATTGCTCATCAGGAATAATTGTTTGCATATGCAATTACAATGTTTAATAATGATTAAGAACTAAGCACCAGAAATATTGATAATTCTGATTTTCTGTCTTGAACACGGTCACACTAAATTTCCAGTTTCCTAAGTATAGATACATCTGTACATTCATTAGCAACACAGATCAAGTCCTGCAAGTGTTCTGCAAGGTAGATAACACAATTCAATAATCAATCTTAAACTAAACTATACAGCCAGCAAAAAAGAGAACTTGACATAAGTTTCAAAAAACTTTTCCCATCAGGAGGATTTAAAATGATTTTTTTTGGTCAGAATTACATGAATATAGAATGAGTAAGATCATAACAGTGGATGTTTACCACATTTCACATTATTAACAGTTTAATAATTCTAAATGACAGAATGTTAACAATAGTAAAACACAAATTTGTAAGTGGGACAAGTTAGATGAAGATGTAATGCAAGGAAAAAAATCAAATTAGAAAGCGAAATTCCCCCCACAAAAGCAAAAGTTTTAAATGATTTTAAGATGGTTTATGTTAAATTAGTCATTATCAGGCACCGCTTGTTGAAATGGCAGGAGATGTTATGGTTACTTTCACTTTATTACTGAAATAGCTACATAAGTTGTACAGAGATAACTTGGATGTGCCATCTTCTATATTGACAAGGTCACCAGTGTTTAAAGCACAAACCTTATATATATACCTCACAATATATCAAATTATATTGCTTTATATATATACCTCACAATATATCAAATAACTGTTCAGTGCAGCATGTAGTCATATGTCAGTAAAAAAGTGTGATGCCCTATTTCCATCCATTTAAAAATCAGACATTAAGTAAGTTTCAAACATTTTTCAGTGCATGGGTTTTTTTTCAATAAGAAAAAAGCCATGTCATACAACTCACCCTTTTATCTTCAAATAATTCTTCAGTATAATTTTCTACTTGCACATTTCTAGAGCAGATGGCAGATTACAACACCCAGGGTTGTTCTTGCATGATAATATCCTTCTGTAGAACTTTGATAATAAAAACTATTTGTTCACAATTGTAAACATTGCAGAACTCATTGTCACTATATACTAAATCATTTTTTGAGATTATGTTGTAGCTATTAAATTATGACATTACTTATGAAAGAAGTCATATGCTATTTATTTCTAACATAAATACTGAAATTTAAATTAACAGTTTTGCTTAAAACACAGGATGGTTGAGAAAGGGAAATTTCTAAGGGGTTACACATTTTCTAACAGTTTTTGATAAATTCTATTGATGTTCAGCTTGAAGATTTTGTTTTCTAGATTTTTTTGGTAAATCTGTTAGTACTGTAGAGCTATTCTGAAATAACTACAAAATTTAAAATTGATTCTTTAATTACTGTTTCTGAAAGAGAGAATAGTACTTTTCAGTACCTTTCCTTCATCTATTTAATTTATTGATATATTTTAATATATATGATTATTTTATGTATATTTTAATGTATCAGTAGTTGTTTTCTATTAGATATTAAGTAGCAACAGTTGTATTTATCACCTGTACTGTTGCAGTCAAAATTATATATAAATAGAATTCATGTCTAGAGCAAGGTAAATATTGTTTGCCTAATGAAATTCTAAGTTACCAAATTGAAATGGATCAAAGAGT
Organism: Vidua chalybeata; assembly: GCF_026979565.1. Taxonomy (NCBI): domain Eukaryota; kingdom Metazoa; phylum Chordata; class Aves; order Passeriformes; family Viduidae; genus Vidua; species Vidua chalybeata. The sequence continues at coordinate 43,237,601 of NC_071531.1, read as the reverse complement.
CCATTAGTCCAAAGTCCATTAGTCAAAGACCATTAGTCCAGTTGCAGTACTGGACTTATACTACACTTATACTTTAAATCAATACAGAAAAAGCTTTTTTATAATAGACTAAAAAGTGTTAAAAAAAAGTCCTTATTGCACTGGCCCCTCTGCCACAGGGTTGTGCTCATTCTCTGTGATGCTCCCTGGGTCTTCAGATCGACAGTGGTGATTTCCACTGAGCAAAGAGTGCTGAAGCCCCATCATGAATCACTTCCATCTTTCCCTCTTTGCTGGGATGTGGTCAACAATGCAGAGAGACCACAATCATTCCCAAAGTCCTGTAGTCCCTTTGGGATAATTTTTCAGTCTTTTCTTTTTGCAGTCTCTAGAATTCACTGGCTGTGTCTGCTTGCCTTGACCATCTGTCATGATTTAGCCACAAAAGAACCATACAGATATTCGCTCCTACCCCCACTCCCCTACACCCCCTCCCTGCCCTCAATGTGGAAGAGAATCAAGGGAAAAAAAATAAACCTTATGTCTTCAGACAAAAAGAGTTTTATAATTGAAACAAACTATAATACAATAATGATATTCATGAAAATGACAGAGAGAACCAGCACCCAAGAGAAGTGATGCACAATGCAATTGCTCACCACCAGCTCATTGATGCCATGCCTGCTCCAAAGCAGCAAAGTGATTCCTGGCCAAATGTCCCCAGTTTATGTGCAGAGCATGACATTCTGGGATATAGAATATCCCTTTGTCCAGGTTGGGTCAGCTGTCCTGGCTGTCCGCCTCCTGGCTTCTTATGCACATGCACACTGGCAGAGCATGAGAAACTGAGAAGTCCTTGATTTAGGGTAAACACTACTTAAACCCACCTAAAATGGTGTGTTTTATTCTCATCCTAAATCCAGAACAAAGCACTGTACCAGCTACTATGAAGGAATTTACCTCTATCCCAGCCGAAAACATCACTGTTTTCTGCCCTCACTGTTTTCTGTTTTCTGAGGGTTTGTCTGCCCTCAGATTCCCACTTGCAAAGTCCCTGGACCTGGCCCAGCTCCCTCACAGCCACACTTCTGCCCCTATTTCCTATGCTGGACTAGCTTTCTAGTTGACCTTCAGCCTGGCCTCATGCCCACAGCCCTCTCCAGCCATTCTGGGGCTGTGTGACTCTGGTATCCCCCACTAGGCCTGATCCAAACAACCTCTCGCAGGCTAATGCCCTGTCCTGACCTAATGAGGCATCTGATGCCCTGTGCCCATCCCAACAGAGGTGCCTGACAATACCCTGGGCTGTGGTAGCCTGTAACAACAGACTGCTGTTTGCTGAATAGTGACAGCTGTGGTGTGTCATTAACCTTATTCATAGATGTGAAGCCAGAACATACTAAATCATAATCAACAGATAATTTAAAAAAAAAATACTAAAGCTGGTTTAGAGTGAAAAAAACCAAACCTACATTTACAATTCCTAGTATCTACTAATATTTGAAATTGGATTATTTAAATAATATAAACACATTTTCTAGGTCTTAGAGAAGTATGGCTATGATACAATTGCCATGGGTTTATATTTTATATATTCATGATTACTATATACATATTCCTATATCTCTTTGTTTTCTTCTCAACAGAATTCTAATCATTTTAAGAGAAAATAAAAGCCTACAATTTTTCGTGACCCAGAACATCTTGCATGTTTCAGTACAAGTCATTAATTCTCATTATTGCATTACTTCCTCTTAGTGAGCATAATAATACTGCACTAGCTAAGTTGCCTTGAAATAAAGGTTCAAGTCTGTTTCATTCAGGTTATCTTAAAAGAGCACATTTAAAAACACCCCTTTCTTCTTCCCAGGCTCTACTTTCATTCCCCTCAGCAGCACTCTGAGACGGGAATGGGGGTCATGGTCATGTTTTTTCTCTTGCTGCTCAGAAAAAGGAGTCCTTCCCCTACTACAACATAGGGTCCCTCCCATGGGATACAGTTCTCCACAAACTACTCCAATGTGGAAGGATGGATTGTAAGAGAATAGAGATAGTGCTGAATGCAATCTTGCCCCTGAGCAGTTGCAGTTGTACTAATTACCAAAGAGTAGGAACAGCCCTGCCCTCAATAGGACGCAGCTATGTCCAATAAGGATGGTCCAATAAGGATGGGTATTATAAAAGAGTGGATTAGTGGATTGAGAAGAGAGTTGGAATCTGTTGGTGGTGTTGCTGTAAGGAACAGGGGTTAGGTGGTTGTGCTTGGGACAGTAAGGGTTAGTATGTGCTGATAGGGACATAAAGGCTTAGGTGGTTGTGCTAGGGACAGGTAGAAGTCAGCTGGCTGTGTGGAAGAGAGAGAAAAGGAGTCAGTGGTGTGAGGAGCTGCCTGTGAGAACTTACAGAGAGAAGGTATGAATGTTTTACAGTAATATAACAAACTGGTGATGATAGTCAGTTTCCATCCACTATTGATTGGTGCCAAGCACTGCTGCCAACAATTAGTGGCCTGTATGAGGATGGGATCCCAACACTCCAATGTGAGTCCAAGCTGCAAACTGCTGCAGTATGGGTCACTCTTCCATGGGGTGCAGTCCTTCAGGCACAGTCTGGTCCGAAGTCGGTCACCCACACGGTCACAAATCCTACCAAGAAATCTGTTCCAGTATGGGCTCCTCTCTGTATGGGTCTGCAGGTCCCTTCCAGTAATCTGCTCCAGCACAGATTTCTCATAAGTTTACAGCCCTCTTTTGACCACCTACTTGCACTTGGTGGCTCTCTATGGATCTCCATGGGCTCCAGGGGTACAGCTGCTTCCCCACGTGCTGCATCATTGTTGTAGAGGGAACTCAGCTCAGGTGCTCGTAGAATCTTGCCCTCCTTCACTGACCTTGGTGTCTGCAGAGTTGTTCCTCTGACATATTCTTACCTCATTCTTCTCTGGCTATAATTACACCTGCACAGTGAGGTTTGTTTTTTTTTTTTATATTGTCCCATGGCTAACAGGTCAATCCTAATAAAATGAACCATCTGGCAATCAAGTAATAAAAGAGATCATATGGTTCAATCATCACCCAGAAAAGTTAAGAGAATACATCCTAATATAAGCAAACACAACAATAACTTGATCTTGTATGTACTGAAATAGTTTTTCCATTTATTGATCTTGAGAGTTTTTAGAGAATTTAAATTTGATTGGATTATGCTAGTCTTTGTTCATTGTTGCTGTAGCAGTTTAGCAGGTAGCTGCTTGCTGTTGCTTGACACAACGTTGACTGATAGCTTTTGATACCGTTTCCTTTGTTCCTTCATCTTCTCTGTGGTGTGCTCTCTCTCTTGCTTTCTTCCAACCTGGCTGTGTTCAGCTTTTTCTGTTTGTTCTGGATTTTTATCATTTTGCCTGGCAGTACTGTGGTAGAAACACTTGGCCTTTCAACTAATCTGCTGTTTGGGCCATGCACTGCTGCCATCTCAGTACTCCAGGAAAGAAATTGTGGAGATTTAACTCTTTGAATTGTCTCTTCTTTCCCACCAGAAGTCAATTAATGGGGCAATATAACAATGGCACTTCTCCCTTCTCCTCTGGGATATGTATTTCCTGCCTTGTTGCAATCACCCTTCAGTTCTTGAATTTTCCTGAGTAACCAGAATGCTTGTATTGGTGTGTTCTATGATTTTGGTTTTGTGTTTAGCCAACGACTTGATAATGCTACACAGGGACATGCACTAGACAGACCAGTGTGGCAAGGCGTGAGGAGTTTGGAGAGGTGCTTATAGTGTTTTTCCCCTCTGAAGGTCTGGGGCTTTGTGGCAAAACCAGTGTGATAATCTGTTGAAATGGCAAACCATATGAAGAAAGGGTGCCTTACCCACACCAAAGAGACAGAAATACTAGTGCTGTGTTAGAACATATGCTGCACCTACTGAGCCTGTGTTCTGCACCCTCAATGGGGCAAGAGGCTCTCTGCATCTAAGGCCATACAAATGAACACTCTGGTTAAACCAGAGACTCAAGCCTCAACTGCAACTTTTCTGGAGTCAAGAAGAAACAGTGGAAGAAGAGGTTAACTTGGTTAGCAAGGGGGGAGTAGTTCTTCATGTGAGGGAGAATGAAGAAGAATCAGAGGAGACACCATTCTCTGCAGCTGAAGCAAAAAAAAAATCATAAAAATATGTATATATACCTTTGCTTTTCATCAGTGGATTACTGAGAAGATACTGTATTTTTCTCTTCCAACAACTCAGAATTCCAACAGAACAGATTAGGGATATATGAAAGTGGCAGTGGAAGAACTCCAGGAATCCTTACTTCATTTTTATTTGGTTTTACTTTTTTTAATACTTGAAAATATGTCATAATTTTAATACAGAAAAAGTATTTCTTATTTCTTAAAATATATTACATATAACAAATAAGTAGAATTTGCTTACCATGTGATAGTCAAGTTCAAAATAGTTTAACTCTAGAAATTTATTGTCAACTATTAAATCAATATTAACCTTTAAATAAACTCCTTCTAGATGTCAGAACAAAATTAGCAGGAAACTATGCCCATATACAGAAAGAACACCAATAATTCTGTTCTTTCTGAGGATCCAGTTTATTTTCTATAATCTAATTAACAATAAAATCAGGCATAATGCAAAATTAACAATTAAAGCAACTAAAGATTTATTTTTCACTTAACTGAATTGTATGGAGTCCTCAATTGAAGAATAGAGAGATTAAATTTTTATATATGAGTTTTTTGGCATTTTGGTTTGGTTAGCTTTTTTTGCTGAGACTGTTTTGAGCTGCCTACAACCTCAGAAGCTAAACAGTGTTGAGTAAAATAGTCTTATTTCTGAGAGTTGTAGTATTTGCTGTAACTGTTGACTGTAGATTACCTTCAAGTCTTCACTTCTAGTACTCCTAGTCAGTCATATTGATCTTTTCAGGGGAACTAAGTCTTCATGTTCTTGTGAAATATCAGATCAATTGGGACTACCTATCATTCCTCAGTGCTGCTTCTACAGCTTTTCTTTCAAACACACTCCTAACATGCAGTTGCAGAACACCTATGAGGGTTTTATCCTGTCTCAGTCATGCTGGGAAGTACTATCCTCCAAGAGTCTCATCTCTATTACCAGTTAGAGTAACAAGATCTGAATGACACAATTCTGAAAGCTAAAGCCTGAGAATGGTAGTTCTGAGAATAAGTGGATGTATCTGCCAGTCTTGGGCTAGGGATGTAACTGTAGTTTATACCAAGGAAGGCCAAGAAATAAATCTCTGTGTAACAGCCTACTTGATTTTTTTTTTTTTTTCCATCAAATGAGCAAGAATTTATGGAGGAACCTGGATGGGACAGCTGACTCAAAATTGACCCCTAGTAGTAGATTAAAAAGCAGTGGCACTGTCCTCTGAGGTGGCTGGATCTCCGAGTCTGCTTTTGAAAGGTGGTGAACAATTGGCTTTGTATCACCTGTAATTTTCCTCTTTCTAACCTGTCTCTATGTTGACCCATCATTTTTTTTAGGTTTTGCTTTACTTCTGTCTTCCATCCTGCTTAAGAGGAGAGTGAGAGACACTGTGTAGATATTTAGATACTGGATGGGGACAACTCATCATGTCAGGAAAATTTTCAAAATTGTTACTGATAATATTAGCCTTTGAATTTTTTTTTTTGTTGTTGCAGATTTGGTCACTGGAATATGTAACTGATTGGAATTTTTTATTTAGTATAATTCTTGCTATGTTATATCTGAAATTTATAACAATCAAATATTTTTTTTTTAAAGGCAAGCTCATTAATGTCTTGATTGTAGTAGAAGCAAAAATTAGCATTTTTTTGTGAATTCTATAAGCAAGGAGGTTACAGCCAAATGTTATCATTAATTTTAGATGGCTTAGGTTTCAACCCTGTTTTTATTTTCCTGTTTTGTTATAAAAATTCTATTTGTTATTTTATTAATCTGAATAATATTAGATGCTGATTTTACTATTTGCTTAAGAAATTGAGATTTATGAGTTATAGATCAGTTCTTCCATTCAATTTGCACTCCAATTGCATTATTTAGAAATGCAGCAAAATTTGTTGATCAACTGAACAACAAAATATGGGAATCAGTTTAATTAAAGGTGATGGAAATAGAAATATCAAGGTTTGAGAAAACTGAAAATATGTATTTTTCTGACAGTATTAGCAAACTGGCTGGTAGGGAGATTGGGGGATTTTTGTTACTGTTATTTCTTATATCTGCATCATAATTGGTTGTAGACTTTTCATTCCTTTAGGATCTCTTATATGAACAGAAACCTTTTATATAAAACATTTTTTTCTGTGAAATTAATGCATTTCTTCAGTAATTTGATATGTCAAGTATGAAAAAATGGAAGAAAATGAAATGAAAATCCCCAACGAAAAATAATGCTAGAATATGTCTGTTCGGTGTAAGAAAGAAGACCTGGCAGGGTAAATTCTAAACAAAGCAGAGCACAGCACTTATATACCTGGGCTCCGCTGCAGAGTCTGAGTTCATGTATTCAGCCCATGCATAGAAATGAAGCAACACAGCTGGAGCCACTGCCTGGAAAAACCCTGTTATCAGAAACCTGGTATAAGTGATGGAATGTCACAAGCAAGGAGCATGTGTTTTTCATTTTAATGACAGTGACTTGTGTAGTAAGAGCATCTGGTGCCTGAAAATATGGCTTTGCATATGTGTCAGTCTGTCCTTTGTTTTTTTGCTCATTCAGGTAATTTAGTACACCACTAATATGGACTACATTTCACTAGACAGGATTTTTTAAGTATTTCAGAAGTCAGAAAAGGATCTCTTAAAAATTTAATTCTCAGTGTTGAAATTATACTTATTGTAGAATATCCTAAGGTGGAAGGGACCCTCTAGAATCATCAAAGTCCTGACCCTGCACAGGACTGACCCAAGAATCACACTATGTACCTGAGAGCATTCCCCAAAGGTTTCTTAATGTGGTGGTGTGACCACTTCCCTGGGGACTCTATTCCAGTGCCCAACAACCCTCTGGGTGAAGAACATTTTCCTAATATCTAACTTAACCTAATGTGACTCAGCTGCATGTTGTTTCCTTAAGTCCTGTCACTGGACAGGAGAGAGGAGATCAGCATCTGTCCCTCCTCTTCCCCTCATGAGGAAGTTGGAGGCTGCAACAAGGTCTCCCTTCAGTCTCCTCCAGGCTAAATAAGGTAAAGTGACCTCAGCTGTTCTTCCTGTGTCTTCCCCTCTAAGCTACACTATTTCAAATACTTACAGTCAGCCCTCTGCTGCAATTAAAGTTGGGTAAGCTGACAATACCCTTCCAGATTTTAAAAGGATGTATATTTCTTGCCTGTTAAAATCATGTTTTTAAAAGCTGTAGATTACTTCTGTTAGTGTTATACTCAGCTCCTTTACCTAACCAGCAGAACAGACCTTCCACTGCTCAGCTTGATTCTAGTCAAAGAGACTGTTGTCTGCTTGGCAAAGGAAGAACTCAAGGAGAAATATAAAGAAAGTTAAATTTTGGTCTAAACAAGAAAACTTCGAAGTAATTATTTGACTGAAGGGAATATTTTACCTGTGGAAACTTTTCATCAAACTTTAAGAAATGAAACAAAGCAACTGTTTATATATGTTGGTGACTACTAGTTTGCATAATTAAATATTTATTTCTACCAATACAAAGGAGCACAGGGGAGGAATGGCAGGTGGGAGAGCAACACCCCTGTTGGAAATCTGAGCTGCTGGTCTGGCCCTCCCAGAGCTGATCCTGGATATTCTCATCCAGCTGATCCTGGATATTCTCATCCCCATGGGCCCAGGGGGGACAACCATCACCCTTCAAGGCTGGGGGAGGTTAACTTATTTACAATGTTTAGGTGAGGAAGTAGAGACAGGGAAAGTGGGAATCAAATGGGACTTTGAAGAAATCAATGTGGAAAAGTAAAGGGATAAGAAGTGTATTTCGGGCCAGAAGTTGGGCTCTGTGATCCTTGAGGATCCCTTCCAAATCAGAATAGTCTTTGATTCTATGATAAGAAGTAAAAAAAGGACCAGTCTATTTGAAGCCCTTGGTTGTTTATCCTTAGTATTACCTGCATACTTGCATACTTCTCAGTTTTTTAAATTTCTGAGGACTTTGATGTATTCACAAATCATGTTCATTGGATACTGACACTCTCTCTGTTCCATCTTGCATTCACCTAAAGAAAGGTGGAGGGAGATGTTTTACAAGAACATTTTTAGTGACAGGACAAGGGTGAATGGCTTTAAAATGAAAGAGTAGATTGAGATTAAGTATTAGAAAGAAGTTATTTACTATGAGGGTGGTAATGCACTGGCATAGATTGCCAGAGAAGCTGTGGCTGCCCCTTTCCTGGCAGCTTTCAAGGCCAGTTTGGGTGGGGCTATGAGCAACCTGGTGTAGTGAAAGGTGTCCTTTACCATGGCAAGGGACTTGGAACTGGATGTTCTTTAAAGTCCCTTCCAACTCCAGCCATTCTATGATTTTATGATGACATATTCTTAGCTTTCATGTGACAACCATGACTATTATATATCTTTATATAACTTATATAATATATATAGCTTTATACAGCTTATATAGCTTTCATGTGATAACCAGTTGTATATCTTTAAACACCAAAATATTTTTCTTCAACTGTAGCAGCAAAAAAAAAAAAAAAAAAGACAGGTAACGTTTCTTGAACTATATAAGCAGCTGTTCTTAGAAACACCATTAGTTTCTTTATTTCCATCAGTTGCATGATCTGAAATAAAGACCTGAATGATCTGAAATAAAGATCAATGTTTATAATATTGTTGCCAGTTTGTGGAGAAGAGACTGTAAGTATGAAATTCACTGTTAAAATTTTTAATTCTTATAAAAATGCTTTATTCTTTTTATTTCTCTCTTGTTTTCTAAATGTTTATTTTATTTACAGAAAAATACTGGAAAAACTGTCCACATAATTCATGTCTTGAATTGCATAAAAGTGTCTTCTGTTTCTAAAGAGACATCAGGGTAATGGCTAGATACTATTTTCTTGATGGAAGAAATGGATGTTGCTAAATGTATTTTATCACTCATTGAATAATTTAACTTAACAACTACTTCTGTTAGCATGACTAACTTCATAACTTATGACTGCAGTCTTTGTTAAGGAGTGGACAAATTAATTCTCTACATCAAATTAGTTGTTTTTTCAGGTATTGCAGTGGCTTAAAACATTTTCTGTGTGATCAAAATAAAAGATCTTGTGTAAATGAATATTTATGTTTATACACTCATAAAGTGATCCATAAATCAAGCCAGACAACAACAAATACTTGAAAAACAAAGCAAGAAAACAATGTGTATGTATATTTTTCATATGTATATTTTTCACATGCTCCTAGGAGGAAGGATAAAAGCAGTGAAGAAACAGAGGACATAAGATTAAAGAACTGGTCCTGTAATTTTTCTACAGTTTAGTTTATGTCTTGTCTAAATTTGTTTGAGAGTTCTAACATATCATTGAAATCTGTTACTCATGAATTTTTTCATTCTTAATATACACAACTAATCCCTGTTAAATTTTATATAGATTCCTCTTGTACATTCGAACTCTTCATGTCATCATTTAATCCCAGTTGGCAACTAAACACCACACAGCTGCTCATTCACTCCCCTTCAGCAGGATGAGAGGAAGAGAATTGGAAGGATAAAAGTGAGAAAATTTGTGGGTTGAGATAAGAACAATCTGTTAATTGAAATAGGAGAAAATAAAATAGTAAAAATTATTATAATTTAAAATATTGTAGTGAAAAGGAAAATAAGAGACAGAGATAAAAAAACTAGAAAGACAAGTGATGCCCAGCCAGTTCCTGAGAAGCAGCCTCACAGCCAAAAATCCCCCTGGTTTATTGCAGACCATGATGCCATATGGTCTGGAATATCCCTTTGGCTGGTTAAGGTCAGCTCTCCCCATCTGTGTCACCTCACAACTTTTTGAGCACTCCTTCAGCCTCTTTGCTGGTGGGGTCATGTGAGGCACTGAAAGCGCTGTGCAAGTGAAATAACAAAAACATCTTTGTGTTTTCAACATTGTTTTCAGCACACATCCAAAACTTAGCCCTGTATTAACTACTTTGACAAAAATTAATTCTACCCTGACAAAAACCAGAACCCTTGTCTCCCCTTTTATGTCTGTTTTGAAGGAATTTCAGATGGAGGCATTAATTCCTGAGATTCTTTAGGAAGCCTGTAGCTTCAAAAGAGAAAGTCTCTTCAGCAAGGACACATAGTTTGTCTTTATTTCTTGCTCATATAAAAGAGTTTAAAGATTTTCACTTTTTTTCAGCTTCAGCATGGCAAGGGAAAGAGAATGGAAAAAAAAAAAAAAAACTTGATATGAGACTGCAAGAACATAACCTAATTTCTGTCTTCACATACACTCTAATCTTTCACATGAAAATGTCATTATTCTTCAATAAAAGAAATGGGAGTAGTAGGTGGGGGAATCAGTGGAATATGTACAATGAGAAGAACCTTTCAAATTTCACCTCTTCTAGATCTTGTGAGGACAGTTGTAGCTACCAGGCATTCAAGGACTTCACCTATCTCTGTTCTACTCCTAAAGTATTTTAGACAAGTTCACAATAAGGTAGTAGCAAGTCTTTCTGCTCAACTTATGTTACCATGTCTGTCACCAAACTCACTTTTACTTTAAGATTTATCCTAAGGGTAAGCTGTTAGACTCTTAATAATATTGATTTTGATATTTTCCCTTTTTTAAAGACTAACAGTAAATAATCAATCTAGATGTTATATTAATGTAGGAAATTTCACATTAACTTACATCAATCCAAACTTTTTAAAAACTGCTGTGCAGCTAACATAACAGATAACTTTGGGAATGTATTATCTATGTTTAGATTTAGCTCATATTTATTTGGTTGCTTGGGGTTTTTGTAGACACTGGATGCATTATACTAAAACTGCTTCCTAGCTTTATTCTATATGACCAGCTAAGCTATATACCAGAGTTGTAATGGAGAAAACTTTACAGTGTATACACAGATATAAGTAGGAAATTATTTGATTTATGTTGATGATAACTAACTATTGATACTATAACAAGAAAATGGAGTTGCTGGGCTTAAAACCAGTGATGAGGAAATAAAGTGTCATTTCCTATGGCAAACTCTATTACTAAAGGACAGAAGATAAATATTATCTTGCAAATAATTTCAGAAACAAGTAATTTGAAAGGATTCAAAACTGAAATCCTAAAACAGTCAAGTGCCTGAAGTTTACTTCCTAGTTTAAAGCTCGCAAGATGATGCAGACAATGGAATTAATAAAATTGTAAAAGTCAAAATATGTTATGAATAACATTTATCTTGTAGATCACTAGATAATGCACTAATTGCTGACAGCAGGTCATATTCATTTGTATCAGTCAGAAACAGAAAATGGAGCTACACATAAAAATAAGAAACATCTCAAAGTCTAGCAATAACACATTGCCTTTTCTGCTCAATTTTAGAAGGACAAAAAAAAAGTGATTTGAATTTCAGAAACAACAATAAGAGAGCAGAAACCACATTTTTATAGAAGAGACCATAAATTATTGCAATCTACTAAATGTACATAGATTTACACCAATAAAAAATTAATCATACACTTCCAGTGCCAGATAAGGTGACATTTGAAAATTAGAGAAAACAAGCTGTGAATGAAGAGATAACAAGGCCAGTCTTTTTTTTTAAGAAAAAAAACAAACAAACAAACAAACAAAAAAAACCAAAAAAACCTGCTTTATTTTCTTTCTGCAAATGGTTGATGAATAAGAGTGAATCCTGAATATAGCTTTAGAGTAACTAAAGAACAACTAATAAACTATAAAAAAGATAAACTGAACATCCAAGTATTCCTTCAGGAGTTTGATAAATAGTCTAGCAAGCAATATATATGCAAGATTTGGCTTTTCTGTGAGGTTCTATTTCTTTATTCAGAGAATAAGCAACCCAAATTGAATGAATTTTTCTTGATTGGAACTGTATTTTCAATACATTCATATTAAATTTTCACAATCAACAAATAAAACCCCATTTAATTGTTGCTCTGGTTCTCTTTTTTCATTTTTATTTTATTGGTTTTTAATGAAAGAAATTGATCGAGAAAGACTAGGCTCTTGAGTTTTGGGGAGGCAGAGGAGGGGGGCTAGGGACCTTGTATTTTCAGAGCTCTTTATATCAGATATTGTTTTTCTCTTCAGTGTATCAAAAGACATTTTATAATAGTGATACTGCCTAATTATTAAGAAATTTAATTATATTCTGCATTCAGATACTTAGATGACACATCTTTGTTACAAAATATCTTTTCTATGTCTACAACCAAAATTTTACATCTATCGTTTTAAATACAAAGCTGGAAAGAACATGCCCAAGAGACTGTGGCTCCATCCAAAGGCATATACACGTCTATAATTTTTCTGGCTTAATATCTGTCTCTGTGCTTTGAAATCCTTATTATTCATCTTACTGGTCACCCCACCTATACACTATTGTTAACAATTTAACTCATTTAATAATAGAATTAGTTAGAGAAAGCTTTACAGTTACATAATTGCATCAAGGCAATAGTATTAATTTTCTTTGTTTGATATTTGGCATAAGCACCACATTCTTTCTTGATGACTTTTATCTGGAAATTACTGTTGAAAAGAAAAACTAGCATGTCAATGTTATATTTCTTTCTACTTTTCATTTTTTCTTCTTTTTATTTCCTCTGAGTAATTAATTCTGTTTCTACTTCTGTTCTTAGGAAATTAGTTCCAGTAAGCTGCCCATCATAGGTCTTTAAATGTCATTCCATAGAATGATTTTATGGTATTCACCTAAATGTCTGTTTTTATACTTGATCTTCTACCCTCTCAATGTAGGTCAAGTGCAATTGTTTTTCCAAAGGTTTATTGATGACGGTGGAATTGAACCAGACTCCAGTGGCCTGATTCACAGTCATAGCAAAGGTAGGTGTAAATTTCAGTCATAAAGATTAATGTACAGTTGCAAATTTAATTGTTTCACCTGTGATTAATTATGTATTTGAATGTGTAATTTTTTGCACTCATGTCTTTGAAAATACTGTGGGGCATTAAGCTCTGTAAGAAAATCAGTAGGTATAGCATACATACAGGCAAAGTGCTCTGTTGGATTTGAAACACTGACCATATGAGTTATCACCAGTACTTGACACTTTATCATCTGTACACAATAGTCAGATTTATAACATGGACTCTTAAAAAATCTGTCTGAAGATTTGGTAATAAAGTTCTCTTTGTAGAAATGGTGATATCCCCCTTCCCCATCCTTCTATCTCCCAAAGTTACTATAAGCTTCACCTTATTAATGAGAATCCATCTATTTTGACAGCTCAAAACTTTAAAAAATAGCCTTCCAAACATAAGATTCATTTTGGATATTAATGTTATTTTGGATATTAATTTTAACATATTAATACTTGGGAAATTGGAGCCAAATCTCTGCTACAAACCCAAAAATGCTCTTGAGTGATTATGAAGTTTTCTCCACAAAATCACTTGCTCAGTTTGGCAATAAAAGAAACTGGAGACAGCTGTGAGTCATAATACTCACTAGCTGAGTGCAATAAGAGCATGTGGAAGCAATGTGTCTGCTCTTAACTTTACCTGGCTAAAGGATAAACAAACCAGAACATACAAATCTGACCAACACAATGATAAGGGAGGTAGTGATAGTAACAAATCTGTTAAGTGGCATGAATTAATAAGGATATGCTATGTACAATAATACTTTTATGGTTTTGATTACTTGATTTTTTTATGTTTTACAAAATATTATCACTGGAGGAAACAACAATAACACCAAAGACAACACCAAACACTACCCCAGCAAATCAAAATAAACTGAAAAGTTCCCACCAATAAAAAATATAGAAGACTAAAGAGCAGAATTTCTAATATCTCATACCTCACCTCTGTAACCATAAATGGGAACATAATCTACCCATTTTTATGGCTTCAGAATGTTGTTGGTTTTGGTAATCCTGTATCTTTAATAAGTACAATGAAAATTATTCTTCCACTTGTCAGTGTTTTATCTTGCAGTAAGAAACTTTTCTAGGATGGGAGAGCTGTGGATTATAATTAAGAGTGAGAACTCAGTTCTCCTACTTAATGAATGACTGGCCTGATCATTAAGCTGCTTTGCAAAGAGCGTGTACAATCCTCATCGTTACAGTCTGAGCATTTATATCTAAATCTGTCTCGAACTTAGGAGCTACAAATGCTCAATGCCAAATGATATTAGTCAGAAAATGAGTGCCCAGGGAATTACATGGGAATAGACAGGAGTGCAGCAGACAATTGAACATTTACAATAACACAGCTGTTAGACCCCCAAAAAGGTGTATGTATTTGGTGGTTTGGTTTTGTTTGTTTTACTGTTTTTCCTTCTTGGTATAATGTCTATTTATCTGTAAAAAGTAGATTGAGTTTTTTATATTTTTTTTTTTCTTGAGCTCAGGCATCTGTGTCTACATTTTTTCTACATATTTGCCTGTTCATGAGAGAAAAATGTTATTGAATAATCAATCTTTTCTACAGTTTTCTCACAAGAGGGTTAATTCTTAAAATTAGGTGATATGAACACCACTAAAATGTCATCCAGGATGTTTCTCAGGGAAAGTACATAGATTCACATGGGTTATTTTTCCCTAACATGACAAGATTTTAATTTCTTTGCAAGTCATTTGTAGAGACAAACTACAACATACATGGTGATTATGGTTGATAAAGCCTCCCCACCCTGCCCTCCCCACCCTGCCCTCCCCTAAGTGTATGCTCAGTACAGGAAAAATAAGCACACAAATTAAACACATTGTGTGAACATTCAAATTACACATAATTATTTTTGCAGTCAAAATTTAAATGTACAACATGGGCTGTTATCTATTTTTCATATATTTAAGAAGTGATTTTGAGGTGATAGAAATGTTATTGTCTCGTTCCCCCAGTTGCTAAACTTAGTGGGATACTAAGCCAAAATATAGTAAGGTCAACTAGAAATTATAAGAACTGTGTTAAGAACTGACCCTTCCCCTTTTAGCTTTCCATTAAGGTAAATACAGAATCCTTGAAAGAATCAGGTTATGGTCTATTATTTTTTTGTCCTTTGTGTTCTTTCAAGAATGTTCTCTTATTCCTAAAGCATGTTCATTGTAGAAAGAATTTTGTCTCTCAGTCTTGAGTTCTGTTAGATATGAGCATTGCTGGGGCAGGTTATTATTTTAAATGCTGCTCTAGAATTTAACCACATCCCAGAAACAACCCAAGACCTGGAAAGTCATTCAAAGACCATGCTTTTAACACCTGCAGTCCTTGTCAGAGCTCCTTCAAAAAAAAACCAAAACATACAGTTTTTTGATAGATGGTCTTTTCAGAGGAAAAACCAAAAAGTTAATTAGGAACATATTGAAATCTAGATTATATCAGTATTTGAGAGTGCTACAAAAATGGTAGAATTATTTTACTAGGACTATCTAGAAAGTACGGAATTTATCACAGTGACTGAATGAAAAAAAAAAAAAAAATTGCTGGATTCGTTGGTTCAGTTCTCTCTCCTGAATAACATTCTGTTTTGCAGTACTTACATTTCTGTATTTCAATTTCCACAATTATAGTTCAGAATGACCCTATATATTTTATATATATACAATTTACAGTGATTGCATGAAACTATTTTCTGGTTCCAGTATGAATACATACCATCTCTCTACTCTTCTCTACATCTCCAAGCTGTTTGTCCAGCTTTGCAAGGTTTCAGCATTTACTAGAGTGACATTTATATTGGTTTTGCATTTGAAAACCTCTAGAATTTTAAAGCCAGATTAATCAGATGTAATTATGAGGATAAAAAAAAAAATGGAAACTACATGAGCAACAGTTATATCAATCACTTCTGAAGTGCCTGAAAAAATACTTTGAGATATTACCTAAGAGTAAGTACATCAAGTACTGTTTTGCTGATTAGTTGTCAGAGCTGTGCTGCTAGGTCAGGAGAGGAGTAGATGAGAAAGATGGTAAGGAATATCCCCAAGCTCAGTTTCCAGCTAGGACCTGAGATCAGATATAAAATCATTAAAGTTCACCAATACAATTGGATATCATTCTTTGGGTTGTTTTTTTTTTTTTTTTTCCTAGGTTAACCTCTGTATACGCATAGTGTAGATTTTTAAAATTTTCTCTTTTTCTCCAGATTTCAGTTACATTCAGTTACATTCAGTTACATTCCAGCTGGGACCAAAACTAAACACTGTAGCATCTGACTGACTTTACAACTACATGATGGAATCTGGAGATCTTCATCCAGAGTTATAAATATCAAACATAAAATTTGAATATATTTGGATCAACACTCTTGTTTTGATTTTCAAAGCTTACTGATCAAAAATTACTCTGCTGGCTTACCATATATTTAGGAAGAGAAGTTTCTTTTTGTCAACAAAACTGAACTTTCTGTGTTATTCTGGTCCGCATAATATGATGGAGTGTTGCCCTATAGCTGAATAGAAACAGATGTATATGGAGAAAATAACAAAAACAGACACAGATGGTGTATCACATGTATAACTTCTTAATTTATCCCTCATTGTGTGATACAATTATCCCGGCAAGTAGGCTGTATTCATCCCCTTTTCAGAGATTCTGCCAGTTCCTGCAGGGACACTTTTCTGGATTGTGCTATAAACTGCCAGGGCATCACAAAAAGATTACTCAGTCTTTCATTGCACCCTCTCTAGGTCCTTTCACTGTCCATTTTTCTTTTTGTTTGTTTATTTACTAATTTCTTTTTGAGTAACTGAGAGTACATTGAAAGGGCTGTTTCAGTTAATTTTTCCATGGGAATAGTGATGTGGTCTTCCTTAGGCATAAAAACACAAAACCCAAAACCAACAAAACTCATGCCATTTCCTATATAATATTTGCAATGATAGGATCCTCTTTTCTAAACGATAATGCATTATTTTAACTTTTTGCTTAGAATTAATATTCATCTCATGAAATGTATAAACTTAGTCTCAACAATAATGGGTTAAGCCTGAACCTTGCATAATGAATATTAAATTGTGACTTTGGTTTGAATCCCAAGCTTCTCAAGAGTTTCCCCATCAATTTGTTAAAAGTGATTTCCTGTCATAGCCTTAAAGATGTCTTAAAGCTTATGGAAATTGTGAGTATAGAAATATTATTCATGTAAGTATGGAAATAAAAAGGTCTTCATGAATGTAGTAATTCAACTTCAGTGGCAGATGCCTATAATAAAATAAAGATGTGTCACCAAAAGAATTATTGGAAAGGAGGATACACTGAAACAAATTATGTTTGTTGTTTTATCTGTGATTTTCTTCAGATCTTCTCTTTTTTCCTCTTTTTTTTCTTTATCTTTTTCTTCTTCTTCTTCTTCTTCCTCTTTTTTTTCCTCTTCTTCTTCCTCCTTCTTTTTAATAAGGATTAAAAAGATAAGATTCTTGACTATTCCTGGTTCCATTAACAGTACAGAACTATATTCTTTGCTGCATTACTTTAGGTCAGCTTTGCATAAGTCCATGGCTTTATGATACTTTTTGCCCAGTAAAGACATGACCAGGAAGAAAACAAGATCAGAAAGAAAGCATTGAATTAGTTTTATGCAAGCAGACAAGAAGCAACTCTTGAACAAGTTTTCTGAGAAGGTGGTAGATGCCCCATCCCTAGAAATATTCAAGGCCTGTTTGGACTGGCCTCTGACCAACCCACTCTATTTGAAGATGTCCCTCTTCATACAGCAAGGGGGTTAGACTGGAGGGACTTTAAAGGTCTCTTCCATACCAAACCATTCTCTGATTCTAAGACTTCAAGAAATGTCTAAATATGCTGTTCTTATTTAGTGTTCTTAACAAGCAAAATTATCTGTTCTGTTTAACAATTGTCTTAAATTTTGTATATAGTTTCTTTAACACTAAACTGTAGGCATGTTATTAAATGGAAAAAGAAAAAAAAAAGCCCTGTTGAGATGAAGCTGAGATATGGACATATTTGTAGCAGTGCAGGATAAAAAGCCTCCATACCTTGGATGAAATTTGGAGAAATGCTTGAAAACGTCTTATTGCACTCAAAAATCAAATAAAGAAACAAAAGCTATTATTAAAATATTCATCAGAAAAAAAATTATCTATGTTAACTGTGACCCTTTTTTTTTTCTCTGTGGTCAAGGTTCTGTATACAGGCAGGAATACCTCTCATACTAAGTGAAAGGAAAACGCCAACCTTTATTATTGTCTGGTTTTGAGTTCCCTCTACCTCAGTTATTCCACAGTTTTTTACTCTGCTGCTTTCTGTTTCTGTGAAGGTCTCCCACAAGGTCCTAGGCAAGGTTCCGGCTGGATCATTTTCCTCTGATTCTGCCAAAGGCAGTAACAAAACTCTGTGAGGAATCCTTAACTGTTCATAATCCACCTTCTCCAGCAACCCTCATTTCCCTCTACCCTGAGCTAAAATTGGCCACAAAGCACACATATGTAAATTAAGCATTCCCATATTTGCATGAGATGGACAAGCTTTACTGACTCTACTACATGCAATTCTTCTGACTTTAGTTTTTTTTGGGATGGAGAAGACCAGGTCCATGTTTGTGTTTGGATGACAAAAAGCTAATTAATAAAATGGACTGGATTTACTAAAAAATTGCACATTTCTTCATCTAAGATTTTTACTGTGACTATTAAGATGTCAAATAACAGAAATGTAATGTACTTTTCTTTTTTTTTTTTTTTTTTTTTCTGAAAAGCTCCAGATTTCTTTTCATTATTTATGGTACAGTAAAAGAGACAAATATATTATGCCATTTGCCTTTTTCGTTCCAAAGAAAGCAGTGTAGAAAAAAAGTATTTGTGTCAGCACTGAGAAGCATGCAATGGAGCTGTTATGATTTCTGGTGGTGACAAAACCAAACAGAAAACTGTTAGTTCCCTATGACTTATCACAAATCCTTTCAGCTAGTAATATTCATGTTTTGTACTTGTTAAATAATAAATGAAAGCACTATGATGTGAGAAAATATATTTAGCTGCTATTACTTTTAAGAAATATTGGGAGAAAATTTGCTCAGCTAACTTAAACTGGTGAATTAAAATTCCACAGCTGTATCAGTCAGTAACTACGGTCCTTTTTCTGATGGCAGTAGTCCTACAGAGTATTTCACAGGTGTAAAATCCTAGAGCTGGAAAGGAAAATGACTGATGAGATATTTGATCCCATGTTTGCTAGCAAGGGTCATTTTGAATACTGGAGTCTAGATTAATGCTTAGCAAATTCTAAGCTGCATTCACGTGCCCTGATGCATATGCTGCATATCAGATTCAACACTAAGAAAATACAGCTGTGCTGCAATGAATTTCTGTCCTGAGAAACTGGAGAACCAGGATTCAAGGCCTTGCATACCACACTTTCTTCGACAATTCAGGCTGTACAAAGCTTTAGATCAGAGAGATGTATTATCTATGGCAGCTATTTCTTACAATAGCAGCAATGGTTTTTTCCTAGACCTTTTCTAGGTCATGTTTTCTGTATGTTCCTTCTCTGTTCTCTGAATGAGGGAATTACTTCAACAACGGATAAGAAACGTTCAGATTTTCTGTTCCTGTTCCTGCAATTCTTCAAATCTGTTTTCATTGAAATAGAGAGGTTTTCTTTCCTAGCACTAACTGGATTATGTCTCAAGATCTGACTTTAAAATATTGCCACTATAATTTATTTAATTTTGATTCACCTTATTGAAGCAACACATTTTTCTGATCTGCCCTTGAATTAAGCATGTTACTAGAATACATGCTTTTGTTTCCTGTGTCATGGAATGCTATCCTTTAGTTTAAACAATTTTCTTTTTCTGAAGTATTTTTCTCACAACATATGAACTTCAGTACAATACAGCATTATTTATTTTCTTCTAGAATATCATGTAATCATATCATTATAGATATACCAAAAAAACTCCTATGTCATTAATTTCTTGGCTTCAGGTACCTTTCTATATGTTTTGAATTAATTTATTTCAGTCTAGGAGGACATTTCATCACACTTTGCTAACTAAGAAACACTGGCTTTTTCTCTGCATAGAAACAAACTTTATTCTGCTAATCAATAGAAAATAATTTTTTGTATTGATTAATTTAATTGATGCCTTTATAAAGAATTGAAAGAAATTCTGCTCGTATATATGTAAATTCAGAGAATCATATTCAAAAGTGTTTTTATATAATAAACACCAAATTAAAATTTTGGGTTTTTCCTAAATAGTATCAAGTAAATTTAATTAAGTTCTCCTAGATTTCACAAACTATTTCTTTAATAAATTGAAAATGTATATGCTATTTTACCACAAAGACTAATACTTAGAAGTAATTAACAACAGCTCTAGGCCTACTTCTTCCATTACTCCTACTCTTTCTACTTATATGCAAACGCCATAACTGATTACATAATTTCATTCAGGATTTCCAGTTAAGTCACATTACCAATCCAGTTAGAAACATAATTGTGTAGATAATATATTCAAGAATACCAGGTATATGAAATGAAAATGTCAATGTTACTTTAAAAAGGTAGTGTGGGATAAATAATGAAATGTGTTTCATGTTTATGTAATCTTGATCTGCCAGAGTCTGGAGGGCATATAAACTATCATCAAAAGTAATGTAGAATTGTGTAATAGATTTTCTGCTCATCAAATGGGAAAAATGTAAAGAAAGTCTATAGATTGAGATAATTTTAAGACCAGTTAAAAATAGCCGAGGCATATTAGTTTATCCTATGAAGATTAGATAACAAACAGATACAAACATACGTTTATACTCCAAAGTATGAAAGTGTATCTTTTTTTATTCTGGTAATGAAGTTCCAGTGACATTTTACAAGGAATGGGTAAATATGGTGTGCAGTTCTTGTGACTTAACATTAGGGAAAGTTTCTGCAGATATGTAAAATTCATAAATGTTCAGGGAAAGAAGAACCTACCAAACAAGACAAGACAAAAATTTAGCATAAAACCATAAAATCTTAGGAGACATAATTTTTTTTTTCACCTCTATAAATAACCAAATAATTAAGAACTGTCAGCACTGACAAAAGAAGAAATAGGTATAAATTAATCAGGCTCTGAGAGGTCAGTTGGAAAACCCAGAGAATTTACAATATATTCTTCCATGGTAAGAAATCAGGAAGATTCAAGTGTCTGTAATATAGGAGACATTCAATTTATACAGACATTAGTAGTAAGGTCAGCAGAGGAGGTTAAAGACCTGATTCCCCTCAGATATACTCCCTTCAGACCTGATTCCCTTCAGGTTAAAGACCTGATTCCCTTCCCTTTTTTCTGAAACTTGTATTTGTTTTAAGGCTTAATTACTTCATGCATAAATTACTACTTGGCTTGAGCCAAGTTATTTGTTATTTTAACTCAGCAATGTATTGAGCTACTTTTAATGGTAATAAAACATGGTTAAATAATCACTTAATTTCACATGAAGGAAAGCACATGTCTTTAAAGTCTATAGGCATAGCTGTCAGACACCTAGATTGAATTACTAATGTACATATTGTATCCTTCATATGTGTAAAACTTTGCAGTAGCAAAATCTTCAGCAGCTTTTAAAATTTTTTCAATGCATTAGTGGCAAAGAGTTAAAGAAGGAGAAACAGTTGTTAAGAGAGAAGAGAGAATAAAAAGTAAAATACATTGTATGCCAAATACAGTGCAGTCCCTACTTGACTAAGTCCTTTTCACTCAACAGACTGTTCTCATATGTGAATAAAGGTTATTGTGCTAGGAGCTTTCTCCATCTGTCCTTCATATCCAAACAGGGATGCAAATAATTGCACTTTTTTTCCTGTATTTTTTGTTGGTTTTTTTTTTCCCTGGGAGATTTGACACAGAGACATGTTTCTAGTACAGTGAGAATGAGCATTACAAGATGATCTCGTCACTCACATATTTCTTGGCGGCATACATTAAAGAAAAAAAATTTGCAGGACAAATGCCTGCATCATTAAACACACATATTCTGCAGATATTTTTGTGCATGTATATGCATATATAGGCTCCACTGTCTCATTACCTTAGAAAATGCACCAAAATGCAATATGTGTCTGTGTTCCAGTTTAATGAGCCTCCAACTCACATGCCATGTACATCCGCTGGTCTGCACAAGCAAGGTGGTCACCAGCAGGACCAGGATTATGATACTTCCCCTTTGCGCAGCACATCTGGAGTGAAATATGCAGTTTGGCATTGCCCAAGAAGAAATGCATTTTTACCTGCTGGAACAACTGGAGGTCATCAAGATAGTAATGGTTAGACCATGTTCTACAATCAGATGACAAGACTGATGGATCAGTCCTCAGCCTTGCCTCCAGAATCTTGGTTGCTGTCCACAATTATCTCATCCAAGGACAGAGAGAAGATGGAGTCTAGATTTTCCAGGTTTATCTGAAGC